>NC_142258.1:5960282-6265169 GCF_052056855.1 Sturnus vulgaris
ACCCAGAACTGATTTTAACAAAATATCATTAAATTTGTGAATGAAAATCCTGGTCTCCTTAAGGTCAATGGCTCCTCTTGGTTCATTCATGCTGGGATCTCTCCTTACTCTGAGTGTGGAGTTCTTGGCACTTTGGGAAGCATTCACATGGCTTAATTTAGGACTTCTGGCTGAGGTATCCTGAATTGCTCTCTGGAGGCTGCATTGACACTACAGGGAGCTTGGTCCTGAGCTAGACCTAAAGTTAGACTATGTCAATGATCTCTTCTGTGCATACAGATCTTAAAAGGAAAATATTCTGCCACTGACCAGTGCCTCTGTGAGATTGCGTGTCCCACAGAGATGTGGCACAGTAAACAGGAAATCAGGGAGGCAGCTCGTGTTTCCATAGATATGGTAAATGTCAAATGCCACTTAAAAGGTGCTATACATAACTTTGTTACTTCTGGGGAAAATGAAATTCAGGGAGGAGAAGCACAGCTTGACGAGCCAAAGAATCTAAACAGAAGCTGAGTATATTGAAAACTGTTTTTTCCATGGGGGAATCTTGGATTTTCTCTGCAGTCTTTATCTCCTCATAGTGACAGAAGGCCATACACGTGGGTGATGATGTGAGCACTTGGAAGTGCTACTTCTTGGGGAGTTCCCCAGTGAAACCAACCTGCCTGGTGTGGAAGTGTGGCACGGGTCAGTGTCAGGTCACATCCTTGGAAACTGGGAAAAATTAGTGATGCTCCTTAGGATGGGAGCAGAAATGAACACTATCTTCAGAGTTATCTTACAGAGGAGAGAAGACCTTAAGCAAAGAGAAATGAGGCTGAGGGAGGGGTGAGCTGAGGGAAAGCCCTGTGCAGCTGGAGAGGCTGCAAGCCCCCTTGAGGACTCTGACCAAGGAATGACAAGGAGTGATCAAGAAACCTGCAGGTGCTCTGAAGAGTTTGGATGTTTTGTTAGATCTGCATATTTCTTTTAGTGTCTGGCTTGCAGCAGAATTGTGTTGCAAAGTCCAGGTGTTACATGCTTCAGCTGTTGCCTGCATCTGGAGAGGTGATCTGGGAACCAGGGAGTCTGCAGGACCTGTGGGGATGACAACCACAGGGAGGGGGGATTGGAAAAGAGGGGGCTGCCTTCAGCCTTGGTGTGGCACCTCTGCAAAGGGGAACAGAGCCTGTAAACCAGAGACATCCGATGGGGATGTCTGCAGAGTCACTGTGCTGCTGTTCTCCATGGGGAAACTGTCATTAGAAGGTGAGACTGGCCCTGAAATAATCACAGGTTTAAGGCAATGAGCTTTGGAGCCCATCCCCACTCATCTCTATGCAAACACTAAAATCTGAACACTGAAACAGGTGCTAAATCCTTCACAGAATTTGTATTATTCATAGTAAAAAAAAAAATGTAATTTTCCCTCTTGCTCAGAGGAGACCGAATGCATTTGTGTGCACACACCAGGAGATGTGAAGGTCCAAGGGATGCAACATCAGTGCTGCCCAAGTGAGCATGGGCACAGCCAGGGATCCGTGGTGCTGTGGCCATGCTGAAACCTGCTGTCAGGGGCTGTTCATCCAGAATAATGCCTTGGCATGGGCTCACTGCTTTGTCAACACTTGGCTGTGCAGAGGCTGAAGTTTCTCAATCTGGCCTTGACCCAGTTTTCATCCCAACACCAATCTTGCTCTGCCTCCCCATCCCACCTGCCACTGCCTGGGTGAAAGCGTTCAGGATCTCTTGCTGGAAATCCTGGTCTGGGTCACTGGCAGATTACCAAAGCACCATCCTAATGATGGCCAGGAATATGTGGTGTGAAGGAAGAAGCCTTAGCTTTTTGCTTAATGAAAATACAGTCTCAAAATCAGAGTCGTGGTGAATTTTGCCCCCTGATTAGGAGTGCAGGATCAAGTCCTTTAAGAGACAGTGAGATTGTATGATGTAGTTCAAGGATAAGGGGGAAAAAAAAGAATGACAGGACTAATTCATGCTCTTCCAAAATTATTATTATTTTTCAGCTAGGGAAGGAGGAGACAGGATGTGGTAGAAAAACATTTACAGGAGTTTGGCATGTAAAAACCTGAATGATGGATTAACAGCTTATGCCAGATTTTACCTGCCTTTAAGCAGGTAACATTTCTTCAAACTCAACAAGCTCCTGCTTGCCTAGAGCTATAGTTTTCTTCTGCAGATGAGTGAAGCCAAAGAACCTTGTGCAGTTTTCATTAGCCCCAACTTTCTCTCAAATGTTTTCTTCTGCAAGTTTAATTTTGCTTGGGGAAACAGTAGCCCTTGGGAAGGATATATCTAAATGAGAATCCTTTTTTCCTGTGGGTTTGGGGTTTTTTTTTTCTGCTGGGGGTGACCTGAGCTCTCTGGGATGTGCAGCCTGCAGTCTCAGGCACACAATCACAAGGCTAAGGGCAGGAGCTGGAATGCAGAGGATAAAGCAGAATGTAAATCCATTCAGAGCAGTAATTTAAGGTGTGGGAGGTCTCCTCTTATGCACAGAAAGGTCCTGTCAGTAAATGAAGCAAGAATCTTTAGCCTGCAAAACAGAGGAGTTTTTTGGATCTCTGGTTTCCTCTCTGCATTGTGTAAAAGACACATAAAGCAGCTCCTTTCCCCCTCCCTGCTTTTGCAAAATGTCTACAGAACAGACCAGGATGGCAAATGGCTACGGTAAGTGCTGGTAACTGCACATCCTTCCCACTGCTCTGCAAGGAAATGGTTCCTTCTCTGCCTTTTTTGGCATGGCCCGTGGTATCTCTCATAGGAATGGGAGTTTATCCTCCATGTCTTGCCTAATTTTCCCCTACATGATTTTAGTTTTCCCACGGTAAGATTAAGCTATTCTATATACCATCAGTCCCATAATAGTCAGTGAACTTTAAGTGAACTCTAACATCTAGACTCAAGTCATTGCATTAAAACCTCATAAGTTGATTGGATAGCTGAGTATTTTAATATTAATCTCCCCACTAAATGCCTATATGCACTGCACAGACTTTCATACAAATGTCTCTCCTTGGAGCACAGGGTGTCTGAAAAGGCCAACTCACTCTGAATGTGGCACAAAGTGATTTAGTAACATACCCTGGGAATAAAGTGGAATTTGTCATCCGAACTGAAAATCAAAATGTGAGTAACTCCAGCCCTTGCAAGCCTGGAAAGCTGGACCTGCATGAGCAAGGAGAAGGGTCTGGGCTCTGATGGGTGAGGGAGTGCAAACACCAGGGCTTACACCGTGGTTTTAAGGACATTTCTCTTCCTTCCCATTCTGCAAACCCTTTCTTTGGCGTCCTTTTCTTTTTATTCTATGAGCAAATTTTTGGTGTCCTCTGATTCCTGACAATGCCATTTAAAACCTCTCTCAGTTTAGTGTAAAATCCAAATTCAGGAGAGTTTTCTTGTTTTCCTGCTTAGCCCCCTTTCTCTGGGGGTAGCCCTGTGCTGCTGAGGCTCTGCACTAACACAGGTTGCCTTTATGACCTGGCTTATGTGAGAATTGAATAGTTTTGCTCACAGTGAGTAGTTTTTCTGCAGTAAACAGGAGAGTTTCTCACCCCCATCACCATCATTTGAGCCTTCTCTTCCCTCCCTCCAGTTCAGAAAATGGGGAGGCCCAGCACTGGTTCTCCTGTGCCAAACCCCAGATTGAGTATCCTCCTCCAAGAGGGATAGGGAGTGCCAAACCCTACCTGTTGATGAGCAGGTTTAAAATTAAGGCTTGAAGAACCATCTCCTCAAATGTGAAAAGTTAAATTTCAGCCAGCCAAGGAGCAGTGTTACCTTAGAAATATTTTGGAAATTCCCAAAACTTAGATAAAGGTCCAGAAAGCAATTTGGGCCTGATGCAAGCTAACAGGATTCTTTTGTATTGTTTTCAACAGGATTTGGATCTGCTTGTCTGCAACAACTACTACAAACCAGCTCGTGAATGAAAGCTGGATGAAGAATTTCCTGCCTGCTCTGTTTTGGTGAAGCAGCAAAGAAGGAGGGAGAACACTGCTTTTAAAGAGATAACTGTATTAAAACCCATTTGGCTTCAGATCAAAGATGGCTCAAGCCTATCATTTGAAGTATGTGCAGGACTTAGCAATTGCACTGAAACATTGGCAAGACCTAACTCACACAAAACAACAAAAATATCTTTGCCAATAAAAAGCAATTTAAAAAGATACAGTGCAAGGAGGTAAAAAAGGTTAGAGTTCTGGAAAACATGAGAATTTTTCCTGGTATTAAATAATATATCTGTGGACAATTTAGCAAAGGAAGACCATTTATGCTCTGCTTTGGATGGAATAAGACTGCAGCACAGATCAGACCTTATTGTGCACAAAGATTAGGCAGTTTTACTCAAGTGGAAGCTTTTTTTATTTTTTTATTTTTCAATTTGCAATTATATTCAAGCCCTCTGCTTTTCTCAGCCAGTGGGAATGGCAGAGATGTGCTTTGTGCCCACGAGGAGTCACGGGATGGGAGATGGCTCTGGAGAGGAGCCTTTCTGTGCACTGGTGTAAATAAACATGGGCAGGAGTAGGACAGATTAAAATCACTCCAGATTCTTGCAGCTCCAGGCTGTGAGCACTGCAGCAGTTCAACCACAGCCTTTGCTACTCTGGCCCAAGCAGATGTGAGGATGCCTGGGCATTCAAATCCGTCTTAGGAAGCCTGAAGAGCATCACCCTGACCCCCCCTCAGACCAGGCTCTCCCACCCTGCTCCTGCTCCATCCTGGGCTGGGGTGAGTGTCCCCGTGCCACCACTGCCCTGGGTGGCCTGCCAGGTGAGTGCCCAAGGGTGCATTGTTCCTCCTTTCCTGTAGCAGGCTCCAGGAGGAAGGGCAGGAAGTGAGTAACATGGCTGCTGCACTCAGGCTAAAATCTTAAGACATAACAAGCAAAGAATTGCCCTTTTTGGGTAGTCCCAGCTCTCCCAGGCCATACAGAGCCAGATCCTGCTGCTGGCAGTGGGCAGAGGTGGATGCTCCAGGAGAGTGGAGGCAGCAGGGCTTTATGGAGATGTGTCCCTGTGGATATTCCCTGGTGTGCAGTAGGAGCTGGGATTTATTTCCTGAGCTGGAGGGTGCTGTGGCTCCTGCTCATGTCTCTGTGAGCACAGGGCTAACAAACCCCTCGAGGAAATCTGGATGGGTGCATTGTTCTACACGGGCTGCAACAGGAAAGCCAACAACTTTCCTGGAATTAAAATATAAATGAAAACATTGCTTATAAAAAGTACTTCCGAGGTAAGTCACTTATAAACCGTGGAGAAGTTTATGACATATAAGGCAATCTGTACTGAGGCAGCTGTGAGAAATGCAATTAGCTAATTGGCAATGTTTCCCCTAATTGCTACTTTAGTAGGAGAGCTACACCAGTTAGAAAAGACTTGGTGCTTGGCTCAGAACAAACTGGATCATCCCCAAGGGAGTTATTCAGGGTAGGAAGTGGGAGTTCCCCTGTCTCCAGTGTCATTATAAATGTAGAGAAGCCTGTTACCAGCTCTTGCTTTGCCACCTGGGGAAGACACCAGCACCTGGCCATGGGGACAAGGCACGTTGCCACCCTCTGAAAGGAGAAGCCAAGGAGACAACAACCAGTACTCAGAAAACAAGCGTTGTTTTTAATGTAGATTTAACCTGGATTTCCTCCTGTCTGGGAACACTCTTCCTTTAAGGAGCTGTTCCCAGCGCCTGCCCATCCCCAGACTCTGCAGCTCACACCAAATTCCTGAATTAAGAAGTGGCACTAAAGTGTTCCTTGCAATAACTCACCAGGGAGGTTTCTGTCGGGAGGCATCAAAAGGAAACCTCTAACAGCACCAATAGGAAAATAGCTGATCTCCAGGCCTTTTTATTGCTTGTAAAACTTTATTGGAGGCAGAGAGAGCGGGGATAGATAATGCCTTCACAGTGAAATCATAGAGCATTATCTTAGTGTCAAAACAAAATTGAGTTCATTTCTCCAAAGATTAACACTTGGTATCAGCTGCAGCAGTATCTAGCACCTCAAGGAGTTATTATTAGTTTCGTTTTTTAGTTGAAGAATTCCCTTTTAAATAGAGTCTTCTGGAATTTACAGACCACCTCTGTCTGGAATGCTTGCACAGGAGTTATAAATAAAATTATTTGCTAAAAATGTTTCGTAGTACAAACAGACTGGGTTTACCAATGTAAACATACTATATGTATTCATGCATATTTTAAATTGGTTACTGTGGTTCTTTTACCATTTGCTTGAAAGACAACATGATGTGAGTGCATTATATATTTCCAACATTTTATTAGTGTGAAGAGGCAGTTAAAGACTGAGACATTAATGAAATGAAGAGTTCTAATTCTCTTTTCATTTATCCGTCCACAGACTCATCTAAGCACCTTACATTCATTAACATATCTCAGCCAGCCAGAGTTGTTTCATAGCTGGGGAAAACCCAGACTGGGCAGAAAAGAACCATTCTGGGTGCAATTTGCCCAGCTGGGAGCTGAAGTGAAGTTCTCACAGCCCCAGGTCTGTTACAGAACACTTTGTGTCTGTTGCAGATCAGGAAGAATTGATCACAGCAGTTACAGATTGCTGCTATCTAAAACCAGGCAAAAATGCTTTGTCAGAGGAGTCCACATTTAATAAGATATGACCCACATGGTTTTTCAAAGTATAGAACTGAAAATGGAGAGCTAAGGAAGAGGAATTATTTTTTTTCCACAAAAGAATGCCACACATGATTTCCTTAATTTACTGAAACGAGTTACATTAATTCCCATGGTTTTGTAAGGAACTTTTTTATCTTTTTAAATAAGAAAATATGTACAATGATTAGCTGAGTTTCCTCTCTAACCTTATGAAGCTGAAGTTATTGGAGAGATAACAGTACATGTACACTGTCCTGTTTTTTCCTTTTTCATTAATTTTTCTCATATCTTGCCTGGTTTAAGCCTGTACTCCAAACTTCCAGGGGCTTTAAGAAGCATTTTTAGTTACATTTAGGGGAAGCTCTGGTGACTAAAGATATATACATATATACATACATACATGTATATATACACACATATTTATATATATACATATTCTGGTACAGCCATGAGCAATAAGAAAAGAAAAGCTTTAAAATAATAATCATTATATGGAATAAATAACAGGCAGGACACTTTGCACAAGGTGTGGGATCATCTGCTCATTGCCCAGTTTCCATCCCACACCCTCCATTTTTATTTCAACCTTCACCCCAAACCACAGGGAGGTGCCTGCCCTGGGGTGTCTTACTTCCCTACATGGGAAAACTTTCAGCCAGTAGTTATTGTCTTTTTTTCCCTTCATTAAGCAATGATCTTTAAAAAAAAAAAAAATCCCTAAATTTATTTGCCTTGCACATACAATGAAAGAGCCAAAGATTTATTTCTGATTGAAGCAGTGGGTACTGGAGGCAATAGAGCTTTGCTAGTTTTCATTAGCTGAGGAGTTGGCTTGCTGCAATCACAGTGTACATGCCAATAAAACTGAAAGGTAACCAGCTGTTTTATTCCAACTACTATATGGGGGTTTTTATTTTTCCTGGAGGAATTTTGCAATATATGATTTGTATAAATTGCTTTTATATGTAATTAGTATAGCAATAAATATTTTCTGAACTGCAACTCTTCTTCTAATTTTGGTTTTCTAGGCAAGTCAAGCCAAGTCATAGCAAAGAACACAGCAGCAGAAGAAAGTTATTGCAACAAAGCTGAAATCAATGTCAATAAAATAATGCCAATATCATTTGTAGGAGCAGAAACATATAGAAATTCCCTCCTACGTCTTGAAAAATGTATTTATAAGAAACTTTAGTTTTCAAATTTTTTTTAAACATTGTATAGAGGACTTTTAAGGTAATACTGAAAACACTATCAGCTTAAGAAATCTGAGTCAGTTCCTTATATGAATAAAATTCATTCAGCACACACAGCATGCCTTACTGCATGAGCTGTAAATTGTCCCTTTGTTATTTAAACAGCACAAAAGAGGCCCTGAAACAAACCAAAGCTCTCCAAATAATTCCCTGGACAGCATTTTCAAGACACCTTCATCTGTGAACATCCAATGACTTATGTTTGAAGAGATTAAAATGTGTTTGCCCATAAAAAATAATCTCTGGTGTTGCTCTGGATGGGCTCTTGGGCAGGGTGGTCCCATTGCTGAATTTTATGTTCAAAAGCCACGGGCACAGCTGAAGCTGGGGGTGAAAGGCAGCTCCATGAATCCGGAGCAGGAGTCCATGCACCAGGTAGGACCCATCTGAAGCTTCAAAATTCACAACCCTGATGGGATCTATGCCAGTTTCTGATGTCCAAGCTCCATTTGATCTCAGGCATCACTGACACAAATCTGGCAAACATGATGGCTCCTTTTCTTTGAGCTGAATTTGAAAAAAAGGGAAAAAGTGACTAATTTTGGATGATAGACAAAGATAGATATATGGAAAATATATAAAGGTAAAGAAAAAGTTTGTTTTCCAGAATCTTATGAAGACTTTGTGTAGGCAGAAATCTTCCTTTTTTCCTTCTGAGCCATTAAAATCCATTAAGGCAAATCTCAGGATCTAAAAGCTGTAAGCAATTAGGCATTGACCAAAACAAAGCATTTTGCTGCTGTGTCTTTTGTGTCAGCAGCATTCACAGTAATGCAGCAGGACCCACCAGAAGAGCTGATATGGTCAATAAGTCATGAACTAAAATACTTTCTTCTTCTATAATTGCTCCTTTATGTTATGAATTTGCATTTTAATAACTCCCTAATTATTTATTTACTCGGTATTGTCCATGGCATGCAATTTAAGGTGTTTTAACTGCATGTTTAATTGACTATGCATAATAACTATTGGTGAAACACATGTAATTAGGAAGATTGTAAAATGTGTATTATACATAAGTAATAGTCACTGTTCTATATGAGGTCTCCTTTTAAGAAAGATTACAAAAGTAATTAAAAACTTAATCTAGTCTAATCACAAGAATTTCTACATTATGAAGTGCCTTCATTTGCAAAACAAAGGGAGAATAAGATTTCGAAGAGCTAAATCATTTTGATGTCTGTTTCTGCCATTTTGCCTCTTTTCCAGCAGACATTCCAATGGGCAGAGCTTGTCTTGCCAGCCTGGACTTCCACCCTCAGCTGATTGTCCATGCTATTGTAGTCTTAATTCAACCTTTTAATCCTACCTGAAATGCACTTACTTGTGGTTGAATTAATAATAATTGCCAGCTCCTTGGCATCAGATTCAGTCTACCTTAGTGCTGCTTTACTGTCTGGAAATTCCAGTTCCTGGCGTCAAGGGGCTCCAATCACTTCCACAATTTCTAGAAATAGCTGTGACCTGCTTTTTTGCACCATTTCCATCCTTTCAGGCTAAACCCGAGCTCCTAGGAACAGAACACTATTGAAGGAGCTTTTTTAGTACTTACTGCTTGGTAACTTTGTTTTTCCTATTTAATTACAGGTTTCATGTTTAGAGTACGAAGAAGGACATCTTGTCAAGGCACCTTTTCATGTGTGGACAGACCATAAAAATGTAGGTAGGGGCTTCTGTTCCACACTGGGTGCCCCTGTGGTGCTCAGAAATGCCTCACTGCTCTGTTATCAAGCTGACCTGTTTAGAAAAGAAAGAAAAAAAGAACCTGAAGTGCAACCAACTCCTACTTGGTTACCTCAAAGCAGACACTATCTGGTGGTGTGGGACCAAATGTCAAGCTAGACAAAGAAGGCAAGGATACAGTGAGTTGGGCTATTGTGGAGAAAGAGCAGGAATAAAAACAATGTGGACAACAGTGACATTTCTGTCAGGGCAGTGGGTGCAACACACCCACTTGCTCAATCTGAAAATCTTGTGGGGTGCAAGCTCTCCTAGTTAACACAGCTGTTATTAAAACCCACTGCAGCATAGATGGCCCATTAGTGTTCTTACCGTTAATAACTGCAGTTCTGGGAGTCAGTCTAGGTGAAAATAATTTAATTAAAATTGCCTTAATTAATATGATTATTGCACCAAATAAAGAGGACAACATATTAATGCTTCTCTGAGGAATACTTTTTCACCTCTTCTCTTCTATTGAAAGATTTAGCATTTACTGACTCAGTAAATTACTGAGTCATTGATTTATGCTTGGGGGATGAGAAAGTTATTTTCAATAGAATTAAATCTACAACCTGATGATGTAAGGGACTCCTCATGAGGTTGCTTGCACTGTAAATCAATCAATTTCTCCCAGTTCAGGGTTTTGGAGCACCAATTAAACTTGGTTTTTTACAATGAGGGCACAAGGACTGTTTATTTTTCTTCCAGATAGGGTGCCTGCCATAAGTCAGCTGAGGTGAGGAGCTGGGAAGGAGGTAAAATGAATATATAGGATAGGGAAGCTAATAAAACTCCTTTTACACAGGACCACAGACCACTTGGCAATAAGATCACAAGTGCAGGCAGACAGGGAGATTCATATTTCAATCACATTGACTCTTTAGGAAATAATGTATTTATTTATTTGTTTCATGCTATCAACATCATCTTATTTAGCTCTGCACTATAAAGGTATTTACTATACTAATCCCATTAGGTAGGTAATATCCCTGCCAGAGATCCTGAGGAAAGCTTATCACCACTCCTATTGTTCCACTCCTCTTGACTACTCAGCAGACAAGAGCCCATAGAATCAGATACCGAAATTTAAGACCAAATTAGATCCTCACACCTTTGCTCCAAAGCATCTTGGAAGTGTTAAACTCCTAAACTGCTTAATCTGATGACTCGGGGAAGTCTTGTTCTTCCTTAGCAATGAGGCTTCACCTGCAACACAAACATAGTACAAGCAAAGGATCTGCTTAAAACACACTTATGACTTGACTGCTAGGAAAAAGGTAAAGCATATCGTGGGTGGGATCTGTCTAATTCAGATTTCCTTCCATCTGTAAAAAAAAAATATTGTCTCCATTTGTTCTTTCTGACAACCTCTCAGAAGAGGACTCGAGAGTTTAGAGAGAAAAATGAATGCACTTGGAAAAAGCTAGAAAATTTGGGAATCTTTCTGTTCCCACAGACCTCTGTTTAGAGAGCAGATGCAGCCAAGATGAGCTTGGAGTAGCAGTGAAAGTGCTGGCTCCTTACCCAGGTGCCTGCTAACACTCCTGTCAGCTCAGAGAAATATCACAGCTTTCCTGCTTTCATGGATGTGGCCACAGGCTGATGTGCCCAAGGGTCAGATGTTTTGAAGTGCACACATATTTTGTGTAGTTTATTTTTTTGCAAATGCGCCTCTATATTTCATATAAAACCTAACTGTGTTTTTTTAGGCCCTGTTTGAAGTGTTGTGTTGACATGGGATTAGATGAGTCTTCAATTTTCCTTTAACACCATTTTCATTCCATTGGTAGCTTTCATAATCTGCTGGCAAATCAATGCAAGAATAAGACTGGTCCTACATCTAGATCATATTTAAATCAAAAAGTCAAGTAGTCTCTGGGTTGCAAGATAAAAACTTGATACATATGAAATCCTCTGCAGGTCAAACAGTAACTGGATGGAAATTTTTTTCATCAGAGTCCTGAGGAAGGACCTGAGTGAAGGTAAAAAGTCTTTCTAGCTGAGAGCAGGGGACACAGCTCATGTTGCTGGACCTGGTGGAGAAACAGAAGTTGGTTCCTGTGGATAAAGCCCTATTGTGAGTCAGTGAAGTAAATCAAGAAAATATGTAATCAGTTTAATGCCCTGTTGCTCATGAAGAAATAATAATAATAATAAAAAGATCACTAAAGAAGATTTAAAAATTGCAAACACATTCCACCTTTCCCAGAATTTCAGTTTCCCAGTAAGGTCACAGCAGATACTTAGTCCTGCATTAATATTTGTAAAGACTCCTAAAAGTTCTGCACTGAGGAAAAAAAATAATGCCAGGTGCCAAGTGCTGATGGAGAATTTGGGGCAGCTGCTTCTCAAACCATTTTGATATTGGGTGTTTTGGAGGGAGGACTGCAGGAGGTGGAGTGGGTGGCTTCAGCCAGGCTGTCTCTGAAATGGTCTGACAGAGCTGTGTGAGAGGTGCAGCTTTGTTGTGTTCATGACAGGAGATAAAATTAAAGTTGCTAACTGCTACCTCAGCAAAGCCCCAATGCCTTTTTCTCCTCAGAATCTCCTGTCTGATGCATCTTGAATCTCTTTGAAGGTTCATCAGTGAAGAAAGCTGTGACAATTCTTATCATGGCTGGACTCCATTTCCAAGGCAAGGGAAATTCCAGCAAAACTTCAAGATCCATCAAGGTGGTTTAGCTCTTATTCATCACCCTCCTGGCATCCAGGCTGAAATTCTTAATGTGATTAGTGCCGGGAAAGGATTTTCATCCTGCTCAGCTTTGCTCCCAGCCCCTGGTAAAGTGCAAGAGCCGGTGGTGGAGAGCAGAGGGTTCACTCACAGCTCCCCTTGTACAGCACCGGGGAATGGCAGGGCTCTGTCCCCAGATTCAGATCTCATGACACACGGATGTCCCTTCTCTCCACGGCAAACAGAGCCACAACAATCACATCCATCCCCAACAGAAACTTTAGAGAACACAAAACTCGAGCTGCTGTGGCAGAAGTACGGCCAGCCAGGAATGCCTGCAAACATTCTGACATTGAACTTTGAAGTAATTCCGTTTTCCATAAGGTCGCTGGCATCTGGTGTGTTATTAAGTAACTCAGCAGAGATCTGTTAAATGCATAACCTCCCTGCACAAAGGATACATTCTTTTGCTGGGTTTCTCCCTTTAACCCATACTTCCCTTTGATACTTGCGTGCTCCACAGCTGCCAACCATGATTTTGCAAACTCTGTTGAAACATTTCAGTGGGACAAATCCCCCTGTTTACTCCCGGCCATGCTCATCAGTTTACAGTCAGAACCTCCATTGCTTACAGCCCGAAATTCCCCTTTGCTTTCCTGCAAATTCTTGGACTTGCTTCCTAAGATGCACCAAGATATTTCACCAAGAGAACAAACATCTGACAAAAGGTAAGGGTTAAAATTGGTCAGCCACAGCAGGTGACTGTAATAGTGGAAAAAGATCAAGAAGTTGACAGAACTGAGCTGTGTTTTGTTCTCATTGGAGTATGATGGAGGACAGGGTAGAATTCAGACAAAATGCAAGATAACTGTTATGAGGAAAACTGTAGGGGATAACTGATATAAAAGTTTATTGAGTTTTACTCATCAAATGCTGTGGAAGATGCTAGAGGTGTCATTTTGACTTGGATTTAAGCAGGTCACAAGGGTTTATGGAGGGCTGGTTTCAGGAATGTTGCTGCAGTCTCTCTGAGCACTGTTAAAAGATAAAGCAGAGCACAGCCTTACCTAAATCTGAGCTTTCACTTTGGGTTGGGTTGAAACTAAATGCTAAATAGATTATATTGATTTAGGATTAATTTTGCCACAAAGCTAAAAGTTCTTGCAGCCAGGATGCATCAATCCTAGCATCAACCCAAGTATCCTCCAGCTAAAACCTTTCCTTTCATGGAAAAAGAAGGAAGCACAAGATGTGGCTGACAGGAATAACTGGATCAGCACAGTGAGTAGTGGAGCACTTCTGGCCTCCTCACCCTTCATCTGTTTCTCTTTGTGACAAAGGAGACTTTGGAGTTTGTAATATCTGTAATTCCCAAAGTCTTTTGGACGTGACATCTACCATCAGGGTGACAAAGAAAATCTGCAGCCTCAGTATTAACTGACCGTGTGAAAGCAGCAGAGGAGCAGAAGCTGCCTGAGTGGCAGCTCAAAACTTGGTTTTTCCTGAGTCAGAGAAGGCAGGATGTGAACACTCAGCCCTTGTCTCGTCCTCTTCCTCACAGGAGGTAAAGCTGATCTAATTGTCACGTGTTTATTGTGAGCAGGGAGGATGTTATAGCTCTATGGTCAGTCAGATGTAACAGTGACCCCAGGAGTGGAGCTAGCCTTGAATAATGCAGTCATTTATTACCTATCCTAACACAAATTCTGCTGATTTGGCTGGAGAAGAAAGAAAATTAAGGTCATTAACAAAAAGTATAGGGAAAATAAAAGGAAGAAACTGCCTTTTGCAGCCCTATTCTGCTACTCCTTTCAGTTCCTACAATAACCAATACTCACAGTGTTTATAATAGTTATCTGCTCAAGCATTAAATTAATCAGAAAAAAACCCCCCACAAAGTTAAAGATATACCAGTTAATGGTGAAGGTCTGAAGGTATCCAGTGAGGTAGGAAGGGAACTGTGCAATTTCTCAGTGCCCTTGAATGCTTTTCCACCAGCATGGCACATTTCCTTCATGAGGAATTTTGATTTATCCCATGTCTGCAGCATCCTCTTCATTTTACCACAGTCCAGGGTTTTAATACTTCCATTTGCAAACCTCCAAAGACCTTGGTATAAAGCTGTGAAAATGAATGAGATCCTTTTTACCCACTTCCCTAGGGTTTATATATCTTCATCTCCCTGACACTTGTTTTCATAGAATATTTGATTTTTTTGTCCCTTTCATGTGTGTTGCAGGCTCAGCTAATGTGGGAATCTCTGCTCCCCAGTCAAGGCAGACCCACCTTCTGGGACTTCATCTTAACTAAAAATGATCATCTGTGTGATTCACAAACCTTTATGTAAATAACACTCCTGAAAAATATCTGCATAATTAGGGTCCCTCATGAATATGACATCCTGTGGCTTAGGGTAAAGTATTAAATGATTTATGAAATATTCTGAAATCCCACTGGAAAGCAGTTTATGTCCAATGAGTTTCTCTTTGTTTTTGACTCCCTGCATTATATGCAGATAAATTCATCACAATCCTATCAATGTTTCCTCCTAATGAAATATTACTCTTCCATAGCAGGAGTAGCAAGAAGTACCCAGAGAACTTTAACTTGTACCCTCTTCTGCAGGGCATATGTAATTTGCTCATTTAATAATGATTTTAAAATGTTTAAAATCTAAACAAAACAACAAGTTCCTACTCTTGTATTCAGGTGTGAGTTATCCATCTTTCATGATGAGACAGGCATAATAATTATATAAGCCCTTGGGCCAGTATACATGAGCATTAAAGTGAATTATGACATGATCAGACTGCTAAGGAAAGCCACAGTTATTTTGCAGAAATGGGGCCAAATTCTATTCCCCCGAAACTGGTCATGATGCTAAAGAAGTCAGCAGTTACCTTCCTGTGAAATCTGCTCCGTGCAGCCTAATGTAAACTGGGATTTTAGCCCTGTCATACTCGTACACTCTGCTGCCAAGAAAAGAGCACTGGAACAAGACGATAATTGTTCAGTTTTACATTGCAAGTGCGCCTCCAATGCTCCTTGAGACAATGGGAACAAAACAAGAGATCACTCGGATACACAGATTTAAAATATGTGTGGTTTCCAAAAGCACAGCATAAAGGGGGAAAGTGAGAGAATTCTATAGCTACAATAGTTTGACCAAAGATCAGAGAAGTCAATGGGAGTCTTTCCATTTTTCATTCAGTGAGATTTAGATCAGATCCCTTTGGGGACTCATAATGAAGTTTATTTCCATTATAAATATACAGTTGATATGTCAAATTTTACTACCATCATGAGAAAACGATTACACAGAGAGTCACAGCCCAGCTGAAATTCACTTGAAAGAAAATTGCAGTAAGTTACCATTGCCAAGTTTTAAAAGGAATGACATTTGACAAGAAAAACATCCATACTTCTTAGATACAATCACTAAATTTTATTCTTTCTGTGGTGATCAGTCTATTGCACTCATTAAAGAGAAACCTGTCCCTCTCAAAGACTGAGCCTTACTGACCTTTTCCTTATCTTCCTCCTGATCTTAGCA
This sequence comes from Sturnus vulgaris, assembly GCF_052056855.1. NCBI lineage: Eukaryota > Metazoa > Chordata > Aves > Passeriformes > Sturnidae > Sturnus > Sturnus vulgaris. The sequence continues at coordinate 5,976,109 of NC_142258.1, forward strand.
TGTGACTTTTTTCCTTGAGAAGGAAAAGAGAGATGTATTTTTACATTAAAATATGCTTTACACAAATGCTTGTGGGGTTTGCATAGGTGCAAGAGTTGCAACCAACTAATTTTGAAGTAAATTTTTGGTTGTCTTTTACAAATTAGCTCCTTTTTTTTTTTCCTTCTAGTGAAGACAAAGCATTGGTGCAAAGGTAATAACTTTTTATGATCTTAAACTAGATTGTGTGACTTATGGCTTTCCTTCTCTGGGTGTTACATTTATATGAACCATGTTCTAATTCAGGATCAACCACAGCTTTTGTGAAGGCCTCTGTACTTAAAAAATGAACAAACCCAACCCAATATTTTATTATTTACACAAGAAATTGGTATGGAAAAGAGTTTTTGACCATATTTACATCAGAATCTATTCTTTCCTGTTTGGAAAATGAAGTGATCGACACACTTTCATCAAGCACTCAAAACTCAGAATTTTCAACCATTTCTACTCATTAGGAACATAATTTGGTTTTGGTGGGTGGAATTCTCATTAGTCTCTGAGCTGGCTGGCGTGTTTTGATAACTGAAAAACAAAGTGAAAATCTCAGCAATGTGAAAGCAAGTTTGTTTATTTTCCCAAATGACCCTATTGGAATTCTCTCCCCAAATTAAAAACACTCTAATACATATTGATAAGTTTCACATGCCCCTAACTTTGAGGGATACCATTCATTCTGATTCTAAATCACTAAGCTCTTCCTATATTTCATAGTCTCCTATTACTGTATTCACTGACAGGTTGTAAAGAGGATGTAACAGACTGAAGTCTAAGAAAGAAATACAGCAAAGAGATGAAGGAGTATTTTTTTATCTGTCTGTCTCCTCAAGTCTTCAGATGGTGACTAGATGCCTACAGATAAGACATTTCTTAATCAAGGAGTTAGAGAACTCTGTAGTTAAATGACATGGAGTGAGTCATAGAGGAGATCAGATCATCTAACGAAACCTTCAGTTAGAATATTCATCCCTCTGAATACAGATAATAATTTTCTAGGAGTCAAAGACCAGATAGTTCTAAATCAGTTATTTTGGTGGGAAGAGGAGCTTCAGGGGTTCTGTGTGTCATTTTCAAAGGCCCTAAATGTTGGAGCTGACCCAGGGCAATGCGACAGAAGTGACTGGCTGAAATTCTGTCTGCAGTGAGCCCAAGGGGAGTCTGAATTCAGCGTGGCCATGTTACCACCCAGGGTGTCAGTGGGAAAATTGCCAGTCTAAACCAAGAGAAAGCAATATATTTAACCCCAGGAAGCAAAAAAAAAAAATATTCCAGTCCCCAGTCCCTCATCTCCCCACAGAGCCTCCCCCCCAAGCCATAGATAGGAGCCAAATGCAGAGTACCATGAGATTTACAGGTCTGTCAAGGTAGGAGGTGTTTGGGACAAGTCTCAGCAGAAGACATGAATGAGGCAGGGAGGTCTTTTTTTCTTTTTCTAGTACATGATATGGGTAACTAAGTGTAGGAAATGAGGGCTACATCCATGAGATATGAAGGCAGTGAGGAATTGCATAAATTGGACAAAACAAAGTTCATCAATGGGCTCACGAAATCCCAGAATGGTTGAGGTTGGAAGGGGGCTCTGGAGGTCACCATGTCCAACCCAACCTCAAGCAGGGTCAGCTAATGTGAGCTGCCCAGGGCTGTGTGCAGGTGGTTCAATTTGACAGGGACATCCAAGGGCACACTCCACCATCAGCATTCAGTGGTGATTCCATCAGACCTTTCTTCCAGCTGCAAACTCTTCCCCAGCTCGCTCAGTACTGCTGTTTCTCGTCCATTAATGGATCTCCTGTGAGGAATTCCTTGACATGCAGGTAGCTCATAAACTCAGTTTTTATGGGAGTCAGGGCAGAGCTTAATTCTAGTTACAGGAAACGGGAGGAAGGAGGGGGGACTTCTGAGGTGTTTTACTGTAATTTAAGTAGGCTTCTAAGATACAAGGAGCTGGCAGTAGTATCAGAGGTTACAAGGAGTTTCCATACAATTGCAAATCCATTTTTCTCCATCCTTATGCACAATGTGGGAGAAGAGTAGGCAGAAGTAAGTGGCAGAAGCAGGAGGAGGAAGAGAGCTGTTAGCTGGCTCTGGATTGTCTCTCCCTCTTATCAGATCTTAACTTCACAGTAGCAGCTTCCACAGCAAACTCCTTTCCAGCCTAGAGATGGGAAATTTCAGAGACAGCAGAGCAGCTGATGAGGCAGAGGAGCAGCTCGTTCTGGCTGCAGCAAACACGGGATCTCTCCATGGCACAGCTTGGTGTCCTTTGCCTACAAGCCTGGCAGGTTCCCTGAGGAGATGGATTTGGTTAATTTGTCATTTGTTATTAGGTGAATCCTGACAAATATTAAGGGTGTGCTGCGATTCTTTGATCACCTGTGTTTTTTTCTAGTTGGTGAAAATTTCCTTTGCTGGATACGTATTTCAAACTGTGAAAGAAATCAATCCCCTACCCAACTATTATGTGCTTGTAGATGTCCCAAAGAATGTCACTGAATGAACTGAAGTAACTGGGGCCACACTGTGACATAACACAATTGCTCTACTGAGATTGTTCAGATTTTACATCCACTTATGTACAAAAATCTGTCCACCATTACTATTTTCAATTATTATTTCAATCTTTTTTTCTTTTCTTTTTGCTTGACAACCAGCTTTCCCATCATTTTAGATGATATTTCCTGTTTTAATCCATCCTGGGTACAATTGTGTGTTCTTTTCCTTGCAGTTGCCAGGGCAGATGGAAGAAAATGGGCATCAGTTTAGATGGTCTATGCCAGGAAATATAAAATAATGCCGTCATTCTTGAGACAACTCTGCAGCAGCAGGCTCAGACAGCTACGAAGTAGAGCACATGCATGGATTTGTCATCCTGTCTTAAACAACATTGGCTTCTTTGTCAATTGTAAGGAAACCAGGGGGAAAGCCCCTTGGAGATGAGCCACACGTTTATTTGTTCCTGAGCTCTGATAGCAATGTTGGCTGCAACACAATCCTTTTTTTAGAAAGGAGAGATGAGCATCTTGTGCAACTTGCTCAGAAAAGTCAACAGATGTGTTTGACAAATGCACTTTCTTGACACAAGTTGACTTGTGACACCTGAGGACAGGATGTGTGTGACATAAATCCGATGTTCCAGACAGACCAGGAGTGCTGTTACCTGTTCCCTACAGCCCCGTTTCTGGTGTGAAAAAAATATCAACCACGGTAATGTTCTGTGGGCAGAAGTGCCCTAGCACACTACTGGCACAGAGTGAAACAAACCTTGGGGAATATGTGAGCAGAAACCTGCACTTCTGCCCTTCTACACCAATGTCCATGGTGGTGGACATCTGATCTCATCTTTCTATTCAAACTAATGATTTAGGAAGGCTGTGTCTTTTACCAAGTTCAGCTGAGTGTGGCAGGTCCTTCTGAGAGGGGACACTTTGCTCCACCTCCTCCTTTCCACAATACTCACAACATGAAGAGATTCACTGCTGCTTTTTGTCCCATGGACAAGTTCTGTGGACCTAAAGTCCTGCTGGCTCCCTCAGCATCTGTTTCCAGGGTGCCAGTGGGAAGAAGATGCCTGCAGAGTTGTAGATGTTTCAGTATTTCTGCCTTCATCAAATATTTGGAGGTTATCATGGAAATATTTATTTCTAACTGCAAAGGGAGATGCCTTTTACTGGTGGATGCTCTGTTTCTCAGGCCCTATGAGAGAAACAAAGCCCAATGCTGAAAGATGTCATTTAGGTGGTTGCATTCCCCATCCTTACCTGTGCCAGAGGCTGGGCCATCCACAGACAGTGTAAGGCACACAAACAGCACCTGAGGAGCTGTACTTGCACTGAGACCTACACACAGCCTGTCCAAGCACTCCATGAGGGGGATGGTAACATCCTAATGCCTCCCAGCAAGCACATGTTAAGAGGTTTGGTAACCCAATATGAATTCTGAAATGTACAGACACATCTGTGTCAACCCCTAATGAGAAAGTGCCTCTGAAGCACTCCAATAAAACACCTGCAGCCTGTGTGACTTTGTGTTGCCTTTAGACAAACACATGGTCCCTTGTAACACAGCCTTGCTGTTTAAGTTGATGTACTTGCAGATCATGGAGTATGAAAAGGAGTTCTGGTAATATTAGTGCTGCAAGTCCTGATGGCAAAACACAATTCCTTTAAAAATTGAATGTCACAACTGGTGGATGACATCTAATCGAGTGACACACTTCTACACACATTAGCACATGCTTTGTTCAAAATATAATTACTTCATTTTAAAGGAAATCTCAAGAAGGAAAGGGTAGACATACACCTCTTCCTTTTTGGTGCATTAAGGTTTGAGAACTCCCCACTCTCCTACTTGTTTCTTGAATTTCAGCTCTCTTTACAGTTAAAAGTAGCATTGAATGTCCATTTCCAACACTCCAGTATCAAGGGAGGGTTCTGTATCATTGCATCCTAAGAACAGAGATGACTGACACACTAAATGTGTTTAATTACACACGTAGCTCAGGGAACATTTGATGAAGCAGGATGGCTCTTTTGCTGTTGCTTCTTGACCACAGATGTCCCCAGCAAGAGTGCCCAGAGATACCAGAGAACCCTGTAAAGCAGCTGAGGCCAATTGCCAACATTTAGGCATAATTCAGGTCATCTCATCCTAAAAAAGAGCCCAGAATAAACTGCATCAACTGCTACTTCTTCCTGTCCTGGACCCCCACAGCAAAGTGTCAGATCCCTCCCACCAGCTTCTCAGCTGGCCCAAGCCTCCCTGTAATAGATTAAAATGAATAATGGTGATAGGGTATTAATAGCTAACTAATTAAGGTTTAGAAAGACCAGCAAAACCATCCCAGAGCTAAGAAGCTTTCCACAGCTTAGGTTTGAAGAAAAGTTGACACATGAGCAATGTTTAGGTTCTAATCCTCCTCTGCCCCGTGCTCAGTCTCAGTGAGAGACACATACCTCTGCATCTCTCTTCTCTTCTGGATTTTAAAGTTCTCCTCATTAATCTTGTGTTTTCCCTTGGGCTAGTCCAGCTCTGTCACCGTTCGGCCTCAAGGCTGGGACACTGGAAAATATCCTGAATTTTTAACAAGCTGTTGTCTCCCTCATCACAGCTCTTATTCCTCTCTTCCCTTAGGAAACATAACTCATTAAAGATCAAGAAGAGTTTAACTCAAGTATAGGTTTAATTTCTAGAATTTCCCCTTCCTCTCCCTCCCATCTCCACTTTTCTCAGTGTATTTTGTTTTCACCAGCTGCACTAGCCTCTCAAAAACAACTTTCCTACTCTGTAGCTCCATCATTGTTAAAGGAGTTATCCTGCATTTCCAGGAAGAGTAAAGATCCCAGGTTTATGCTTCTTTATCATTTAATCAGTAAAAGCTACAATTGACAGGTTCTGCAATCTTTTAAGCTTTCCTTAATAAGGGATACTTATTCTTGTCACAAAAAGGCAACCTTAGGATTATACAAGAATAAAACTTTCTTTTGTCTTTTCTTCCAGGTGTCCATATGCCTGCAACAGGGAATCTGGCCAGCTCACAGAAACTTCCTCTCTTCTAAGAACTGCATACTGAGGCAAATTCCCAGCTTATTAAAAAATACTTGTGTTATTTTGCCATCATGTTTGTTCTGCAATTCCACTGTATTTCCCTCCCCCCCGCCCCTCTTTTTTTTTTTTTTTTTTTTTTTTTTTTAATTATGCCACTGGCTTTTAGCAAGAAATAAAAGGAAACAGAAAAGAAAACAAAATAAGCCAAGAAATTTCAAAATATATCTTTACTTTGGGCTGTGTGTCACTTCCAAACTTCTGCAGGAATTGATAAGAACATCCCAATATTCAGATGCTATTTGACCAGTGAAGAGCTGTTTGCATGAAGTACACAGAAGCTTCCAAAAATCCCCCAAAGAACTTAAAGTATGGTATAAAGCTTCTCTTCAGCTTCTCACAGAAGCGCCTTAACTTCAGTGCTGCTGAAGTCTTTTCCAAAGTAAATGAAATCAAAACTAGAATGGCTAAAACTTGAGTAACACTATCCCAGAGTTTAATGTGGTCCAAACACTCAATTTCAAAGTTCAGCTTAGTTGTTTTAGTTTTCCTAAATGATTCCTAAGACAACTTTTCAATTCACTGGTGGATTTTCTTTGCTTGTTTGGTTTCTTTTTTTACCCCATCTTATAACTTCCTAGATTTAGAAGGTAAAAGCAGGTTATGTTGAGATCCAGGAAACTGCTCGTTCAAAATAAAGGAAAATGTTTTGGTCTGTGGCTTCTTAATGAAGACACAAAACTGACCATAACAACATATCACATCTTTTTAGTTATACTTCATCCTTCATCACTTTTTTGAAGGAAAGGATTGACAAAATCCCTTATATCCTTTCTTCTTCGAATGCTATAAAAGTGCTGTGGGTTTTTTTTCCTTAACATACACTTGTGAAAAAATTGAAAAGACAGGGCAATGTTTGCTGGTGAATCACCAAAGGGCACCCAGGCTCCAACACGACATCGTTGCGCAGCTTGTTTGCAACTTCACTTAATTGAATTTTGCAATGCCGTTTCACAACGCCACTTTGTGAGGCTTCCTTTGCAAGAATCCTGTTCCTCAGTATTTGAAAAGCCCAGCCAGGCTTTGGAGAGGAGGATTGCATCTCTGCCTGCTCCTGGCTGCTCACGGTCCCTGCCTGCTCAGTGCTGCTGGCGGAGCAGCTCCTGGCGGGGCGCGGATGGAGGAGGGAGCTGCACCTCCCAATCCTGACACATTTTTATCCTTTGACATCACACAGCCAACCAACAGCCCCGTCCGGTCACCCACAGCCCCTGGTGGCTCCTCAGAGCTCAGTGGTCACGGTTTTAATGTGGCCTCTGTGCTTGTCCTGCCCTGCCACAGCAGAGCCCCAGAGTCTCCCGTTCTCCAGCACAAAACACACTTTTTTGGTAAATTTTCACCCTTCCTGCCAAGCTGGGATGCTGAATGGTGGGAAGAGCTCGTTATCCCTTAATGGCCAGAGTGGGTCCAGCATGGGGCTCGGAGTACAAGTGTTTATGGAAGGATGAAAAGCAAAAAAAAAAAAAAAAAATGGTTTTACAGAGGAAGGTATGATGTCACCCAGACCACAGCCTATTTCTGGAACTAAGCTGTGAAACCCATGATACATTTTGACACATAAATGTTGCCAAGGAAAACTGATAATATAATTGTTCATACGGTCACAGCCAACTGTTTTTCAGATAAGGAGTTAAACTCTTCTGTGCAATACAGTATTTGTGGAACGTAGCACCTAGTCATTCCATGCTTTCATTGGCTCTGGGATAACTTATATCATATTTAAATAAAAGGACTAGATTATTGGGTACCATAAGAACAAGGCATTGCTTATGGTCTTGCAGCATTTATCTTAAGTCAATACAAAAGTTTTGAGTTCTAAAGCCTATGTCAAGGGCAGTGAAACAAGGGCCACATTCAGTGAACTAGTGATTTGTTTATTTTTAATGCACATTTAAGTATCTTATTTTGGGGGCTCAGATGTAGTTAGATGATTCAGTTAAATACAGCTTAATTTAAAAAAAAATGTGTCTGTCTGAGGAAACAAATCTGATAGAAAATATTTAAAGTTATTATGTGCAATTTGTTCTAGATAAGGCTAATGATCAAACAACTTCCTCATCTCTGCCATAGCACAATTCTCCCTGAGATAGAGGTCCATTTTTGCATCCTTCATATGAGCTTTGTTCCTGGGAGCTTGACAGGGCTCCACAATGTAATTATAGAGTGTTTAGGAGTAAGTAAAAAGAAAAGAGAGATGATTTATAAGTGTAGATACAAAAGGGAAGGGGTAGGTTCAGATATGAAGCAGAGTGAGACACTATAGCCCAGAGACATGAAAACTGCTCAGAAGGGCTCAGGACACAGAGGCAAAGAGTGACAGCCAGGATTCAAGGTGTGCAGGGAACAAGTGGAGCACTGAAGGGTGAAGTCTGGGCATGAGAAACAAGTAGAGCATCTTTGCCACCTGCAAAAATGCAGGCAAGCCAGAGTTTGAAAGATGTTTATGTGACCACTTAAGAGTTTCAGAGAACCAGAAGTCTCCCTGAGTCTTAGACTCTTATGTTCTCTTCAAAAGCTTCTAATGTCCTTTTTTCCCATATTTACAGGCAGACACTTTATAGCATAAGATTATAAAATGGTATAATTATTTAAATCAATACTTCCTACTCCTTAAATTCTAAAATTTCTGATTACAATGAAATAAAATTAAATTTTTGTCCTGGTTTGTAGTGGACCCCTGCAGTACATTTGCAGCTATGGCTAATTTACTCACTTATAAAAAGAAAAATAGGTCTCTTGTTGAATGACTTCTTCTAACACAGAATAACATCTCTTTACTGCTGAGCCTCCCCCCTCCCCGTGTGAGAATGGAGTGAGTGATTTTGGCCACGAACCTGCTGTGCTCCTGACTTTGATGATGTTTGAAGGTCCATGAACAATTCAGCTGGGAGTGATTTGTGCTGGTGTTATTCCCATTTCCCCAAAATCAGCTTTCCTGCCATGGTGTGATGCTGTGTTGTCCCTGGAGTGGACAGGGTCACTGGAGGCTGGGTCTCCACGTCCAGACCCCGTCTGGTGGTGCCTGTGCAGAGCTGCCTTGGCTGTGCTGTGTTTTCCCAGCTGCTTTTTTGGCTTCCAGCACCAGCCCTCCGTGTTCAAGTATGTGTAACACACCATCTCCCCGTGGTGGGGAGTGTGATGGTGTGATCAGTGAGCTCCATCAGATGGTGCTGAACAATAACACCTAAGAAAGGGCCACTTCTACCTCCTTGAGCCCACTTCTTCCTGCCAGAAAGTCTCTTCCCAGGTGTCTCTTCACATAGCCCAGCAATGCCTGCAGGGCAGCTTGTCTTTGACTTCCCCTGCTTAATAGATCATATCACATCATTTTGCTAAACTAGCAGAAAAGTTTGGACTCTGCTCTCCTCTCATTCCCTGCCTTGAGCCAGAGTTTCAAGTTATTTTTCTAATGTACACTGATTGATCTTTTCCTTCCTCAAGTAGCAATTTCCCAAGTAAAGTGTCAGGGCTGAATGGCAATGTGGAAGTGGGGGGCCAGAAGATGTTTTTACATACTGTTCCTCCTTTCTGAAGACAGGACATGAATTCCAGAGGACTGAGTGCTGCTGCCAGCTCAGCATCAGCTCAATCCCAACCTTCACTGCTTGTTGTTCGCCCAAGAGCAGCAGAGTGCAGCCTTGCCTGCTGGAGCTTGGATTTCTGTGTAATTGGTTCCCATGGTACTGGATTTACAAGGTCGAATTACACCCCCTGGCTTCAGCAGGAACCTTTCCTTTGGCATGGTGCCAATCTGATGGCCACGTGTCTCCCATTCAACAAGACCCAGGGGACCAACTCATCCACCCATGTTCTTGGATCTCCTGTCTCCTCTAGTAGGAGAACTCCTAGTCTAGGAGATTAATTGAGGTCTTCAAGTGTTGAGCCTGTAGGAAATGCAAAGACTTGGGCAGAAGTTAAGCCAGATGAAGGCAGAACTCATTAGAGGGAGCAGGGCATGGTCATTTGGAAAGATTTAGTTATATATTCGGTGAGGAGGTTTAACTGGGGACAATGCAGACAATCCTGCGATGTAGAGATGGAAAATTTGCATTTATACCCTGAATATCAACTGTTCCTGCCAGTTGTGGGAATTGTAACACTTGTGGGAAACAGGTGCTTGCTTGCTCCAGTGTTCACAGAACTCTCTTCTGCACAAACCCCTCAGTTTGCAGAGAAAAAGCTGTTTGTACATAAAGAACTGTTACGCATGTTTCAGATTCTTAATGTCTATGAAGTTTCAATTACCCAGTAAAAGAGAAAAACGAAAAAAAAGAGTATCATGAGTATCATGTGACCAATTCATTTAAGAAATTATATGGCCCCTCAACACTTGGGGATCTGTGTGTAGCTGGCCCTGCTATGCTTGTTTTCCTCTCGTTACTGACCTCTTTGTACAGATGGGCACTGAGAATGAAAAGATGAAACACCGTGTGACAGACAAGCAGGGAAACTGCGGCTGAGTCATGGAGACAACTCACATTTCCCAAGGATTAAGCACTGAAAACCATCTGTAGGTGACAGAGGAACCAGGCAGGGAAAACCCCAGCCATGCACAGAAAGCCAGAGATAAGGGAAACATCTTAAGGGCTGGTGTAAAGGTAGAGTGAACCAGTCTCACTGTGTGATTAAATGATTCCCATCAGCCATGGTGTCACAAACAGAAAACATGTGGGCATTTCTGCCATTCCTCAGCCCTCAGCAGCCTGCTCTTCTCAGAACTTCTTGAGAGTCCCACCTCTCTCCGTGGCACTTGCAGAATTCACAAAAATCAGCGAGAATTAAAGTTGGTAACACTGGCCTTGTGAATTACAACAGGTAATGGGTGCTGGGGAAAAAAATCAGGAAGGTAAAGGTATAAAAAAGCAATCCCAAATATTAGTCTGGCCTCTCCCCTTGCTCCCTCTCTTGAGATATGACATGGTCAGCATGGCAGATGGCACCATGGGCTCAGCATCCACCAGCAGGGTGGGAGCTGCTGTCAGCAGCAGGTGAGAGCAGCTGTGCCCAGGGTGGGATTTGTCTTGGATGGAGAATGTGTCTGTCTTGGCAGTGTCTGATCTGTGGGACATGGCTCTCTACCACCCTCACATCTCCATCCTGCACCTGTGCCAAGAGCCAATTCCATCACTTGTGTTGTGTCCACAACCTGAAAACCAGGTGGGAGTCACAAGCAAGGAGGAGACAGAAGTTTGGGTAGGGCTGGCAGAAGATGGACAGCACTGGAGACCAGAATAGTGGTGCTGAGCCTGTTAACAATAATGAACTAATTATCTTGATCAAACCACCATTAGTAAAGTGGTTGCCACCAGGCAGTCCCTAAAGGAGTGATTTTTTTGGGACAACATGGTCAGGCCATGTGTTGGTGGGTGACACTCCTGACCTGAGGCCTCTGCCCAAGTCTCACCCACAACCTGGACAGAAATCTCTTCCTCCACCTGTTGGAGCAGGTTCCAGCCCTTCATTTCAAAGGCAATGCCAGCTGAGAACAGGTTTCTGTTCCACAGCAGTGTGGGGATCATGCTGCTTTCTTGTGGCTGTGGATGGTGACAGAGAAAATAATTCGATAAGTCTGCAGAATGTTTTTATTGTCATGTCAACAAAATATTTTCTGCCTCCACAGACTGTGGAAGTACTTAGCATGCAGCATCCATTCAGTTTTGGAAAACACTTGAAAACCACCGACAGAATCTCACTATTCCTTTTTTTAGCTCCATAATGAAAAAGCAAACAAGAAATATGCTGATTCCCAAAATGAACTAATTTTTTTTTTTCTGAAGCAATTTAATTTTTTAGCTTTGATCTGATACCAGAACCCAAAGGACTTACTTGCTATTTCTAAATAATGAGTCTAATGTTTATGCTCTGAGCCTGAACTTTTCTGGTTTTGGAAAAAATGTGACTTTACATAAAAGTCCTTTGATTAAGAGATCTGCAGTCAGAGGAGTTTTCGATACAATAATGAAAAGGCCTTTCAGATGGCTCACTCGAACACTGCTCAGCACGATATTACTCAAGAAGGGAAGAAGCCGACAGAACAATCACACTATTAGTCTTTGCTTTGCCAAGTGTTGTGTTAGTCATATTCCTATGGTAAAATCTCCCAGAAGTGGCTCAGAGAAGTCTTACACTGCATGGAGCAATGCATGCCTGCAGACGCACCCTGACCTGGGTGGTCTCTCGCCCTGGCTCCCTCCTTTGATTGTTATTTAACTCTGTTTCATTGAGGCTTTAGGAGCTGATTGCTGTACAGAGGGAAAGTGTTTGGAGGAGAAACAGAGGCTATTTCCCCCTGCTATGGTCCAAATTCCCCTGCAGCAGGGATGGTACCTACAGCAGGCTGCAGCAGACTTCTGTTCCCAGTGAGATCAGGGCACAAAGCACAGCTCTGGCACAGTGAGATGCCATTCCCTGCCCATCAGAGCACGCTGGCTGCGGTGCACCCACCTCTCCCTGGGTGCACCCAGTCCCTGGGCTCATCCCAGCTCCTGCCAAGGTCACCCTGCTCTCCTGGTCCCTGCTTCCCCAGACGTGGGATGGAAAGAGTGACTCGGGCACTTGCTAAGTAGGTTGAGGTTTGGAAGCAGAATGCCTGTGTTATTTATGCAGAATTGACATGTCTCTTTGTCCTGAGCCATGTGGCCCAGATTCCAGCCCTTGTATCTACAAAACATTACTCATGTGAACGCTCCTCCTTCAAGTCCTTGATTCCAACGGGATTACTCACACGTGCACGCATACCCAGGGCTCTGCAGGGCAGGGGCAAATCCTGCTGCCTTCAGCTGATTTACACCACCCCTCAGGAGATGAAAATCTGACACAGGAGCAACTCAACAGGAGAAGGAAGATCAGCCTGATACCTCCTCTGTATTCTCCTTCCACATTCCCATCCCCACTGTTTCTGGGGCAGCCTGCAGGAAGCTCTGCTCCCCTCTACCATCAGGGCATTGCTGCATACCAGGGGTTAAAATGAGAAAGCACTTTGGTTTTGGAGATTTATTGCCTTCCTCCTGCTATATTTGTAAAGCTCATCGTTAAGGTCAGCCATCCCCACCCCTGCAGCTGTCTGTACATTTTTTTCTCTGGTTCTAGAGTTGTACTTTACTGAAGAAATTATAATTATTAAAACACACAAGGTCACGCTCTAGATGAACTTGGAAACAGTTCAAATATGTTTCAGGTTTGAAACTATGTAGCAGCTATGGCCAAGTGGTGAGTTCATAACAAAAGAATGGTTAATTTCACACTTCAGATAACATTTCCCCCGGAAAGCAGTAAAGTATATTGGGAGAGGAATTATTAAAGGTAGAGAACACTGGAGACACATAATCAGTCATTAGTCCTGATAATTAGATATTAAAGATAGGCTCAGGGTGGGGGCAGAGTGGTTCTGCCTGAATGAGCCAGTGTGTGTTCTCACCTTTAAATCACTCCTTTAAAGTTTTTATTCTTCAGAAAGGCATCATGACTTTGTGGAATTAACCTGGGACATCTCCAGAGCTTCCCCACAAGTGGCTCTTCTTCACCTGCTGCAGGTCACAATTCTGCTTGCATATCAGCAGATAACATCAGGCCATTGCTAGCATTAAAATTTACAAACTGCATTCTGAAACAGCAGCAAAGAAAACATGCATGTGCCTCTCCCTGAGTTACCTCCCCCTGTGCATTGGGATGGTGGGAGGAAAGCAGTGGCAGATGTTTGTGGCCTCCCCAGCATCTGCATCAAAGCTAATCACTGCTCGTCCCTTGCAAACGGCAAAAGAGATTTTTTATGCAATAAGTTTTGAAAGACCAAACCTCCTCTGTGCACACAGCAGCCTGAAATGGCTCTTTGCTAGCCAGTGTGAGATTTGTGGTTAAAACAGGTTGATCTTTGTTGGTTTTCTTCCAAAACCGAGGCTGTGCCATGCAAACTCCCCCTACTCCATTAACCTGCATTTCAGAGTTGAGGCTTATCAGCAGTGCTTCTAAAGAATCACTTAAAATAATGTTTCTGTTAAACACAAAAAGAAGACCCCAAATCCCCCAAACTATCTCTGTCTTCCTGAACACTGACATCCAAAAAATTAATGCTGGATGTTCCAAACCCTGCCTCAGCAGCTTTCCCTGGAAGCAGCAGCAGCCCAGCCCAGGTTGCCCACACATCCTGAGCTGTGCCTCCAGGTCTCCAGTATCACCCTGCACCAGGGGAAAACACAAACTGCACTCGACTTGTGCAGCTGGACTTGTGAAAATCTACTCGAGAGGAAAAGCAGGAGGTGACTGAACTTTATGAGCACATCTCAGAGGCACGAGCTACTGCCACCCACGTGTCCTGCTGCCATGGCTGGGGGGTGACACTGGACTCCAGTCTGTGGCTTTGGGGAAATCAGCATCACCCCAGCTGCTGGGGTGGAGGGGAAAGGTGGTGCTTTATCTGGGTTATAGCCCTAGCTGAGGGTCTTTTATTTTCTCAGCTGTGCACAGCTATGGGCATGTCCACAGTGTGTCTTGGAATCGTGTCCCAGTGTTGGCTGTTCAGCTGCACAGCAATGAGGTCAAGAGGCTGAGCTTTACCTCTGAATTTTCCTTATTTTCCAGGTATCATATTTTATTTATAATTTAGAAAGAACTTGCTCATGTCTTTGTGGGAAAAAAATAAAAAAGGAATGGCAGCGAGCATTCAACACTAGTTTCATTTTTCATCACCATTATCAAGGCTTGGATTTTAACTTTGGAATGTCCTTATCTGAAATGAAATCAAATAAGCACTTTGTGGCAGGGGGTCCTACACTCCCTCCTCACTCCAGGGAGCTTGTGCAATGTGCAGCATTTGCCTCCCTGCTGCACGCTTGGATCAGCTCCCCAGAGCTGACACGTGCACACACCTGCCTACAGGTAATGCCACATGCACGTATGGCTGGTGACCTGCTCAGAGGTTTACACCTGAGCAGGCTCCCCAGCCCCCGGGTATGGACAGGGACAGATGTGGCTGCTGTCAAACTCGTGGACAAATAGCCAGGCAAAGTGTGAAATGTAAAAGCCAGGGCATATTTTAATGGTGAGGCCCACGGCTGGACATCAGGGCACAGTGGCTGCAGGTGCACTGAGCCCATCGTGTGACCAGCACACCCACAGGAGTGTCTGTGTGCCACAGTGGGGACAACTGTCCAGCTGGAGAGGGACAGCAGCCTTGGGCTTCCTAGCAGACATGGATGCAGACACCTGATATTCTGCCAACCCCTTTGCTGCTGTGAAAGCTTGCAAACAAAAGTGAACTGATCCCTGCCTCTGCTTCCAGCACATGGGGCATGGACAGAAGGAGCCCAAACACCATGTCAGCCCAAACATCATGCCATCTTCTCTCTGTGGGGTGGGGAAAGCTCAGCTGAGTGCCACGCTTGGATTTGGGAGGACTGGCAGCCCTCTGGATTCTCAGCAGCTTCCAAGGTTTATTTTCATCCTGAACCTAATGTGGGACTGGCAGCAGAGTTCACCTGGATTTTCAAATGAGCTTAGAGAAGCTTGCTCATGAGAATTTGGATCCTTGGCAAAGAGCCCACAATAGCTGATATTTGTCTGTTTTAGGGGGGAGAGTGCTTCCCAGTTATGTGTATTTTTTAATCTCACATAAACCAACACTTTATTTTAATGCTAATTCCTCTGCCTCCCCTTTGGAACCATGTGCACTCTTTGGAAGGACATTTCTCCCTGTCTGAAAGACTCATGAGCTTTCCATGTGAGTGTCCTCTCTCTCACTCCCACCTACAAACTCTGGCTCCTGGGTAACCTACATGGGCTGCACAAGTGGAGCTGCCACAGGCTGGCAAAATGGAATGGTGGAACCTCTAAAATGTGGGTTAATGACACAGTGAAAATTCTTAATTGAAGGACCAATTGACATACCAAATGAAAAGAAATAAAATAAAAGCAAGACGTGAGAGAAGGAAGAGGAGGCCAAAGACAGGTCCCCTGTGCTGCCACTGCTGTCCTGGCCACTTGGCTACTGCCCATCTGCATCCACACCTCAGCACCTGCATGTTGCTGTCTGAGTAAATCCTGCTTCTTCTGTCTTCTGTAAACACTGGAGCTATTACCTGTGCTGTTCCACCCTCATGCCATTGAAGAAGAATGTCCTGAAAATGAACCACTGAAGACTATAGGCTTTAGAAATGCTATGACCCAAAAGTCATCTCGAGTAAATCCATTGCCTTGGATAGAGTTACTGCAGGGGTGATGCCTCTCAAACCCATCTCAATCAGTGCCATTTTACTCTAATTTCTGTAATAGTTTGGAAGTAATGCTGGAAACTGCTCTAGATGCTTTTTTTGGCATTTTTTTTAAACAGATATTCAGCAACATGAAAATGCTTTTAGAATTTGCCTCATTTCTGGAGAATTGTTCCTGCTGAGGCAAACAAACAAACATTCAGAAAAAGCACCCTTCAAAACAGAATGTTTTGATTTTCCAATGAGAACAAATACCTTAACACTTGCCACCATCCTTAATGCCAGTTAAAAAAAAATTAATGAAATTTCTCAGACTTGAATGCAAACATAACATTCTGTCCCAAACAAGCTATTCTGTTGATTTCAGTGCTAACCATAAATTTATTTGCTTTTCAGCTTGTTAAAATATGTAAATCTTTTGTTTTCTGGGTTGATCCATTAATATTGTTTTATGAACTTGTCAGAGGCACTAACCAAGAAATAACAAGCAAACAGTGATCTTGTCTGGCCCTGCATGGAAAGCTGGAAGGAGCACGGATGAGTGAACTGAGTGGAGGTTGACTTACACCACTCCAAATCAGTGTGCAAGTGGGATGGGAACATGGGACCAGCTTCAGCAACAGGCAGGCTTAACAATGCTGCTGCAGCTTCCAGAGTGCTCCAGATGGGACAGGGATCAGAATTCGCCCATGTTATTACAATATATTGATTTTCAGTTGCTGAAAGTTGCTCTGAATCTCCTGTGTTGTTTCATTTCAGCAACAAGCAGGATTGTGTCAGTACAGAAACACAACTGCTATAATCAGGGTAGCTACCTAAAATAACCCTGGGGCAGTCAACTCTCTTCCAAAATCCACGCTGGAAATTCAGCAGCATTCTCTTGATTGGGACAAGATGGCTTTTTCTTGGATTTCCCTGTGTGCCAGGAGCCAACGTGAAAGCCAAGACCTCACCCTGACTCTCACACACAGGTTGCTTTGTTTAACAATATCCAAGTTTCACTCCATTGCTTCTCCTTCCGGAAGCAATGAACCGACTGCTCAAAGAGGAAAAGTTGTACAAACTTGTACTGACACACAACTTGGAGTGCAATTTGCAAAGCTTTGTTTCAAACCAAAGATTTCCCCCCTGACTTGCACCAGGGCTCCTTTTATGTCCCTCCCCTGCACCACATCCTTGGCAATTCTAAGGAATTCCTCACAATGATGGTGAAGAATTTGCAACATGTTCAATTGGTGGCTCACGGGATTGGTTGGGGGTTTTGTTTGTTTGTTTGTTTTTGTGGGTTTGGTTTGGTTTGGGTTGGTTTTGTTGGTGTTTTTTTGTTTGTTTGTTTGTTTTAATTTCTACATATTTTTTTATTTCTCACACTCCCAAACTGCTCTGTTGAAATGCACATTTGTCTTTCATGGCCACCTCTGGAGGATCCCTTCAGAAGACTGCAAACCCAAGGAAAAGGGGGAAAAATGCATGTATCTGGACAGGATCACAGATCTGAAGGAGAATATTGCCTCCCTGTATTCCCTTTATACAGCACTGCCCTCTTCAAAGAATACCCCAGTCCCTTTGCAGCTTAAATTGACAAGTGTACCTTGAGCTGCACAAGTATGGACACAAATCTGGTCTTGTCTACATTGCTGAGACACTCCAAGCCTGTCTATTTTGGTCAGGGCTGAAAACACTATTAGTCTGTAAAATGCTGGGCTACTATTTGCTTTTAGAAAACCACCTGGGTTTCCAGATGGGCAGGTAAAATATTGGTCAAGTTGCAAGGACAATACACTCCCATGGCAGCTTCCTTCATTCTTTACTAATTTCACATTCACTGGAAGAGCAAGAAAGAAAAATGGCAAAGAAAAAATGTCTCTGGAGTCCACAGTCCAATGTAAGGTGACATAAATCCACCATTTCTCTGTGGTTAGTTTTGCATCAGAACAAAATGAGCTGATTTAACTCATTGAAGAGGTGCTGCTTGACATATGGGACTAATTCAGAATCCAAGACAGGGAGCTACTTGCTTTCTGTGAGAAAATAAAGCTCCATTTAAGTTAATGGAGTTACACTAATTTACCTCAGTGGGGATTTGCTCCTGCTCTCAGAAGTATCAGCTCACAATAGTTAATGGGTGCTTTGGCATGGATTTAGGAAAGCCTGGGTATTGTCCCAGTTAGTAGGTGGTGATATTAAAAATAAAACCAGGGTAACGTTGAACAGGGAAGACATGATTAGTATTATTTAAGACATGCCATCCATAAGACAATTAGTCTATTAAAAATATACTGAGACTGGATATTCGAGGTACAGTCTGTGTTGTGTCAGCCTGATGACTTCTAAGTGGGTTATGCACTTCATGACTTGTCAATCCATAGCCATTCTGCTGTTATAAACCTCTAAAATTGATCCCGTTAACTTTATCATTATCTAAAGAAAGAACTTGAGTGGCTGAACAAAGTGCTCTGAACTCCATGGCTCCATCCATCATCTTGTCCTAAGGACCTTGCTCTCTCTTGCTTTCTTGGAACTGGCTGCTGTTCAGAGATAGATTAAGCAGCATCTTCAAAAGCAAGATAAAAAGCAGAACTATGGGCTGTGCTTGGCTTTGTTCAGCAGCTTCCACCTCCCTTCTGTGAAGGCAGGAGGAATGGCTGGAGAATCTGGGCTCTGCAGCTGAGCAAGGCAAGGGGTTGCAGGAATCTCAGCATTGCAGAGGGTGGTGTGTGCTGGATGCTCTCAGTTACAGCTGTGTTAACAAGTGGATGTTGTGCAGGGGAAATCAGGGAATCAGGTTTATCTGCTCACTGTCCCTGGCTGGCTCTCACAGCCATGTCCTTGTCCCTGCAGGACCAGGCTGAGACACCACCTAACAAAGGGAATAACAGGGCACTGTGTGCTCCTGGTGTCAGCCCGACCCTGCTTTGCTCTTCATCACCGTGTTAACTTAACATATTTACTGCAAGGAAGTTCTAATACATCTAAACACTTCCTGCTGCTTGAAATACTTTCTGTCAAATACAGCAGAGACAAGTGGAAAACTAAGAGAAATGCCTGAAGAAATCAGGAATTTCTAATGGCCTGAGTGATGGCCAGTCAGATAAGGTGTTTGGTAAGGTCTTGTGTACTGGGAAGGGATGTAACACTGAATACTGGATATTGATTAACTCTGTTTGATGTGTGGAAAGGGAACTCTTTCGTAAGGAGTCACTTCTGTCTACAGAAAGAACAGCAGTAACATTGGTAAAGTGAGCTGACAGAACAGCTAATGATGTATTTTCACCAGTAAATCATATGATGGGCCTGATTTTAAATGGCATTCAATTAAATGGTGCTGCTGAGAACGGCCCCAGATGTGGGTAGTGTGAGACTCTGTGATCCCCATCATCTTTCCCTCAGGATGCAGAAAGTTGGTGCCCTGGTGGGTGCTGGACAGACTGTACAGCAAATATTCCAGGCATATACAGGCTCTGCTGCTCCTACAAGCATCAGTTCAGGGCATCATACATCTCAATGTGTTTCAAAGAAATAAAAAATGAGTAGGCACAGAAGCTTTACTGTGATTTCCTCCTTGCTATCAAATTTTGGGGTTTGAATTTTGCCCAGCCCTCCCTGAGAAAGGGTGAGGCATGTCCTGCTATGTCTGCCTGCTGAGCCACTCTGTGAACTGGATTGCAGCTTCTGACTGGTTTTCTCTTTGATTGATTTATATGGCAATGATTAGTGTGCCTAAGGAGAAAATTAGGATAAGGTCTGTATCTTCCTTGAATGCATTGTTCAGTCAGCTAAATGACAAATAGACCCTCAGACACCTGTTAAATTGTGATATAAGTCAATAGCCCACTAAATTGCCTTACTGATTTCTTCTGCTGTTTTAACACCTTCCATTTAGGCTCTCCAGGATATTAACAGCCCTTGAGAAATACAGAATTCAGTTAAAAGCACCAATAGTAGACCAAGGACACACAGAAAAGATGTGTCTGAGGGATGTGTTCTGTCCTAAGCAAGGACAAAAGACTCCAAAGTCCTGCAGAAAATGATGTCTCCAGGGATGTCCAGCTCCACTATTGTCTTGCCTCTTCTTATCCAAAAACAGCTATGAAATCCTGGGGGCATACCACAGAGTTTCAGCTACTACATATTATTTACATGTGTGTTAACCTGGTTACAGTTTCAGTACGAGATCCCAGCACTGTTTCTTTCTGGTCCTTTCTGAGCGATTTATGTTAATTGTTTAGGAAAACCAGTATAAAAAATACTGGTCCCTTGAGAGCTTGGGCTTTGTGGCAGTCTCAGGCAGAGCACAAATAAAAAGTTGTGTATGGCTTAGCAGTGGGCATGCACTCTTATGCAATCCAAGTGTCCAGGAGCAGAGTATTTTACTCTTTCAGTTTAGGGCATCTGTCCAGGAATTACATGTGAAATTAAATCCACTGGAGTAACTGATGTGCTGTTTTCATTGGACTCGCAGGGAAAGATTTCATCCAAGATTTCTCCTCAGACATAGAGATCAATTTTACTGGTGGCTCCCTTCTTGGAATCCTGTTCCATCGAACATCTGAAGTGCCTGAAGCTTTGCTCCAGAAGCAGAACCATGGTGTGGCCAGGGCTGCACACACCAGTGGCACAGCTGTCACAGGGAAAGCCTCCTGCCAGCCCTGGATGCTTGGAATAAGAGCTCTGCTGAGGTAAACTGGCCAAGAACCCCCCGTTTCAGTGATGCTATTACAATTTCCAGTGGCTGTTTGCCTCCTTCAGGGCTGCCCCGGGGCAGAAAGGGCAGAGCATGGCATGTGGGAGAGAAGTGGTGGGTGCTCACAGGGGAGCTGCCCCAGATGATGCAGTTTGGGCTGCTGGCTCCAAGCAAAGGCAGGAGTGGTGTTAAATCATCCTGCACCATCTGGTAACTGGTCCTGGGTTTTGTTCAAGAGCCATTTTTAAAAGCCTGGCTCAGGTGGCATCTGATTTCACCCAAGCAGCTTGACTACCTCTGAAAGGTGTGAAAACCATATTCTGCTAGCCAGGATGGAAGTGATCACCACTGAAGCAGTGGCAAAAGTCAGGGCAGCTGCCAGGTGATGCAGTGGAGTGTGCACTGGACCCTCCCTGGCAATGCGAATGGGTGACCACAGGGTTAAAATACTTTTCTGGGACTTTTCCTGCTCAATCTGCACCTGTCTGCCTGCACATATCTAAACCTGGGACATATAAATAAACTGCTTCCTGGCAGGCCATCCGAGATGGTGTAGGATGGTATGTTTTTATATCATTCCTTCCAGTCCTGGAGATATGAGCTGACCTAATCATTGAAGATAAGCAACATCAGGTCTGGTCAGTAAGGACAGGAGAGAGCTCCAAGAAAAACACAGGTGCTCCAGGAAATGCCACTGCTGATCCAGTGCTGCAGACAACACTGCATGGGGCTCCTGGAGCATGGCTGGAACAGCAGAAAATCCCCTGGGAGAGCCACAAATCCCTGGGACTTCTCACAGGAATGAGGTGTTCACTCTTGTGTGTGTGCTGTCATGAAATTCTGCATGAGAGAGATACCTGCTCTGTTCCCCTTTCCATGCACCATCACTCTAGGGTGCTTTTAGGGGGCACATGTCTATCAGACAAACCACAATACACATATTTATTTGACTGCCTAAAATAAAACCTGTATCCTGTTGTCCCTTGTGGCTTGTTTTCTCACCTACTAAAAAGGTGCCTGGTACAAACCAGCCAAACCTGCTCCACCCTGGAGGTGGTTGAACATCAGCCCTGAATTCGTATTTCTGCAGAATAAAAGATGATAGGAGTTTACAATTACCTCTAGAAATGATGTTGCAATATTGGTCAGTCACCACTAGCAACTGAAGTTGTAATGAAGTCATACTTCAACCCCAAAGTACTGCTTTTTAATTCTCTTTGGTGGTTGGGGTTTTTATTATTATTTATTTTGCTTTCTGTGGGCTTTTTTTTTTTAAATTTTTTTTTTATTATGCTGGCAACTAATCCAGTATACAAATATCTGACCTTACTGGAACATTTGGGCAACTTATGTGTTATGAAGTCTCCTTCATTTGCTAAAGAAATGAATGTCGCAATTTTCCTGATTCTGAGAATAAATCCTTCTGTGAATTAACATTTCACAGAAGCTGCACTTATGTGTTTTGGAGGAGGAAAAGATAGGAGGGAAAAGAAGTGAAGACATTAAAAAACATCTCATAAATTGTCTGTAGTCCTCACCAGACGTGTGAGTGAGAAAGTGCACATAGTTTTGAATAAGGGAGCTGTGACAGTTGATTTCTCCACATAAAAAAATAGAGCTGTATTATGCCACAAGGTAGACTGAACAGCAGCCCAGTTTATCGTTTAAATGTCTTGGGAGCTTCCAGAAAAATCTTTTGCATCAAACCTTTACTACTATTGCCACCATGTGGTGAAATTCGACAAACAGCACCTTTAGCTGCCACAAAATGTATTTCTTCATGATGATTTATTTCATATCGATTGTATTTGGAGAGATTTGGAGGCCACTATATTTTTAATAATGCAGGAGTCGAAGTCTTTATCTTGCTTTCTCAGAGAAATGATGCAGAAAGTTCTGCCATGTTTCAAGGCACAGCTAAGTAGAGGGGCTCCCAAAATGAGTTGGCATTTTCAGTTGGACTCAAGCTCCGGCAATGAGGGACCCTCCAGCTCTCCTGCAGCTTTCCCAGACTCCTCCCAGCTGTCTCAGGCTGTCGAAAATCCCCCTCTAACCCCCCATGGCATGGGCACTGCTACCATAAAATGTGTTTTCTCACGGGAGAGCTGCCCTCACCCTCTGTCCGTGCAGATGCAGACGGACACAGTGAGCAGCCCCTGCCCTGCCCAGCCCTGGCACCAGGCTGGGGGACAGAACCCTCCTCACGAGTGACATCTTTTGTGCTGCCTGGATGGAAAGTGGCTGGGTGAGAGGTGACCTGACAGGACTGAAATGCAGTTCTTGCAGCTGCCTTTGGAGCTCTAATTTGTTTCCCCTAAAATACGTCCAACAGGGATTTTTCAGAAAGAAGACTGGTGAGATACCTTATATCCTGATGCAAACCTATTTTTTTAAGGTCACAAAGCCTATATTTTGGTTATTTCAGCAGTTTGCCTGGTGTTTTAACCACTGCATTAGGGAATCCTCCTACAATGTATGTTCTAGTTGGACTATCATGTTCGTTTCCCCTCAGTCTGGCTCTTCCACTGCTATTCAGCAGATTTTAGCAGATAAAACATTTACTGATCATTTAATCCGTACCTATCCCAATGCCATTTTTCTTTCCATTTAATCCTGTCCTCTGCCCTGACCTTTTTTTTTTTTTCTTAGTCATTGGAGCCAGCCTGGTTTCAAACATTTAAACCACAGTACCAGTTTTGTCTTTGTCCCTTTGTGTGGCTGAGGGCCTGTCCTGATGGCAAGGACAAGAGCAGGGATTGTGGCCATGCCATTATTTTCCTGTGGGTTAGGTCTGAGAACACAACAATCATTCAGCATGTCCAACGCCCCATCCCAACAGGTGGTCTAAGGCATCCACTGCTTGCCTCATTCACTGGGCAGATTTATTGAAGCCTGGTTCCAATTCAGGCTGTTTAATGGTTCCTTTTGTGTGTGTGTGTGTGTGAGCTGAGTTCAGCCAGTTCAGTGACTGCAGTCAGGCACCCTGCATCCCCTGTCCATTCACTTACAGGAATGAGCACTTTCATCACTCAATTCAGCTGGCCTGACTGAGAAAGCTGCAGCAGCAGACACAGGTCATGCTCAGGAGTGTCTTGGCTGTGCATGGCAGTGAGGACACAGTGGGCAATCCATAGGTGGACACCACAGAGGTGCATATTTCACCCTATTTATCTACATACACCATATTATCTTCATACACCATATTATCTATATATTTACACACTTCTCCTCCCCTCCTTGGTGAGGGATGTCACTGCAAGTCTTGGCTGCTTCAACCTTGGCTTAATTCAGAGCAGACCAGACCAGCCTGAAGCTGCCTGTGCCCCTCCTGAACAAAGAGCTCCTGCAGGCATCACCAAGGATGGCTCCTGGGCTGGCACATTCCTGCCCACCGTGGGAACAGCCTGTCCCCTCTCACAGCTCCTCTGCCTGCCCTGCACCCTCATCCAGGGCATGGGAGACCACCCCTGGCTGGCTGAGGTGGGCATGAAAGACCTGAGGTAGTCCTGAGACCAAACTGGGGGGAAAAAAAAACAACCAAAAAATCCATGTAAATCTGTGAGAAAAGCTGGTTGAAGTGAAAGAGACTTGTGGAAGTTTTTGAATGAAATGAAGTAAGATACACACCCTCCCACCCCCAAGTTTTCATTGTGGTTCCAGGCATGGCTTTGTTTGACTGAAAACTCAGTGTTGTCTTTAATTTTCGAGCTATTTATCTTTCTTGAAGCTTGTGAAGTGATTTTTATGAAAAGAAAACCAGTCTTTGCAAAACAATTCAAAGAGTTGAACTTTGGGAAGCATCAGAATATGAACTGTGAGATTTTTACAGAGTAAGACATTTCCTATAAGGATCATTGAAACTATTTTGAATTTATGAAAATTATTCCTTTGCCTTTATTCTTAGTTGGTTGTTTTTTGTTTTTTTAATGACTGGAAAGATTTCAGAACAAGTTTTCTGCTGTATCTGCTGAATTTTTTTTCTCACTCATTCAAAAAACAGTGTTTAAAAAATATCCAGATTGGATTTGTCTAAACCCTCCCATCCCTTTAAAAGGCAGGCATCTGTGTTTTAGCTGGTTATAGGTGCAAATGGAGCAGAAGGATGGGCTCAGGGAAAATGAAACCTCTCTGCATCCTGTATTTACCTGTCTGTGGACGTGTGCCATCATCTCTGCAGCACTGCTACCAAACCCCCTTTCTCTGTGATTCTGGCTGTCTCGTGTTCTGGAGCTGCTGATCATTTCTCAGCCACAGCAGATGGCTGAATGTGGGAATGATAAACCCACATTCTAACAAGCAGCCATTTGGCCAAAGAAGTTGCTTTGCTGCCCTCACCTCCCCTGTGTGTGGCACCAGCACTGCCCCTTTCCATGGCTCTGCTGTGCTGCCACTTCTGCCACCCAGCCCTTGTGCTGCCACCCAAACGTGACCCCCAGAGCTGGGGCTGGGGGTTGAGTTTTTTTCCTTTTATATTATCGAGTGTATCCAGGGAACCCTCTCAGTGCTTACAACAACCACACAGCCCCATCCATTCACTGCAGAGCCTGCCCCGAGCCTCCTCAGAAGATAATGGGGCTTTAATCACAGCAAGACTCGCCCTTTTGAACCGTGCTCTTGAGCAAAAAAGTGCATGAGGCAAACACAGTCTTTGGCACATCTGCATGGAAAAACTTCATAGTGTTCCTCGGCTTGGCCTCCTGAGAGGGAGTCTGAGCTCTTGCTCTGTCAGTCAGATGGGATTTTACTACTTCTTTTTTTTTTTTTTTTTTTGGTTGCTCTGTTGTTGGGAGAGAGGGGATCTCTAGTTGCCAGATACCAAGCTGTGTATGATCTCCTTGAGCAGTCAGTAAAGAAACATATTTATTTCCCTTTCTATAAATGGCTCTGAGAGAAGCATGGCTTTCTGCAGGGTTTAGTCTTCTTTAGGGTGGATTTTAGGCAGGTTATAATGGACCTACCACTGAGGTTCATGATGGAAACTCAGGTCCAAGTTCTCCGCTAGAAAAACGTTCCTTGTAACTAATGTCAAATTTATCCCAAAATCTCAGAAGCATTGACCAGGCTAAAGATACTGTTCTCAGCAAGGAAAGCTGCTAGAAGTGAATTTAGTAGCTATTCCAGCTGAAATAACATCAGGGCTCTCTTTTTTCCTCTTTATGAGGTGAACTTCTGCAGTGTGACTCCAGCATCTTCCTCTCCCAGTGTAATTCAGCCTGTTTTTTCTGTAAATATCTGTACATGCTAACATTAGAGGCAGAAGGCATGATAAACTCCCATTAAGGGTTCAATGCCAGTAAACGAAAGAAAAAAAAGCATTGAAATGATTACTTGACTTAAAATTCCCAGTTTGGCTCTGGAAGGGTTCCAAGGCACATGATCACCAAGGTCACACACTTTGAAGAAATTCCCTGGCACAGTGGGAGAGTTAAAATACTCTATTGTAGTTCCTTTTGCTGTGGGGAAATCTTACAAATGTTGTTTATTTGGAATCTTTCCTGCCTCCAGTCATTCCCCACTTCAGTCTAGGAAGGAATCAGCTCTCATGAAGTAAAAACAGGGTCAAAGCTGGTGGGGTGTTGAGATGGGAACTGGGTGAATGTTTGTGGCCAAATATTTCATTAGAAGAAAAGGAAAAAATGTGGATGTGAATCCTCCTGACAGGCTTGCAAATTAAATCATGTTTCTCAGGTGCTTGAGCCAAGAGGAGATGATAACTAAGAGTAATTCTGAATAATAATTCAGAGTGCTCTAATCTTGCAATGTTCTCAAGACGAAGCTTTGCTTTGCTTTCCTTTGATTCCAACATTTTTGTTGGAGCTTTTGTTTGGAGATGGAACTAAACGTGTTTGTGCTTCAAGGAGAGAGGACTAATGGAAGTTAAATATTTCATGGTTGATTTTTGCTTGGAGTGTTTCACTTGAGTGAAATTTAAGGGCTTTTTTTCCAGTCTTAGATTGTGTACATTAAAAAAATCAGGTGGAACTTCCTGATATCTGCTGTTCAAAGCTAAAAATGAGGTGCTCTTTTCTTGGAGGTGTTCACCCCCGGGTCCTTCTTGAGGAAGCATATTTGCTAACCAAAAACCAGTGTTGGCTCTGATATCCTCAGACCTTCCAGATCTTTAGGTTCCAATGCAAATGTCACTGTATTTGATGTACAAAATCCCTCATCTCCTGGAGCTGATTCCTCATGTGACAATTTCAGTTTTTCATTAGGAGAACTTCAACGCTCTGGATTTATGGGGAGCAAAACTTCCTTAATGTGTCCCAAGTCACTCCTCATTCTCAAAAGTTAAACTGCAAATGGAGAAAACCCAAAAGGCAGAGGAGGTGTTGACCGGGGAAGAAGGGTTTGAGCAAAATTGCAGGTTTTTTAACCAGTCCAGGGATTTGATTCCTGAAGTGTTAGGTGCACTAAGGCAAGCAGCTCTCTGTCCTTCCCCTGGCTGTCTCCCAAATCTTGTAGATTACCCCTAAAGAGGTACTGATTTCTCATCTGGAAGCATCTGCCTTTTAGCAGCCTTTGCTGGTTTTCCATTTTGTTGGAAGGTGCTGAGATGTACCTTAGTATGGTTAATTTATACTTGTTATTGTCTGTCATGGCAACTTTATTTATAGTTGATTAAAACTCTTGGTTAGGGAGGCTGCATTCAAACAAGCAGCTCTTGGCTGCTCTACATTAAAGTGAGGCCAATATTTATGGAAAACAGAATATGGCAGAAAACTTCGGGTTTTGTGGTTACTACAGAATGTCCCCATTGTTTTCTTTTCTGGTGCTCTTCCCTCACTGCTTGCCTTCAATGGCCAGGTTTGCTTTTGTTTCTTGACAGAATGCCTTGCCAAAACCACTGTTTTCTGATTCAAATCACAGTCTGACAGCACTTTGGATGGATGGATGGATAGATGGAGGAGATCTTCTCCTGCTTCTTGAAAAGAAAATGGGATTTCTCCTCATGCTGATGTATTTTACGAGAATGGTGATGCAAAACAGACACCTTTGCACAGAGGTAAAATTAAAACAGTGAGCTTGGGAGGAATAAGGAGATTTCAGACTCTCCAAGGGGAAGAAAGATGTACCCTCAAATCTATGTTTTCCCCAGTTTGAGCAGTGTCTTTCTCTGCATTTTGCCCGCAGAGCTGTGGACGAGCTGGAGATGTCCCAGATCTGGGGGGATTGTGGAGGAGACGAGTGCCTGTGAGGTGTCCCTCACTCTGTGGCTTCTGCCACTCCTGTGTGTGAGTCAAGGCCATGAGTGTCCTGAGTGTCCCTCTCTGGAGACACTTGCCTTCGAGGACCCTGGTTTGCCCCATTTCTGTCCACCCACAGTCTCATGAGAGCAGCTGGGAGTGTGCTCATCCATCACACCCAGCGTGTGATGAGAGGTGTCCCCAGCCTGCTCCTGCCCTGTGTCCCCTGCTCTGGCACCAAACCCCAATCCCCTCCTGCCCCACAGACCCCACCAGGCTGGCTCAACCCCCAAACTCAGCCTCTGCAAGCCAACAACCAGAGCCCAAACTGGGGGCCCTGCTTCTAATTAGAGGATTAGACTGAAGGAGGAGGAGACATCCTTGCAGCTCTCCTAATTTTAACCATAGTTAGCGCCTAATTAATGAAACATTTAACTTGTCTGGGACATGGGCGTGGTGGGGGGAGAGGTACCCCAGGCCAATCAGCATTGCTGTATTCTGTTTCCCTTGCGCTGAGGCAGAGCATTTCTAAGTGATGTGCGTGTGATTGCTTCCAGATTTACGATTATTTCCATCCTTCTAATGCTGAATTAGAAAAAAACAAACCAAAAAACTCCAAAGAAGTTGGTTTGGCATAATCTAATTTTCTCATGTGAAACAGTTTGTAGACCAGATGACCTCAAACAATAGGAGAGTTTGTCTGAGCCTGCCTGCTCTTGCTGCAGGCAGCCCTTCCTCTGGCTGCCCTCCTGGACCCAAATGTGACAATATCCCTTATTTACACTCCTCAGCTCAGCTCAGGGATTCAGGTCTGCTGCCTGGCCAGGTTGCAGTGCCTGGCAGGTGCTGAGCACATCACAGCAGGTGAGACTGGATGTGTGTCCTGACAGGGACCAGCCCAAAAACAGACTGAGAGGGAATTTTCCCCCACAGACTAGCAGATTTTGGTTGGGTTAGACAGGGTTTAAGGGAGATGACTCTGCACTGCTTGGGATACAGATGAGCTCAAGAGCTTTTAGAACCCATCTAACTGAATTGTATCTCAAATATCTCAATTCATATAAGCTTCCCTTAGCTGGAAAACCGCATTTCACCCAAGGAGCTGCTGACATTTAACTTGGAAAATCTCGCTGCAGCGACCAGAATGTTTTATCTGAGATGATCCAGGAGTGAAGGTGGAGTGGGGAGGAATTCTCACCTCCAGCTGACTGCTATGTAAGTGTGGTAACACCTGCCTGTGGCCAATCAAACCCATCACCATGGGATAGATGCCCGGCAGGACACTCCTCTCCCCACCTACCGGGGGAACTCGATCTCTGCAGGCTTTCTAGCTCTCTTTGTGTCATCCTTTCCATTTGTCCTGGCCCATGGGACAAGTGCATGGCCTTGATTACTGGTAAGATAGCTGCCCTCTCTGTTTGAACTGTAGGAATGTAGAAATAATTCCCAAAAGTTGGTGGTTTCAGAGGTTCCACTCCATCCAACACTTTATTATTCATGTCCTTGAGATTTACTCTAGCCACACATCTTTTTGTGCTTGTCTTTGTGGTCTTTTTTTTTTTTTTTTTTGCAATCCTTCCAATTAGCATACACGTGAATGACACTGTGAATATTAATATGATTTTCATTTATTTCCAGAGACAATAGCCATGTGAATCAGCAGGGCTCCACTAATCTACACTGAAGATTTCAGAGCTGTTGAAGCTGGTTTAAAAGGCATGGGAACTCGTGGCTGTGGAGTAGCTCATTATGCACTCATTATAATTCCATCCTCGAAGGTGAGGAGCACTGAACATTTGATTAGAGTGCTGTTATAAATAAACCAAACGTATCTGAAAAATTTGTGAATCGGTAAATCATGGTAAGGGAAAAAGCCAATAATGAAAAAAGCCCCAGGCAGTGCATGGACAGAGAGACAGACTTATATGAGCCCAGAGATTTGCTCTTCTCAGCCAAATACATTGCAATGTTTATCAGATGCCTTCCTGCAGTGGACCTGGGGCTCATGTTTGCCTGCATTGCTTGGATTACAAAGACATTTTTCTGCTTCCTTCCGAGGACAAAATGCAGACCCATGGGAGTCGGCTGGAGGTCAGGGTGGTCTTAACCTCCTTCTGCATCTTTCCTTCCCTGCCCTGCTCTGAGGACCTAATTTAGGCAGGCAGGGCAGGCTGTCCCCAGGCTGTGTGCATCACACCCTGCTCCCTGTGCCCTGCTCCCTGTGCCCTGCTCCCTGTGCCCTGCTCCCTGCCCTTCCCCAGCCCTGCCAGCCTCCACGAGCTGATGGCAGGAGCAGGAGCTGCCCCAGCTGAGCCAGAGGATGCTGCATTTCCCTCCTGTCCTCTGCGTGGGCATCAGGGGCTGCAGAGGGGCATTCAGCCTTCCAGTGCCTAAGGGACACAGAGGGACTTTCTACAAGGGCACAGAGTGACAGGACAAGAGAAATTTGCTTTCAAATGAAAGATGGTAGATTTAGATTGGATACAAGGAAGAAATTCTTTATTGTAAGGGTGAACAGGCCCAGGCACAGTTTGCCCAGAGAAGTTATGGATGGCCCATCTCTGAAAGTGTTCAAGGCCAGCCTGGATGGGACATTGAGCAGCACTGTCTAGTGGAATGTTCCCTGCCTGTGGCAGAGGGGCTGGAACAAGATGATCTTTAAGGTCCCACCCAGCCCAAGTAATTTTATGAGTCCGTGATTTTGTGATTCAAGGGTGTCCTGGAATGCCCCTCCTAAAATTTCATATATAGGTCAAGACCTGTTAGAGGCAACTGAAACATTTTTGAAATGTCCCATCACAGTCATGAGGTGTGTGCAAGCAAATGTGAAAACTAGGTAAGGAAGGACTGCATTTTCTCTCCCCATAAAATGTGTGCAGAGACAGACAGACAGACAAATCTCCTTTGTAATGTTGATCGTGCAGAGGCTCAGAGGTTAAAGCCATAAGGATTTAAGTGTTTTATCCACATGGGGAGGTGCTGCCTGGCTCATGTCCCTTGCTGACACTCTGCCACTGCTGAGCTTCAAGCATCCTGTTA
Organism: Sturnus vulgaris; assembly: GCF_052056855.1. NCBI lineage: Eukaryota > Metazoa > Chordata > Aves > Passeriformes > Sturnidae > Sturnus > Sturnus vulgaris. The sequence continues at coordinate 6,006,864 of NC_142258.1, forward strand.
CTGCAGAATGAAAATCCTTTGGGACTTTTTAAAATGCAGTGTGTCTTGTGTCCTTACACATCCTAATGTCACTAGAAGCATCCTGGATAACTGTTTGGATCAATGACCCTCAGGAATCTGAGGGAAAGCATTCCCACTTTTTGCTCTGCTAAATTAAGCAGTGATCTACCTGCCTGCATTTAAAATGCAATTCCCACGGATTTCTTGCAGATATTACCTGCCACACCACATTGTTTGTGATTCTCTCCAAGGAAGAAATAGGGCACGAAGACTGAGCCAAGGAGTCTGCAGTGTTTGCAAGCACAGAGTGCTCCCAGCTTTGGCAGGCTCAGCTCCCTGCCCACCCAAGTGGCAGCTGGAAAAAAGCTCAGTAGCTCCCATTTTTTATCTAGTAGTGACCTGGGAGCAATGCTCCTGTTCTTGAGGACCTTCTTTGGCAATTTCCTTGGAGAGATAAAGCTCAAAAGGTTGAGTTTTATTTGTTTATAATTTGCAGTCTGGTGACCTGCTTCTCAGTTTCATCAAGTCAAGAATTCCTGGCCTCACATTTCTTTCATGAAGAGAAGTGGAAAGAAACGTTTCCATGAGTGACTGTAATGATCTTTTTCTTGCTGTTTTGGCATCAGTAACTGTATTCCATTCTGATCTAATTTGTGGCATTTCCTCCTCATATTTGTTGTTTTGCATTATATATTGAAATATGATGTATCCATAATATAGAAAACATGTTCTATATTTCTGAGCACATTTATACAAAGGCTAATTCTTACTCTGTAATTTGAAAAACATGAATCAAACCCAAAAATTAAAAGGAAAAATTGCCTTAAATGTACTTAAGGTAATGGCATACTTTCAGGAAAAACAAGAATCTATTCATTTTTATACCAAGTCAAATGTGCCCTGGAAGAAGATCTGGATATTAATATTCACTTATTTTAAAATTGGTGCCATATTGTAACTTGAACAGGAAAAAGTAATCAATCTTTACATGGTTACATAAATAAAGCAAACTACTTAATTTATTACAAGTTACAAAGACCGAGACTCCTAGCAGGAATTGAGTGCATTTGTGAATTTATGTAACAAACATATCACTACCAACACCAAATTACATCTCAATCAACGTTAAAAGGCATCTGACATTTCCCTTTGATTTATGGATTAACCTTTACAGTTAATACAGTCTAGCATTTATTGTTTTCATCAGTTTGTGGTTTGGTAGCAACCTCACAGTTCATTGCTGGGGATTGACTAAATTAATAGCTTTTCCCACCATGATCAACCAGCTAATGAAAAAGGTCTATTTTGCACAGCTGGTGGATGCTAATATTTAAACAAACAAAACAAACCTTTATGAAGGACAAATGAGTTTTGGGTCCTGATTCTGCCAGTCAAGTTATTTATCTCGGGAAACCAAGGTGCACCTATTGACTGGGGTTAAACTTGGCTAAAATGTAATATATTAAACCCAAAGTAACACGAAAGCCATCCCAAAGCAGCAGCCAGTATTTCAGGATCAATTTTCAGGCAAAAAATAGAAAGTTTTCATTCCTCATTGTCTGAGATGTTCTCTCTTTGGCATGGAAATATTGGGGAAAATATTGGGGAAAAAAATGTACAGGTAGCTTAGCCAAGTTCTGCTCCCATTAATACTGCTCAGATGCTGAGGGATTATGCATTAGAATGACAAAGCATTAAGCAATTATCTGCGTCACTTTGTGGAAATAATTCAAATACAAAAGAGTTTTCTTGAATAAAGAATTACACTGCCTCAAAATAACCCAGCTACCCCTCCAATTTACTCTGAGGACTAATTATCTTAGCAAGAAAAACATTGTGGACCTTGAACTGATTTTAGCGACGACAAGTCAGTTTACTGGGGCCTTTTCATTTCAAGCATCATTTTGCACACATTCGATCAACGTGAAACTGCCATTAACTTCTGCATTGCCAGCAAAAGGAGATTAACACCTGGTTAAGGGCAGCACAGCCTGGCTTCACACGAGCCATGGAGAAGACAGGACAGGCTTGCCCTGTTTCCAGATACATTCATCTTCCATTTCATCATGATCAGAGACCAGGACTGAGAGCTTTGAGAAAATTGACTGGTTTGGTTACATTTGTACAACTCTTCTGAACTTACTTTTTCTTAGACATATCAGAGTAGCAGTGAAATTTCCACTCTGTCCCATTTGGAGAAAGAAAAATTTCAGTAATAAAAGTCACTTTCACAGCATTTTGGCAGTCTGCTTCCTCACATGCTTAAATATTCATTTTTCTTAAGGTTCACAGAAGGTTTCCGAGCCTTAAAAGTCAGGGTTCGTTAGAGCTAAGCTTTTCTTTGAATTGCAAACATCTGGCAGCCCAAAGAGACAGAAAGTGCTACACTGCATCCTTGTCACAGCTCACAGTGGCCCCAGCAGATGCTGCCTTCCACCTTCAGAGTGGTTGCAGGTGGAAAATCTCTGTAATTCCAAGGCAGATTTATCTGTTTTATCCACACTCACAGCTGAATTCTGCTGTGGCTTCATCCTACATGCAAAGCCCCAGCGACTTCTGAAGGACAGAGGAGGGCACAGCTCATTAATAAAAGTTTTTTTCTCACAGGTCACAAAGCAGGGGGGGAAAAAAACCAACCCGGCAACCCAAACAACTTTCCCACTTCTGGTGAACTTTTCCTCTGCAAAGGCTGGCCTGTTGGGGAGCCATGATCCATGACAATCCACTCTTGCTCAGGCACGGATCATTACTCCAGGATGGCACCAAGGCAAATGGAATGAGCCCAGCGTGGCCTGGGAAACTTCTCTGGAGGCAAAGCCAAAGCTGCCTGCCTGTACAGCCTGAGTGTTTGTGATACTGCATTCCACTCCTGTCTGCAATAGCGTGGGGAACACAACAAGAGCCAAGCTGGGTTCTCCAGGAGATTTTGCATCCAGAGAGTGCTCACTGTGGCAAAATTATTTTAAGTTTCTGCATGGATTCCTTGGATTTGAACATAAATCCTACCATCACAGAGAACCTACGAAGAGAGTGGTTCAATAACTCCCTGCAATATCATTGATGCCAGTGCCAGGGACTCCTCCTGAAATTACAGATTTTATCTGTTCACTTTCACTGCCAGTAGAAGGGGTTTTTGTGGGCATTTTCTTGAAAGAAACAATTGTAAAATCCTTCTACTTTCTGCAACAGCACAATGTTTGCTGGAACAGGTGGCAGTGTGAGTTAATGTGTGATAGAAAGTTTCTTTCTTTTAGCTGAGGACATGGGTTTTCTTTATACGAGCTTAAAAACCGGGAAAAAGAAGATTATTTATTAAAGGTAACATTTCCAAGCCCTGCAACCTGATCCCAGTTCTCTTTATACTTTTATGTATTCCTTAAACGTCCTGTTCCTGGACTCACATGGAATCAGAGCTCTGTTAGCTCTTACATATTTAGGCACCACTCAGCCCTGTGCAAAACTGGTCAGTGGCAGGGTGGACAAGATGCTCAAGCATTGGGGAGATTAAAGCAGAGCCAGGAAAGGTGAATGGAGAGGGTGTGGAAGGTCCATAACGTCAGAGTGCTGATACAGCAGATTTCTAACAAAATTCTTTGTAAAGGTGAACTCTGTCTGCTGCCTGGAGGAGACACAAAGACATAAAATGATTTTCCCCGAGGCATTGCCCATGTTGAAGACAAAACAGATTGGATCTCTGGGGCCTGAAGGTTTTCTATTTAGGCTATCCCAGAGAAAAGGATGAAATACAGAAGCAAACAGAAATGTTTTCTTGGCTGTAATTTAAAAAACGAAAAATAGAATTTCCTGCTATCTTAAGTAAGTGCATTATAATCAGAGTATGGCTAAATCTAATATAGAAGCCTCTGTGGCACTACCAGCAATACTTCTTTTGTAATTGCCTCCAGCTATTGCTACTAGTAGTTCTGATTGCAATTTCCTTGTACCTTATGTCAATATTACTGGGTCACAAGCGAGGAAACAGGAAGCTTGATAATCAATTTCAGTAGTTGTACAGTCATCTAGCTTGGGAGTTTGGTGGTTGGAAAAATTTAGACTTCAGCTCCAGTAATTGCAACCCTGAATTAAGACACAGATATCAATTTCATATGTGCTGTGCACACGCCCACGTGGCCATAGAGCCAGGACACAGAAAACTGACTTGTGCTAGTAGGAATATTCCTAACAGGGAAAAAATTCAGTTGGATTTTCGGCTCCAGTATTGTCTTCCCTCTCCAAATTCAGCTTATGCTGTTGTCATGGTATAAATGGTTCAAATTCAGGCAGGCTTAGAAGTAAAGAAAAAAATTCATACATATTCAGGTATATTAATTTTTCTCCCTGTCTGTTGTTAAGTAACAGGCTACAGCTTTATGATGCTGTAGCAGAGAGTTGACATGATTATTCATTTTTATTTTGGAAAATATCCACTAAATAAAATCTGAGGCTCCTCTCAAATAAACCTCTGTCAAGCAAGGAGTGTTTCAGGTGAGAGGGCTTTTTTACAGAACCTCCTCTGTCAGTGAGTGCTGGTGGTACCCTGGTGTCTGTCCCCAGCATTTGGGGTGGTCTGCTCCTTCACATCACCCCCAGCAGCCCTGAATTCCTTTTGCTGTCACCTGATGGGAAGGGACAGGGGAGAGAACAAGGTGCTGAGAGCTGAGATTGCATAGGAGCAATTCGTGTGGCTTGTCCCATCCCTCCACTGCTGGCAGATAATTCAGGTGAGACAAGGATAAGAGATGGTCCTTGAGACACACATCCCATGTGGCAGAGATGGTCCCAAGGGTCTTTATGAAGACAGGATGCCTGTGGAAAATATGCATTTCCCACCCCAAAAATGAAGTTCCCTTAAAGGCAAGTGGGACATTTTCTAGAGAACAGCCTCACCTCTGCCATGCCAAGGTCAGTGTGGCAGATATTTTGACATCAGTGCTTCCTGTGGCTGAGGTTGGAAGTCAGGCAGGTCCCCCTCAGCCTGCTGCCCCTGGGGCTCCTTGCCTTCCCCTGCAGCCAGCCTGGATTCCAGCTGTTCCCCAGCTGTTCCCCCAGCAGGGCTGAGGTTGCAGTGGGAGCAGGAGCTGCTCGGGGTCCCCTCCTCTCTTGGCCTGACCCATCACCCTGGCTGGCTGTGGGAACAGGCTGCTGCTGCCTTAGGGCCCCTCCTTCTCTGGCTGACAAGAAATCTGCCTCCTCTCCTCCCTCCCCAGCTAACCTGTCTGCAGTGCACACCTGGCTGTGTGCTTTCCTCCCAGGACTGCCTTGTCTTGGTTTCATGCACTGGGAAGCAGAAAGAGCCAAGCTTCTTCTCCATTTCAGGATCAGAACCTAAGACAGATTAAAATGTTGTTGCTTGAATTTTAAAATGTTGTTTTTCATGACATGATTATGTGACCTACCTTTGTTTATTATAAAACTAATACCACAAGTTACAGTTCAATGAATTCACATTTTATGTGAAATTTTTGTCTGAAGTAGCCTAAAGCTCTTCAAGAAACAATTGCACAAAACCAAATGAGAGCTGCTAATTTATAATCTGCAGTGTCACAGCACAACTGGCTTTTCATTTGGCTAAAAGGAAATAGTTACTTAGAACAACAAAGCAAACCATGTGTCCATAGTTTATATTAAGTGCCCTTGGTATTTATTAGGGATACACAATGTATCATCTCAAAAATATTTATTTTCTTGTAATTTCAACAGCAGCAAAACAAAATGGAAAGTAATACAGTGTCATGCCTTTGCCAAACTGTAGCAGATTTTGGGAAAATTTCCTGTTGAAAGGAAATTTGAGATCCTAAGTCTGGATATTAGCTAGTGTGACTTATTTATTTGAGTGTGTACACCAGAACAGAGGTGCTCTCAAAGAACATACAAACATCTTTGCACCAGCAATCTCACACCAGATGCCAACATCTGGTTCTGCTGTGTTCAGCCCTTGGGCTTTGGGGAACTTATTCCCTATTTGGACACATTTCCCATTGAATTCAGGAAGTATTTTGTCTGGCTGAAAGACAGAGCCAAAGAAACCTGTGCAAGCAAGCAAGCTGCTATTTAGTCTTGAGAAGACACCAAGTAACTGCTAGAAGGTATTTAATTTTCTCTGCAGTCCACATGGCCTTTAATCTGATTATTCTCTGGCCCTGGCAATAGAAGATGAAGTTTTGATCCCTTGAACCCAACGGCAAAACTCTCATTCATTTCATGAGAGTCAGGATTCAAGCCATGTAGCCAGTCCCAGATGCTCCAATGCAGAAAAATGTTATGGGCTGATTAGTGCTGAAGTGCCTCCCAGGGTTTGATAATTGCTCATACAGCTCTCAGCCTCGGAAAAGCTCGAGACAGATTAATCATGAAACACAGCTCATTGCACCTGTTATTTTCCACATTCACTTTTATGGGAAGTGCTGCTTCTTTTCCACAGCCTCAGAGAGGCCGTGCTGGAAGGAGGGGATGGCAGCAGAGGATGCTGGATGCAGTCAGCACCAGCAGAGTGGAATGCCTCGAGCAAGGAGGGGAAGATGGGGAGCAGTTTGGTTGTAAGGTTAAATATCTGTGGCCTGAATCCTCCAAAAGCATTTTCAGCCAGAGCAGATCTTGCTTGAGACAGATGGTTAATGGTCAGCAGAGCCTTTGGGCCCAAGAGGGAAGTTGGTTCTGTCCTAATGTTTTTGCCTGCACAAGGAGAACACGACAGTGTTTCACCATCAGCAGCTATGGAAAGTGCAGCTTTGGGGGGCAGCTGGATCCAGAGTGGGGATGTTGGGGCCAGTGTGGGGCTGACTAAATGGATTAATGACTGTGGGACAGAGCAGAGTTCTTTACTGTGCAAAATTCAGGAAGCCTCGTTCGGTTTCAGTTGTTTTTTTATTCAGAACCACTGATATCAGCTTGGAAACTGAACAAACTTCCAAGCCCATTCATTCTTTATCATGTCTCCAACAAAGACCTAAGAGGGAGCAGCTTTTGTGAAGAACATTTAGTCTGGAGCTGGAGCACTGAGAGAGCTGCACTGAGCTGCACAAAGAGCATTTCTGTACCTTATTTTCAACCTGCTCAGAGCAAGACAAGGTGGTGTGTGCCCAATAGAAATGTTGATGATGGAGATCAGCAGTTCAATTTTGCAGTGCAAAGTTTTTTACTGAAATACTCTGTTAGAAGAACCACTCCCAAAAGATGAAAGGGGGCTCCTGTTGCTGGCATAGCAGGGTTCATTCACTACAAAGGGCAGTGAACATACAGAGAAATACAACAAAAAGAAGTTTGGTTCGGGTTTACAGCAATTTCGAGTTTTCTTCTGTCAGTGCTCTGCAAGTGCTGTTTTCAGTTCCATAGTTATGGTGAGAAACATGGTGTATTTTGATTCCTAATTTAGCTTGTTTATCCTGAGAGATTCCAGGATCTTCATTTGAAAGATAAATTCAAACCTTCTTTTTTCCTTTGCAGCCCACATTCCATAACAAAAACATTGCATGCCATACTTCATTACAGGGCTTGGAAGACCTTCATGACCATAAATTTAGGAACTTGTGGAACACAATGGACTTTAGGATGGAAAGGAGCCAGTTGGCCTATCTGGTCAGGTCCATCCCTTCTGTTTGAATTAACAGCTGGATTTCACAGTGGGAGAAATCCGGCAGTTCTTTCTCAGGCAAAATTCTCACAGTTGGATTTGCCTCCAACCACTGTAGCAAGGGTGGGAGGGAGCACAACTTACTTTGTTATTTTATGTTTGCTCTCCGGGTAAAAAAGATTCCAGTGCAAGTTCCATAGGACTTGGACCTACCCTGTTCTTTAATTTAATGACCCTAAGTGCAAAAAGAAAGACATTCCCAATAAAACAGAGACAGAGACTAGGTTCTTTGTGCAGAGCAGTGCAGATGGTACCCACGTTCTGGAGAAAGAAATTAGAAGCTGATGCTGAGGCAAAATAAAGAGGTTAGGACCATTTGCTGCTCTGAGAATTCTATCTAGGAGAGGAGGTGCTGGCACAGTTTTGCACACTGTGAGATGAGAGATGTTGGGTATAATATGCAAAGGTCGGTTTCACATGCACTATTTCAATTCCAGAGGTAATTATACCAAAGTTAATGGATTTGCAAGGATTTACACCCTCACAGCAGGGAGGAGAACATGGCCCAGAAGAGGCAGAGAGGGGAGAGGCCAGCTGGAATGAGCAGCACAGGATTTCCATGTCTTGACTTGGGGCTCTGAAGGGCTGATCACAGGCAGGGATTTGTGTTACGCTGCCAGAGCTCAAAGTTCAGCTCCCTGCGTGCTCAGGGGTCTGTGCTGGAGGTTCCTTCTTTTCCCTGAGCTTGAGTGCAGTTGGACTTGGGGTATTGCTGCCTTCAATTTACAGCAGAACCTTGACACACAACCCCACGAGTCCTTGAGATATCAGCTCTGTACTACTGGAAGATGTGTAGCAGAGTTTTTCCCCGAGGCTTTTTTTCCCTCCAAACCCCTTCCCCTCTCACTGTGTCCTCTCTGTTGCTAGAGAGTGGGAAAGACTCATAAGATTTGGACCTGAACAGGCAAGTGGTAGCCAAAAGAGAAACCCTCTGTGAACAGAAAACAGTGCAGAAATCTCAATTTGGTTTTGAGGGGGAAACCAACCTGCTGTGTGGCTGAGGAATTGCTGTGGCAATTCAGACCATAGGATGGAGCACAACAAAGCAAAGGCGTGGGGACAGCCAGCTCTCCAGTGTGGGCTGACCTTCAAATGCTCCTTGAGCACAGCTTCTCTTTATAGGAGGAGTCAATGGGTCTCAACTGAGAGAGACTAATAAGACCTTTCTGATTGGGAGAAAAATAGGGGAACTTGGTTTACTGACAAAGAAAAGGTTTGTTTTCAGCTATCCTAGTCTGCATTAATGCTCCCATAATGTGCAGGAGGTTCTGCTGAGGAAGAGGTGCCTGTCAGTGAGGTCAGCTGCTGGCCTGCCTTCCGTGTTATCTGGCCTCTCTCCACTGTGGGGGAGAAAAGATGCATCCTTGCATCCTTGCCCAAATACTTTGAACTTCATTCTGAGGCTGACCATCATTTCACAGTGCAAAAACCACCTTCTGTGACACCAATGGCGAAAGCCTAAGAAATTAAATCAGTAGAAGTGTAATCACTGCATAATAACCTGGCGTGGCTCCATCAAAATCTTTGTTTTGTCATGGGAAGCCTTCCTTTAGAAGGATAAACAAACAACCCCCCTCCAGGGTCCCTCAGTGAGGCCAAGCCTTGCCTCTCCCCAGAAAGGAACCTTTCATCTTTCCTTTGCAAAGGTATTTATGATCCTGAAGGGAGAGGTCTAAGGGCTCGTTGTCCCTTGAGCTGCTGTCCCACAGCCTCCCCCTGTCCCAGCCCAGCCTGGGGACAGTGTCAGCCCCACGCCAGGCTCCTCTGCTGGGCTGAGCAAATCCATGGCTCATTCTGGGCCCCTCTCTGCAGCCAGCAAGGTGCCATGAGATGAGGAATTGAGCCAAGCACTTTCTCCCAGCCTGCCCAGCCCGCTGATGCTCTTGGAGGGTGCAGAGCCTTGCCCTGCCCTGCTCATCCCTGGCTTCAGCTCAGCTTTGAACGCCGGTGCCAAACGGGAGAATATTCACCTGCTTCTACACAGGGCAAAGAGGGATGTTCCTGCGAGATTTTCTTTTTTTCCTTCATGCAAGTGGCTGGTAGGCTGTGATGGAGCTGAAGAAATAGCTCTGGATTCAGAGAAGAAAGAAAACCGGACTTTTTCCCCCCCTTCCCAGGGAAAAAGTAATTTACGTAAATTTATCCACGACCAGCACACGGCAATAGCTCACAACTTTGTTAATGGAAACCTGGTGATCCATAACACTTGTGTGGGAGATATTTGCTCGGGGGTAATACAATATTAATGTTAATATCAATGATCGATCAGAGGATTTGCAAGAAAGGCATAAAGTATTTAATTATAATTACATTGGGAATGGCTTTGTAATGGCTACGACATTTGAATAAGGTCACGTCTAGCCCTCACCCCTGTTATGTTGTTCTATATTAAATGCCATTCACTTTAACTGCTGGAAACCTTTCTGGAGTCGTCAGAATATAATATACTGGGTAAATTGAAATATGTCCCTTCATTTTTCGAAATATGATTGATATCCTTTGCAAAACAAATGTTAACACCTATTTGTACACAAATTTCTTTGATTATATGTTAGGGAAACTAAAGTATGACAGTCTCTCCTAGCAGGCACTTTACTGTGAGCAAAGGACATGCTATTTGTGAATATTAATCCATCTTACAGAAAATGGCTTTGGATCCCTGCTGTAAATCCACTTGGGTGTATTTCTGCCTTTCCTAATGCATTAATTCCACATTGATTAGAAACCATAAACTGCTTCTCCACTGGTCTCAGAACCCACAGGGTTCACCCTACCCAGGGGCTGCTCAGGAGGAACTTTTGCTGTCACTGAATTATCTCTTGTTAACAGCATCAACCAAGAACACATAGTAACAATCATACTTGCATGTTTCACAGCAGAAAATATGTATTTCAAATATACTGCAGGTGTGTACCATAACTATCAGCCCGACAGCAGCATTGCCATGTTTAAAACAATCAGGAAAAAGAATCTGCATATAAAACACAAGTATTTATCTGTGGGCAGGATCCCAGAGGTGCACAAGCACCCACCCACAGTGAGGGCATGCAAACACTGAAGCACTAAGTGAGGACATGCTCTTCCCACACCTATTTACTACTGAGCATAAACACTAAAGGAGCAAATTCTCATCCCTCTTCAAATGAGAACCCATCTGTCCAGTCCCCCCCCCCCGAGGTTTTCTTCTTTTTCTAGTATCCATGTAAAACAGCAGATCAATCAGGTCTAAAGAGTCAAATTTTGCTTTCAGATTTTCGCCTAGAATAACAGAGAATTGAAAGCTCCCATCTGAAGGCAGAATTTGGTCTCAAAAAATCATCCCTTCAAAGTTTGGAAGACATGCAGTGATGCAATTGACATGATTTTCCATTTTCTCTTTTCTGAAGAAGAAGCAAATACTTTTGCATGCTGTAGAAATGCCTGAAGATAACAAGTTTTACAGTTTTCCAAAAAATGGGCATTTATTACCAATCAGTGTGAAATACCACTGATGGTAAATTTTAAGTATATGGCAGGAGTTTCAGCATCATGACAACATACATCATGCATTTTTACAACATATAAGTGCAGTGATATTGCTCCCTTTCTCAATAACAATATATAAGAATATATAGTATAAATGTACAATATATATTAGACACAATGTAAAATAACTTAGTGAAATGTCAAAGCTTCTGCATAAAAATTCAAGTCATGCCTGAGCATACCTCTGTGCTCAATCTTATCTCATATACCTTCATTTACCTTTAGTTCCTGTTGCAAAGATAATTTTATCTCTGTATTTAATTGCTTAAAACCATTGGAATTCTTGTCTTTTTGCCTTTTATCTGCAGTAGGTGAAGACTGTAGTAGTCAAGCCAAAGCCAGGATTTTGTGATGCCTTTGCTAATGCTGTTTATGTTCTGGGAAGCAATTAATTGTGAACAAGTTGTATAAAAGCAACTTCTTAAAAGCTCATTACAGTTCATCATTGTCCATCAGGTTCTGTTCCAAAATCTCCCACTTCATGTAAATGGTAATGAAGTGGCTTTCTCAGAAATGGAGCTCATGAGCTAACATTGATATCTGGAAATTATAAATCTCACCAGTTTAGCTGAAATCATATCAAGCACCATTTTGGTAATTGCTTGCAAGAAGGATCAATAAAAATCTATTTAATGGGAATATACAACTTGTCTCAGAGCAGGCAGGTGGAATTTTTGCTTTGCTTGACACTCGGCAGAGCTTTTTGCAGTGCCAGGTTTCCCTTCACACTTGCTAAATGAAATATGATCAAGGAATTTTCTGCAGCATCTCAGGAAGATTTCTGATAGTATAAGGGAAAAGGTGTTGGGATTTTTTTCAACCAAGGCATTAAGAGATCTTTGACTGTCACATTACCTATCAAAGTCTACCAGAGTTCAGCATCCTTGCAACTAAGTCTCTTGGAATTATTTTGAATACAACTTCACTTCAACAATTTAAACAATTCTGCTCCAAATATAAACAAATCATACTTGAAATACTTCTCAATAACTACATTTCCTAATGAACAATGAGTTAAAGCTGCAAAACAGTTTGAAACTTGATGTTAAAAGAAAAAATAAGGGAAGACAGCGTGATTTTCTATAATTCCCTTTAAGAAACAAATTTCCACCCCCCACCCCCCTACATTCCCAGCCAGTGTAAGTCGACTGAATTACACTGCTTTAGATCAGCTTAAGTTCTGACCTATATACTCCAGTGGAGTTAATCCTAATTTCCACCACTGAAAGTGGGATCAAATTCACTTTGTCTTTAATAAAGCAGTGGACGATAAGCAAATCTCTGTCAGATTCTGCTTGAGAAAGGAAATTCTTTGTGGTGCTAAATGACGTCCAAGACAGTTTAAAAAATAAAGCTTGAATTTCATAAATTTCAGCACGGTGAAAAGCGATATTGGTAACAGTTATTTATGCTTTAATCTCAGCAAAGTTCTTTGGGTACAGACAGAGCATCAGCTGGTGAGTCTGTAACCCTTTCTGAGCACTGCTTGGGAGGCAAACGAGGAGGCAGGCAGCTGATTTTCAGTGACATGAGGCTGCTGAACACGCTGTGACTCAGACTTTGTTACCACAAATAAATAACATCACATTGTCCAGAACTGGAGATTAATATGCGGGGCCTCCAGTAGGTGATATTTATTTTCTTGCATGTTATATTGAGATCTCAGGACAGGCAAAGGGTCGGGGGCTGAAAGGATGTAATCGATGCTGAATTTGATTTCAGAATCCGATTTTGTTAAGGAGGAATTGCTCAGGCTCTGCCTGTTGGTCACGCTGTTTGGAGCAAACCCACAAGGCTCCAGAAGTTTTGCACCCGGTTCAATTCTTTCATGTTTGCTTTCAGAAGAGGAAATGTTGTTCAAAGCAGAGTCCACAGAAGAGATATTGGGGGACGAAGGACTTTTCACTCTGCTCGGTCTCTGCTCCTTGTGTTCCCTTTTCACGTTCCTCCTCCTCCGTCTTCTCCTGTAATTCCCATTTTCAAAGAGATCCAGCATGGACTCGCACCCTGCTGCAAAGCTCCAATAGTTTCCTTTCCCCTTCTCATTCCCTTCTGTCCTGGGGACCTGTATTTATTTAAAGGCAGTTCAGTGTTTGTATGTGTTACAGATGCTGCTGTTCAGCATCTGCATTCATTTACATTTAAGAATGGTGTAAACACATATGACAAGACTTTTAAACTTATTCTCTGTCATTATATGAGTAAGATGTAAGCCCCATCCTCTTCAATTTGTTATCTATTAGCATACATCAGACAAGGATATATTCCTTATCTCTGTAATTGACAACTCAGAGAGATTTTAAGTGATTTGCAGCTCAGCTGTTTGTTTCCCTTCTTTCCCAGTGATGAGATTATTGCTGCCTATATTTTTTTAGCCATGCACAGTGTGTATGTAAATACACAGTAACTGATCTTACCTTCACAAAACAACTGTTAAGCGATAAGTTATGTCGGATGGAGTTCTGCCAGGCTCTTTGATTTGATCTGTAGTAAGGAAATTTCTTCATTATAAAGTCATAAATGCCAGAGAGGGTGACTTTATTTGAAGGGCTTTGCTGGATGGCCATTGCAATTAAGGCAATGTAGCTGGAAAAAGGAAAACTTGCTGTTACACCATCGCCCTACTCACAGACTCCTTTTTTAGGACCACACGGGTGCATGTGTGCTTGTATCCTGCTTCCAAAATTCCCCTGGTGGCTCTGCACCCTGACCCGAGGTGTCCCAGGGAGAATCCTGAGCGTGGGACGTCCCTGCCTGTCCTCCTCCAGCCCCAGGTGACACAGAGGGGTCACTGCCAGGCACTGAGTCCCCAGGGCTGCCTGCCCTGGCACCCAGTCCAGAGCACAGCATCACACACCTCTCCAGCTCCGTCTGAAAAGTTTCCCTGGGCAGGAAGAGTGAGACAGAGCAGGCTCAGAGTCACTGTCACTGGAGACCAGCCCTGCTCGGGGAAAGGAGCTGGGTGTCCCTGTGAGCAGCCACACCGCGCCTCTTCCCACCACACTGGGATTCTCTGCATCCAATTCACCCCTTGGCACATTGAAACATTTAATTCCCTTCTCCCAGGGAGAGCCCTGGAGCTTGGAGACTGTCTGAGATCTGGAGGCTTAAGGGCAGCCAGAGTTGCTGTGACCCCTCACGGGAGGGAACAAATCATGAACACTTCAGGCACAGAAAGGGGGGAAATCTGCCCACTGCAGTGCCTGCACCAGGGCCAGCCCCACTGCACACACCTGGCCCCCTGCTCCCCTGAGAGCTGTGATCCCACCAGCCCAGAGCTCAGAATCCTCACCAGAGACAGGGGACTTGGAAAAACTTCATCTTACCTGTACGCTGGTCTGGTGAATTTCTTCTCTTCGTCAGAACTACAGGTAGGATAATCATCCCCATCATAATTGAAGCAGTTATAGGGGTACTGCGTGTTGTCAAACATCGTCCTGCTCCTTGCTCAGCTCCTGTGGAGTGAGAGAGAGATGGAGTGATGTTTCTCAGAGCTTGGACTCCCTCCTCCCTTCTTCCCTCCCCTCTGTCTGTCTCATTCCCTCTCTCCCCCCTCCTCACACTCCCTCTCCTCCGTGCACACACACTCTCTGTGATGGGGTGGGGATTGTTTTTGCAATTCTTGCGTCCCAGACAGCCCTTCTGTTCGGATATTATTTTTTGGGGGGTGTTGTTCTGGCTGTTGCCCCCCCACCCCCGGGGTGCCAGCGCAGGCTGCTGGGACTGGTGCATTGGGGTGCACTGGGGTGCTCTGGGGTGCACTGGGGTGCTCTGGGGTGTTCTGGGGTGCACTGGGGTGCTCTGTGGTGTTCTGGGGTGTTCTGGGATGCTCTGAGGTGCTCTGGGGTGTTCTGGGGTGTTCTAGGATGCACTGGGATGCTCTGGGGTTCTCTGGGGTGCTCTGGGGTGTTCTGGGGTACTCTGGGACGATCTGTGGTGCTCTGTGGTGTTCTGGGGTTCTCTGGGATGCTCTGGGGTACTCTGTGGTGTTCTGGGGTTCTCTGGGGTGTTCTAGGGTGTTCTGGGGTACTCTGGGACGATCTGTGGTGCTCTGTGGTGTTCTGGGGTTCTCTGGGGTGTTCTGAGGTTCTCTGGGGTGCTCTGGGGTTCTCTGGGGTGTTCTGTGGTGTTCTGAGGTTCTCTGTGGTGTTCTGGGGTTCTCTGGGATGCTCTGGGATGCTCTGGGGTGCTCTGGGGTGACCCTTCGGACCGGGCTGTGCCGTGCCGGTAGCCACGCTCGGCTCGCTGGGTGGTCCAGCCTGGAGAGGGGCCAGCGCTCCCCTGCCACATCCACAACGTGACAAAGGCAAACAGCATGATGTTCATAAATCATGCTTCAAGGTCTCTGCTTGGAAATTAAACTTTGAGAACGGAGCGCAGCTCCCCACAGCCCCCGAGTGCTCCCCCTCCGTATTTTTCTCTCCCCAGCGGAGCAGGGTGGCTTTCTTATTTATTTATTTTTAGAAAACCGACGTACAATAAACAGACGTTCCAGGCAGTAATGCACGCTTGTCCTGATCTGCAATCTATAATGCAGTATAATAGACATAAATTATATTTCCATGACTAAAGGAAAATCCGTATGTTCAAAGAAAGTAGAACAGAGGGATATGAGGGACTACTGTCAAGCAGGAAAGTAAAAGGAAAATAGCTGTAGGCAGGAGAGCTGCCTGTGTGGGCTTTGATCTGAAGGATGAATTAGACTAATAGCCCTGTGTGTTGGCATCCAATACTGTAACAATTTAATAGTTTTTCAATGCTTTGGAGTGTTTTCCAACAAGTGATGTAAACCAAAGGCATCACGCACCATTTCAGGGGGGACTTAAAAGGTGTGTGCCACATGATAATTAAATTATTTGAAGACAGCTCTGTCCCAGGAAATAGCCCCAGGAGGAAATAGGTTTTGGAAAAGAAAGCAAATTGGTGTGCAGAGAGTTTCCCTGGATGGAAGTATAAAAGCAGAACCACTAGCAATGCAACTTTTGTTTTCTGTAGCATCTTTCATACAAAGTATGTTCCCAGACCCCTTTTGGAGTTAAAGGATACAATTAGGGGAAAATTCATCTGAGCGATAAAGAGCCCTTTAAAATGATGCTTTAGTGGCTCCTAGAGTTCTGACAAAGATGGACATAAGAAGGGTTTTCCTGTGGAATATAGCAAGACATTGTAGCAGGGCATAGGGGGAAATATATGGCATGAGAAAAAACATAGAGTTGAGGTGTTTTCTTGGGAATATTAAAGCAGAGCAGATAACCAAAATAAAAATTATCTCCACTCTAAAATACATCAATAGGCATATGCATGAGGAATCCACTGCAGAGGAGGTGTTAATTCAAAGGGTCAGCTACTGCTGCCTAAGGCATTAGCAGGGCTTTAATATTGAGTAAGATAGAGGAGATTCAGTGGAGGAAAATGAAATATATAATGTCTGATCTTCACTCATACACTGCTCAGCTGGACTAGAGGGTTTAAAGTAAAGAAGAAGCCATGTCACAGATTTGGGAAGATTCTCCCTCAATAAAACTCATGATCCTTGAGACACAAGTGATTTACCACTTTGATTTTTAGCAGTGGTTCTTCTCTTTGGAGGTGTTTTACCTCTCTGAAATTCCAGTAACTCAGACTAAAGATTAAAAAAGGTCTTCTGATTTATAACAATTTCTAAAAGCAGAACTGGGTTGGTTGACTGATTTTACCCAATCTGTAAGCACCCTTTTTTCAGTTCATTTTATTCTATCTACGAATACTGGCTTATGAAAAGCCAGACAACACACTTTGACCAAAATCCTCACGTATTTACTGACAGTATTTAATAGGTGAAGCTTTCAGTAATGGGAATTAGAGCAAATGACTGTAGTGTCATGAATGCAGTAATGCCAATTCTCTCTATTCCTGTATTTTCTTGCAGGGGTGAGTATAACCCACTTGTCCATCTCTAGCACATCTGCAATGTGCTTTACAGCTCATGGCCACTGTATTCCTCACCCATTCCAGTGGGAAATACACACGGATTAAATTTCCATCTCAGCAGTTTGTTTGAGAGGCTAAATGGAGCAAAGGGAGTCAGATCATGAGTCCTTGGGCATCACCTCAGGAGTGAGTGGGACCATGGGTGGGTGGGCAGGACACAGGAAACTCCTGCCACTGCCATTTGTGTCACACATCATCTGGGGATAGATGCTGGCACTTCCTGAGAGCCAGAGGGTTTGGTTTCTGGCTCTGTAAATATCACTACATTCACCTGCTGCAAATTCATACAAACCCTAAGAAGAACACAAACCATTTCTGAGTCCTACAAGATCAGAAACAAATTATATATGATCTCTCATAAACTTGCTTCTGAAATCCATATATGCAAAACTGGAGGAATATTTCTCAAGGTAATTTTTAAAGCCTGCATGCTGATATTTTATCCCCAAGTGAGTGTTTATGATCCAATAATAATCCTTGAAAATAAGATTCATAAAGAAATGTTAACATGCTCTTGTATGTACCATGGTGGAGCGAGCAGGTGCCATGCTTATGGTGGCAGAACATGTTGTACAATAGTTTTTTCCCAGCATCTGTGGAGCCATTACAGTTTAACTAGAGCAACTATAACTCACCCCTGTCATTATCATAAAAGCATAATTTTGCCAGGCTAGTGTTTTCTTATGTTGTATATTTTCAGAACACAAAGTTGTAAACCATTTGATTTGAGATAGTAAATAGGCAATAAAAATGCCATGAAAAATTTGACTAGCTTTTTAAACATTGATATTAAAAAGTTATTTGCAATTTTTGTAATTATGACAGAGATTATGAAAGTTGTACATGAAATTCAGACAAGTCATAAATCCAAACAGGGCTGAATTACTGCTCATTCTGGATAACAGAATAACAGGGAGCACCTCAGTGTTCAGGACTGAGTGCTGGCATTCCATCTTCTTACTGGTGTAGACTGGTGTCTCTCAGCACCACAACTTCTTCTGCTGTTTCTCAGATTTGGTTGCAACTTAGGACTTTTTTCCAAACCTTTTAAATTTATCATATAATCATAGAATTATTTGGAACGGAGGGGACATTTTAATATCAACTCATTCTACCCCCCCTGCCATGGCCAGGGACACCTTCCACTATCCCAGGCTGCTCCAAGCCCTGTCCAGCCTGGCCTGGGACACTGCCAGGGATCCAGGGGCAGCCACAGCTGCTCTGGGCACCCTGAAGCAGGACCTCAGCACCCTCACAGGGAAGAGTTTCTTTTTGCTATTCAACCTAAATCTACTCTCTTTCAGTTTAAATCAATGGAAATCAGTGATGTCCTGCAGCAGGCTTTGAATCCCTCAACAACAATCTACACCCCCAGTAAACTGCTTTCTTTTTAGCACTTTTTAGTACAAGATTTGTCTGTCTGGCAAAGAAGGGAATGGGGGAATGCAGGTTCTTTTGCACTTTTTCTCCTAGTTATTTTAATATGGGATGAGGAGGAGACTTCCCCAAACTCTGATGGGTATTTGGCTCTCCCAATGAGAGATCTCATGGCATTCAGCTTGGTGACCCTTTTTCCTAAGGATGAGGCTTGCCACACTGTCCACCAGAATTTCACCCTAAATTTCTCTCTGCTTCACCCACATCCATCAGCTGAATTCCTTTCCCTTCTGCATCTCCTTTGTGTTCACATGCAGAACTTCACGGAAATAAAATTTCCACCCCAATTTGTGGTTTTCTTTTGTGGAGTTCAGTGAGCATTGTTTATATTTCCTAGCTAGGGGGTTATTTGGACAAGCATTCCTCATCTGCATGCCTTCTAGCTGCAGCAGTGTAAAACTCATGCATAAAACACAGCACGTGTTTCTACCAAAACAGGAACGTGGATAAGAAACCTTCAGTGGCAATTCATCACATCAGAGGTGGTAAATAAGAGAGCAACTACAAACACTCAGACACATCATCCCTGCCCTACCTGGATAAGGAGGTTCACAAGGCATACGTGAAAATCCAGTTCTGGGGATTCTCAGTTGTGTTTTGGCAGTGAAAAATAGGAAAAGGAGGATTTCCAGGGCAAAAAGTCAGCTCTTCTACCTGCTCTTGTGTTGTGACTCATTTGCTGTCATGAAATCATGGCTTCAGAGACAGTGGACGGAGAATGTGGACAAGTCTCTAGCTTTCAGATATTTATTAAGTGAAATTCTGAATTTTTTTAACACATTTTGTACTTAAACCCAAATGTAATGGAAAGATATTTTAGAAGCTTTATAAATAATTGGAAAATAAATAAATAATCACTTTTGGTTGGACAAAACTGTTTGGGTTGACCCAAAAGGACAATTAAAATTTTATATTCTGTCCTTGGCTTGCTCAGCACCATTTTGCTGGAGGGATGTTGGTGGTTAAAAGGACACATCCCCGTTTTTCTCTTTGATATGGATACATGAGGCAGAGGTTCAGAGTCTGTGTGCTTGTGATTTGGTACTCTTCTCCTTCTTAGCAGTACAAAATGAAATCCCTCTCTCTGATTGCAGATAGAAACACAGGAGGGATGTGCAAGCTTGCACCAGAGACCTGCCAAGGAATCACAGAATGGTTTGGGTTGGGAAGGACTTAAAGCTCATCTCATTCCACCCCTCTGCCATGGCCAGGGACACCTTCCACTATCCCAGGCTGCTCCAAGCCCTGTCCAGCCTGGCCTGGGACACTGCCAGGGATCCAGGGGCAGCCACAGCTTCCCTGTGCCAGGGCCTCAGCACCCTCACAGCCAAGAATTTCTTCTTAACATGTAGTCTATCCTTATTGTTAGTGGGATTTTTCCTGCCTCAGCTACGAAAGCCTCCAAAATCCTGATCCATGGGGCTTTTGGAGTCAAGAAGGAAGAGCTGGAGGCTTTGGAATGAGGGTAAATTGAGTGATGATGCCCATTCTTTGCCACATAGAGCATCCCTTGGGCTGGCACCACATCCATACCCCGGCTCAGAGTACATTTGTTTACCAGGAATGGACACAAGCCTGGCACAGCTGCCCCACCTCGTCCTTCTTTGGTCATTGCTCAGTCCAGCTGTCCACAATCAGTTGGTGATAGGCCTCCCTTCATACATTGTTTGCATTCTGCACCAGACACAGCTAATAACTCGGGCCAGGAAAACTTGTTCCAGATGTTAATTAACTCCCTCTGCATTAACTGGAATCACACAATTAAGGCCTGATTATTTATAAAACCATTTTGTCAAGAGAATTAGGAGAATTAGAAACATCCTGGCTCACACTTTCACACAAATGTCCATGTGCTGTTAAATTGTGGAAACTGGCACAAGTTGTCCCACACATTTATTTTCAGCCATCATAATTATTCCAGAAGAGAAAGGGCAAGAGTCAGCCAGGCGTGGAGGAGCAACACTGGAGCAGAGGAGCAGATTCCCAGCTGAGCAAAGGTTTACTGCTGTGGTACCAGCATCCCTCAGAGATTCCTATCAGCCATCCCACAGGCAGTGTGTCTCTCCTAGGGCCATCAAGCTCAATGATGCTCAGACACAAATTGTAGTATTTAGGTGCTACTCAGGGGCTGGAGAGCCAGACCTGGGCCTGTGGTGCTTTGTCAGCTCTCTACCACACATTCGTTGGTTTAAGGGATTTTTCTGGGGGTCACACAAGCACTTGGCAGATCCAAAGCACAGCAAAATTGAACTAATTCAAAACTGTTCCTCCCATCTGCCTTGCACACATTTCAGAGAATCTGGGAGGTTTTATTTTCTGGTATAGACAAAATGGACAAATACAAGGCAGACAAAGGCAAGGAGCACAAGCTTTGCACAAGCTGGCTGGACACACGTGGTCCTGCAAGTGCAAAGGTGACTGCCCCACGGGAAGCAGTCCAACAGGTTCTGGACGGATGGGGAGGGGGCTCTGAGCAGCTGGAGTATGGGCACAGCAGGGTCTGTGTCCCCAGCCACCAGAGATGGTCCCTGGGACAGCTGTGACCCTGCAGGGACTGTTGGAATCAGGACTGGGTGGTCAGTTCGAGTCAAGGATTCCCTGGGATGTCCAGTGGTGTGTGCTGGCCAGGACACAGCAGGGCAAGCTGAGCAGGCACTGGGAACTCACTGCCTCTTTCTGTGCCCTGCTGGCACCTTCACTATTACAAACCCTGCACCTCAGGGAACAGGAGGGATAGGGAGAGGCAGTGCTCTTGTGTTTTGCTGATTTTATTTTCCTTTGAAAGTAGTAATTCATTCCAGTTCACTTACTCATAGCTCTCTCCCACGCAGAAGTTTTCTGGGAGCTGCATGAACAATCCCAAAACAATGCAGATCAAACTGGCAGGGCAAAAGCAACTGGAAATTGGCCCCTAAGCAAGTGCTGTTATTCTTTTAGAGGAAGGGGATGGTAGGTGGCAACAGCACCTTCCTTCAGAACTGAGCTGCAGGATTACCTCCCCCCAGGTTCTCAATGGTTTCTCTTCAGGGATAATCCCTTCCAATTTCTCCATAAGGTGCAATCTGTGGCTACACAAACCTCCTAGGATAGTTCAGTTTTCCACAATAACCATCTTTATAATAGGATCACACTTTGTAATCTGATTCTCAAGTCTTAATTACCAAGTGATAATAACATTACACCATTACCAATATGATTTCTCTTCTTGCATAACTCTAACTCACCCTTCTTCACTCATAATTCTGATTTGATGTAAGCAAAGTAAAATTTACTTTACTCCCTGTAAGTAAATTCAATTATCAAGGATTTTCTTCATTCTGGGAAAAAAAAAAATAGTTCATGTTTTGATAATAGCAGTTAAACTATTCAACTTCCTTCCAGGATAAACACTTGATGGTTAATGTGTCAGGGACACAGGATTACATTTTCCTCAAAGCCAGACATGAGCTGCCTTCTCTTCCTCTGAATTAGAATTATCATTCACAGTTCATCATTTATCATCCTTCAAGTATTTGGCTTTCCACCACATGAAAGGCACTCGCAGCAGAGAACCAGAGCTAACACTGTATTCTGAGGTTACTGCTGATAGCTCCTTAAAGAGGTGTAAACTCCCTTCTTGCTTTTTCCATCCTTTTCATCTTATGAGAGGCTTTTTGATGCACACGGCAGAGTCTAAAGAGAAATAAGCTTTGATCTCTGCCACCTCAAGTGCATCCTCACAATTGGTAGTTTCAGGTGAAAATATTTGTAGAGTAATGCCAGTCCTCAGTGCTGCAGTCTTCAGCAAGGCTGGGAGCTTTGCTGTGTGCCTATTTGTGAAGTCATGGTTTATGTTTGAGCTGGTTAAGTAATAAAAAGACTCTCCATTTACATATAAACCCGCTTTGTTTCTGCTTCTTCTCATTAAATTTTGACTTCAGATTATTTTTCTTCATCAGCTTTTCAGTTTGAAATGTCCTTGGGATTTAAAAGTGGCCAATTTGTAGCTCTAAAAGTCTCTCATTTTCAGTGTCTTTTAGGCAGCTGAATGTAACAAAATAGGATCTGAAAAAAGAAGCTGAATATTTTAATAGAAGCTCAGGTTCTCCCCATTAATCTGGTGTACAGTGCTTTTAGGAATATATAGGTAAGTCCTCAGTAAACTACACGTCTTGATTAAGAGTAGATTTTGTTGTTTGAGAGTCAAATCCTGTGTCTTTTCTGACTAATCTGTTTCTGCAGCAGCTCATTTGGCTGTGTGCAAGTGAAGGACTGGTTATTCACAAGCACATCTCTCTGTTAATGAGTATTTGTGAGAGTAGTTTATTTTTCTTTAGTATCTTCCTTATTTTCCAAGTTGTTCCTCGATTCCTGTGAATAATTCTCAGGACTTCCGAATTTAGAAGTTATGGTCCTAATTCTTGAGCTCTAGATAGAATGCTTTTAGGGAAATAACAGAAGATGATTTATAATATTTTACCACTGGTGTGACTTTTCAGGCAAACAGCAATTTATGAAATTTCAAGGATTCAGGGACTCTGTGTACAATCCAAAACTAAAATATAGGATGTGGGAAATCACAGGGTAGCTAAAGTCAGCACTTTCACCAAGTGAAAGATATTCCTAAATCCAACATCTTCTGTGCTCACCTGCTCCAGTAGTGCTGAGTAGCCCCAAAGTGAAGAAAGCCCAACTTCTCTTCCAACCCAGATCTGTGGTGAAATTGGTGTTGTATGAGGTATTTCACACATGAAGCCCTACTAGCAACAGAGCTGTTTTGTGCCCCTTCTGCTGCCCACAGGACAATCTGCAGCCACAAGCCCAAGGGCACCCAAAGAGCCCAAAGCTGCACTTGGAAAACACAGCCCCAGAGGAT
Organism: Sturnus vulgaris; assembly: GCF_052056855.1. Taxonomy (NCBI): domain Eukaryota; kingdom Metazoa; phylum Chordata; class Aves; order Passeriformes; family Sturnidae; genus Sturnus; species Sturnus vulgaris. The sequence continues at coordinate 6,030,281 of NC_142258.1, forward strand.
GGGAAAGAATTGACACCATGGCAGCTGCTGGGGTGAATGGGAGCCGAGCAGGAGGAGTTGTGTGGGTGGTGACAAAGGTGGTGACACGACCCAGGAAACAACACGGAATGTATCTATATTTAATTGCAGATCCTGTTAATGATAGTCTGGAGGAGGAACTTCAGGATTATCATTTGTAGGCTGGTCCTCAGCAGGGTGATCAGTGGGTGGAGGTGAGACACTGGGATTATTTCAACCATTATTTCTTCAAAGCTGCTTGGGAGTCTTGAGAAATTGACCTTTTTCTGGTTGGTGGTGGTTTTGGGGATTTTTTTTTGTTTGTTTGTTTGTTTTTGTGGGTTTTTTGTTTGCTTGATTTTTCTTTTTTTTTTTTTTTTTTTTTTTGGTTCTTCAATACCAGTCAATTTGGAAAACAAAAAGATAGTCAAAATCATAAAAAGGGATTTTAAATGCTCAGATACTAATGGAGAATGTGATGACTCTCCAAATCTTGTATTGCCCAATACCCTGCATCCATTGAAATGAAAGATGGTACAAGACAGTCCTGGTTATTTTACTTCATATCTCTTGTTTAATTCCACCTAAAAAGCACTGCCCATGCTAAAATGGTAAGCAGTGATCTGCAGGACAAGTGACCCCACTCTGCAAGCTGCTTTTTCAGCAGTATCCAACAGCAGAGCTCTTGGCTGATTTACCTGGTGGTGGCTCTTGTATGATTTACTCAGTGAGTTTGGGAAAGCCTTGAAGCAGCCCCTTTTCTACCTGAGATGGGGTTCTGGGCTGCTAAAAGCCATTTATGCTGCCTACAAACAGAAACAATCTTGAAAATTGCTCAGATGCATTGGTGCTGAAAAAGGACACTGGAGTAGGAAAAGGGTTTCTAGGAAGCAGGATGCAAATAAGCCAAATTTTCACTTAAAATAAGCAGAGAATCATATTCTGGCACATGCTGCAGAGAGATTTGCTGGCAGTGCATCACTGTGCCCTGGTAGTGGAGAAAACTGGAGCATGGGAGTTTTATGGGTCATACAATGTACTTTGAGTTATTCTGCTTGGGAGGGAACACATCTTTTTGTTCATTTTATCCTATAGATAAAAATCAGGCACCAGGATGAGAAGATTGTAGAAAGGCTATCTGAATCATGAACTATTATTTGCATTTTGAAATATAACTCAGTAGAAATCTTGGATCCCAAACCCCTCTAAATTTGGAGCATGCAGAATTAATCACAGTTTTCTGTGGTTAATGGCTCATGTATCTCTATCTTTTGTGGGTAAAGTATCTTCTAAAAAATAAGCATTGCAGCTTTTTATGTTTGTTTGGTACAGGGCTGAACAGCATCAAGGGATGCCAGAGATGTATTTAGATTCATGCCCTGGAATACGAGTGGGGATGGACACGTTCTTAATTAAATCTCGGAGTCTAGATGATTGTTTCCCAAGGTTATTTTTGGTTGCTGAAGTCTGGATCTGAAGCTTGTTGCCTGGCTCCAACCCCAGTGCATTCATATCTGATTTGGGCAGTTCAGTCTTTATTTGGAGGCAAAGAAGAGCAACGTTCCCTAGTTTGAAGGGATGTCCCCAGTTTTCCTTAAGAGAGTGTAAAGCTGTTTGAGCCACCTGAATCTTACAAACCTCTATCCTGCAGCTTGTCAGATGGGAGGTAGATTGGGAAACCTCTGAATTCCCTGGAGGTGTCTAAGGAAAGGACAGCACCTTTGGGGAAGAGCACTCAGCTGAAGAGATTCCTCATCCTGCTCCCCTGCTCTGGCATCAGCTCCCCGTGTTGTGGTGCTCACAGGCACGAGCTGTGCTATGGTGGGAGAAGTGATGGGAAGGGAAATGGAGACAGGCTGGAATGGGAATGGCACTCCAATTAGTAACACCTGATTATCCATTTGGGGGTTATTTAACGCAATTCAAAGGGGCTGAACGGCTGTAAATGCTCAGTATTCAGAAGAAATAACTAGCTTTCCATTCTGAGGAATCTAATCCAGTGGAGCTGATGAAATCATTCTAAAAACCTGCACTGCACGAGGTCATCAGAAGCAATTTGGTTTCCAGCTGTAACATCAAATTGCACTCAGGAACTGGCAGCACTGTGACACTGGAAGAGGCTGTCCCCACAAAAATATCCCCAGAAAGGGTTCAGCTGTGTGCCAGGCCGTGGTATCAGGCTGCTCCCAGTGGAGCACTGGGATCTGGCAGGGTGTGAGGAGCTGGTGAGGGAGTGCAGAGCCCACTGCCCCTCTCTGCCCTGAGCAGGCAGGGCTCCCTTCCAGCTGTGTCCTGCTCTGTGCTTGACATGCTGAGCAAGAGAGGAGTGAGGAATATCCTCATGGATACGCCTTCAGGTCAGCTGCTGTTCCCTGCTCAGAACCAAATCCCTCTTAATCCCTTGGAGGGAAAGGCCCCAGATTCTGCTTGCTCAGTTTCAACACACAGGAGCAGAAATGAAACCATTAGAGAGCCCTTTTCCAAGCACAGCTGCCTAAAAAGCCTCATGGTGCTTATTCATAACTTTTCTCCCCTGGACAGCCAAGAAGCAACAGCTTTTTGTGTAAAACACATTGAAAAATGTAGCTCAGCTTCTGTACTGTACTCTCTAAGGAGAGGGGAAGACTCAAGGTCTTGAAATGATAAGAATATTGCTAAAAATTATTGAACTGCAAAATGAAGGTAACCAGCACTGTTCTAGCCATTTATTTTTGCATTTTCTTTCTTCTCTCCCAACCATTCACTGTTAGCCTGGTTGCAAGAGAAATGAGAATTTCATGAAGACATGGTCCATCTGTGCATCAGGAAGTTTCTTGCCTCAGTCTCTAGGCTTTTTTCAAACAGCTCTTGTAGCAGTTGAGACTGTTATTGAATTAATATTATTGATGATTTCTTTATTAGCTGGTGGGAAAGCTGAATTTGGACACATTACTTCCTGGCAGTGTGAGACATGACACTGACCTGCATTTTGGAGGCAGAGATTGGTGGATGTGCCAACCTTCACTGCTTCCTTGACATCCTCCAGCACTTCAATGTCTTTCTTGTCATGAGGGGCCCCAAACTCAATGCAGAGTTTGAGGTGTGGCATCACCAGTGCCCCCATAGAGGGACAATCACTGCCCTGGTCCTGCTGGCCACACTATTGATCCAGGCCAGGTGCCACTGGCCTTCTTGGCCACCTGGACACACCTGGCTCGTGCTCATTCACTGTGCACCAGCACCCCCAGGTCCTTTCCCACTGGGCAGCTTTCCAACCACTCTGCCCCAGTCCTGTGGCACTGCAGGAGGTTGTTGTGACCCAAAAGCAGGACCTGGTGCTGAGCCATGGTCCTGTGTGTTAATAACCTGATAATAAACCGATTAATGGTTTGCTCTATCACACTGCAAACCAGGAAATACTGCCCTTGCCAAATAAGAGGTCGCTATTAAACTTAATGTGAATTTAGTAAGAGCACGCACACAGCTGCTGGCTCCACGTGGTGAGCCACGGGTCAGGGTCATGACCTTTGCTCACCTGGGCACAATTCGCACAAAGACAGGAAAATGTTTTCAGTAACATGTGATCCTGCAGAGCTGCCCTGATTACAGCCGGGATATGGGAGTATTTTCTGTGCAGTGGGACAGAGAAAATCTCCATCACTGATACGCTCCCGAGCTGGGTGATGTTGCTGCTGCTGCCGCCCTCTAGATGGTGCAGTCCGATAAAAATTTGAGAAAATATGGTGATTTGCTTTGACTTTTCTTCTCTTTTTTTCTTTCTTTCTCTTTTTTTTTTTTTTTTTTTTTCCTTGGCAGAGATTTTTTTAATTGCATTTCCAGGAAGGCATATTGCCAATGGCTGAGAACTGGAACGCTGCTGTGCTGGTAATTCCCTTAAGAGCAGGGATGGGAGCCTGATCCACCTGATTTATGCATATTTTGTAAAACCTGGTACAGTGTACAGTATTGTGCCTTGAGACATTCTGCATTTGAAGTTTCTACCTATATTGCTCTATATGATGTTTTTTTAAATTATATATTTTTCCTTTAAATCAGGAGTCTGTGGAAGGAAATGCAATGCGTTTCAGAGGTCAGGCTGGGAAATAACATAGACCTGAGTATGCAACTTGGTTTAATTGTTTTGGGTATTTGTATCTTGTAAGCACAAGTTGCTGACTGCAAATTTTTACTGAACAAAACCAGTAGTGTATATGTTGTGCTGCAAAGGAGATATTTCACTAAGCTGATCACTGTTAAGTGGAACTGATTGGAAAACCAAAAGAAAAAGGAAAGCAAATGGGAATAGGAATATACCAAATCTTAAAATGTAAAAACTCCACCTAAGAGAGAAGACAACAATTTGAGGTGAAAGCCTTCTTTTGATCCACTGATGAAATACATTCACCAGCTGGAGTGAAAAAGGCAACCTACACCACATGAGAAAATGTGTGTGCAGGGATGGGCAGCAGCCAGCTCAAACTGGATGCCATTTGGTACAGAAAGTGAACGGGGTGGATACATATATACAAAAATATAGGACAGGGAGGGTTAAGAAAAAAAAATCTTTGTTTTCAAGCAAAAACATATCCTAGCAACATCACTGGCCTAATATTAGGTGGAGACACTGAAGCTGACACAGGCATGAGGAAGGGAGAGATATCCAGAAGACACTTTCTGCATTTGGAAAGCCACTCTCTTCTCACACAGGCTTGGCTGTTACCTCCTGGTCCATCCAGCAAAGAAAACATTAGGCATTATCTGCTAGAGGAAAAATCAGATTTAATTATTCTCACCACTAAGCATCTCAGAGGAAGTGGCCAAGGAAGTCTCTGGCCCATAAGAAATCATTTTTGGGTAGCTTGAAAACAGTAAAGTCCAGGACTACAAGGATGCTACCACTACATCAGTATTAGAATCAGACTAGCCATTCCTGCTCGTGGGACTTTTTATCATCCAAGAAGTGAAGAGTGAATCCCACGAAGATAAAATGCATGGGCATGACTATAATTAATGCCAATCAATTAGGAAACAAATTTTCTAGATAAGGCCTAAATGTACAAAGTTGGTAATTTCCTAAGTGGGATCTGACTGGAGAGGAGGTAGACAGGAGAAAGTTTGCTTTTGATAAATATGGGATGAGACTGCTCCTGCATGGAGGGGTTTGGGAGGGCTGACAGGAGCTCAGCAGAGACTGGCACTGCAGAATTGGAAAAGCTGAGCTGAATGGAAAGCTGCAAGGGGATGTGACTGCAGGATAGATATAACATGGTGAGCAGGGACATAGCAAAAGAGTGACACATTCATGCTGGAGAGGAGGCACTGGTGTTGAATGGAGAGCGTTAGGAGAGCAGCCAAGGGGAACAAATCACTTTGTCATTTCCTTGTGGTTTCAAACCAACTGTAGTTACCTTTCAGGTAACTGCTTTGGTCATATAATTATGGGATCAGTTTGGGGGTGCTGGGTGAAATGTTGACAGAAGGAAGATCAGGTTTAGATCTGGTCTGAGGTCCCCTCCTGGCTTTTACCTCTGGAGCAATGAAAATCACTCTGAAGGAAAATTGATAGAAACAGTGCAGGAGAGGAAAGGAAAAGCTGGAAGTTTTCTGCTGCCCCTTGTTCATGTAACTTGAATTTACTTGCTTCTTATCTCAAGCTTGGTAAAGGCTGTGCATATCCACACCAGCAACCGTCCTGCCCAGCAATGAGTCAAAACAGAAAGCTGAAAATTTGTCTGAATTAATTTTTGTGGGTTTTTAATTTTTTATTTTGACATCTTTACTTTTTATTCTCAGTTTGCAATTGCTATTTCCAACAGATTCTCCCTCTCCTGCCCTTTGAAGTGACCTTTGCTCAGACCTGCTGGCCTCTTCTCCAGGCTGCAAGAGGGGACAGCAGGACTGGAGCAGCTGTGACCCCTTCACATCAGGGGACGTGGTGGCAAAGAATGTGGCTGTTTTTTGCAATAGAACGTAAGCTCCAGTCCAATGGGTTTTTAAAAGTATTATCAGAAGTGAAAGGCTACATTTAAAAATGTATAAGCAGAGACTTTCAGCACTGCATGCGTTCATTCATAATTTACCAGTGCTCATTTCTAAAGAAGATTTGATATTTTTACAAGGTAAATGTACTTTAAAACCTTTCTTTACTTTGCAGTGAATGTGCAATTAAGTGAACTTACTGAAACGGAGAGGGCAGCAAGGTTTAGAATAAAGTTGCCCCGATAGCCATGAAATGATTGTAATTTTCATGTAATTCAGCTTTGATTGGGAAATGTTGATGCATTCCTTTTGATAGTAATGTCATGTTTGGGGATGGTGAAACAACTTTTCTGACAAGATCTCCAAATTTGTGGCTGCTGACTATTATTACCTGCACCTTTATGCCCAAAGATGCATGGTGGAGAGGACACAATTTTCAATTCACATCTCCCTGACATGCCTGAGCAGACTGGTCTGGCCTGGAAGTTGCACCAGCATGTCCCAGCACCCAAACCATCTCCCAGGACCTGTTGATATCTGTGGTGCTTGCACAGAGCCGAGCTGGGGGAAGGACTGAGGTGACAAGAGATCCCCACTGTTCCAGTCTCCACAGTAATTATGGGGGGCAAAGAACCTTCCAAGCACCTTCTTGCACCTTCTATACAGGCACAGTGTGAGCTGCAGGCGTTAATCAGACAAGCTGCTGCAGATTACTGCTAATTAAGAGCAGCATGGTTCCCTGAAGCTCCCTCCCTTTTTCTAGCCAATCTGAAAGACATCTTTTGTTCTTTGTGCTGGTGCTCAGGAGCAGGCTGAGCAGAGGTTTGGAGGAGGGACAGTGTTTATATAAAATACAGCCCCTGTCCACAGCCACACCACAGAGTGAGCCCTGGGTGTCCCTATTCCAATTCTGCAGGAAGAGGGAAGAGGGTGTGGCTGATAGGAAGCAACTGGAGAATTTCCATGGACATCTGACTTGGAATGTCCAAACAGGTGGCCACCAGCATGAAAAGTGTTTGCAGCTGGTGTCAGAAAACTCTACGAGGCTGTGTCACAATGCCCTTTACATCAACATAAGGAGAGTATGTTTTTTGCACTAATGATATTAAAGTCAGAAAGCCACTGGTGGGGAAAAGGGCTGCTCAGCAGCAGAGCTCCAGAGCAGGACTTGCTGAGTCAACACAAAGAAATGAAGAAAAAACTGTCATCACAAGTCTGTCTGGATAAATTAGGTGGAAAATTCATGGAAAACACTGAAGTTCCAGCACAGTGAAACCAGAGTAAAAGGACTCAGCCAGGCTCCATGTCCCAGATGTGCTACACCACACTCAGCAATCTCCTGACAAGGTCACTTTTACCTCAAACACTGTGGAACAGCACCTGCTGCTTTATTTTCCAGCCAAAGTCAGCATTTCCACCTTCATTCTCGTTTTCTGCTGCTGGATCCACTGCCCCCTGTTATGTTCAGATGAAAGGGGCGCTGTTACAAACTGCATTAAATCAGGATTAACTACAAGAGACTTTTGATGTCACACTCCCCTCTTGGGCACTCTTGCCTCCAGATGTGGAGAGGGGGACACTGAGAGTCCCCTTCCTGCCTCTGGAAGGGCGTGGGGAACCACTGACCCTCTTTGTTCCTGTTTGGCTTTGTCCCTAACTCAATTTTATTATTCAAAGGGAAGTCTTTCCAGGGAAAATGTAGGGGAACAGTCTCTGTCCCTGACGAGGCCATTTGGGGACAGTCTCTGTCTAAGCGTGTTCTCATGTAACCCTCAGCTGGGTCTGGCTTATTTTTTTTCTTCACTGCTCTGTTCTTCATCCTTTAAGAGTTGTCTAGGACTTAGGGATGAAAGCCTGCCTCATTCCCTCAAAGGATCAAGTCCATTAGGCCTGGTTTTCAACTTGATTGATGTTTATATCTATTAATTGTTTTCCCTCTCATTTTCTGATTTCCTACTGATATCACAGAAAATCCTGAAGAAAACAATCTTTGATGGAGAATAACATATTTCAGAAGACGACTTCCCACCTCCAGTGTTTGTGGATAATTAGAAGATTGACTATAAATGGCTTGCAAAGCTGCTTATTAACATATTTTTCTTACCATTACCTAAAATAGTCCCTTTCTCTGTGCATTTTGGACATCCCAGGATCTTTTCCATGCAAAAGGCAAAGGTCACTCCCTCTCTGCCTGTTGTCCATGTTCTGCCAGCTGTGACTTTAGGCAATATCATATTTTTAGCATCTGCTGTGAGATGGCTCCTGCTGTTTACGTGCTGCTGTACCTTCCACGTGCATTAGCAAAGGGACCAGGCTAACCCACACCCTTCCCAAGGGATGCAGCCCTGCCCGTTTCCAGAGGTGGGCAAATGGAGGTGAAAAAGCCCAGTGACACCATGAGATCACAGGAGCAGTCGAGATGAACTCTGGAAATGGAGATTTTCCTCCACAGTAACCCCTGCTCCAGATGAAGGGATGCATTAATGATGGGATGTGACCTTATCTAAGTCAGGTTAAGATTTTCAACTTTGAACAAAGGCCAAGCTGGGAATTCAATGGAAAAATCTTTTGAGTCATAGTATATGGCAAATTCATATTCAGGACAGATGGTATTTTCTAAAAGTAGCTGTTTACTCCTAGAATTACTCTTCTTCCTTCCTGTGGCATTTTTTCCCTCATTCTGTGGTTCTTCTGCCCACAAACTTGTCTTTTTCAGTAAATTTCTAGTGACAATTTTAACGATCTCTTAAAAAAACCCAGCTATAAAAAACCTCTCTCCCTGTCTATGTCTTCTTACCTTCATGATCCTCTGGGGCAAGATCCTGCCCTAATTATAGATAAAAGTACAATATTTAGCTATTTAGGGAAATGTCTTTTGTCTTCATACAGGAGGTCTAATTAGAAGTTTAGTCCATCTTGCTTTTTGTCCAGCTAAATGCCACACTCTCTATTTGTGTTGCTGCCGTTGGTCCCAACTAATTAAGGAAATCAGGAATAGATTGCAAAAAACCCAACCTGTCTTAGTTTATTTTCTTTCAGAAAACTGATTTCAGCTGCACTCTTGTGTCCTCCTTTCACCCTTGTGAAGGAGAGCAGACTGTTTCAGATTTCTGCCACCTTGATCTCTCCCCTCTGACAAATCCCCTCTGGATTTGTGCCCAGGTACAAACCAAGGCAGAGCAGGATTTGGCCCAGCAGCCCCATCAGGAGCCAAACACAGGGCCTGGCCCAAATCATCAGGCACCTTATGGGGCAGAACTAGCCCCAATTAAATACCTTGAAGCTGCAGTCTGTGTCAGCCTCATGGTCCTGTGACAGGGCTGGGCTCTTGTATTTCCCAGGCACAGTCCTGAACATTCAATTTTCTGTTATTTAAGCCATATTTTCTTTCAGTTTGGACGCCGCTGGCTTTCCACTGGCACCATACTCATTAGAAGGTCTTTAAGTCCACAGCAGTATTCAAAAGTGTTGCTCATTAAGCCTTGGAAAGCAGACAACCTTCCTCTTGTATGACGGTGAGGATGAAAGATCTTGTAAAAGTCTTCTTTATAGAAATAAAAATAGTCCCAGAAGCACAGCTTTTTTTTTTTTTTCCTTCCTATTCCACACAGGTTTCTCTGTTAACAATTGCAGCTAATTTTGTCTTCTGTTATTTCTGGATATATTTACAATAACCCCAGAATAATCTGACAGAGATTCTTCTTTTCACATAAGTAACTTGCATTCTTGCTGTAGTGTCTCACTGGTACCCATCACCCTGGTTTCAACAGTCATTTCAGATATAAAATTAGAGACACAGATGCTGAATGTTGTGCTATTCAAAACTCTATATTTTGTTTGGTCTGCTTTTTTCCTTTAAGTTTGCACTTCTTATTAAATTAAAGACATCCCAACTCTCAAATTATGGAGCTGCACTTATTTTAGGGATAATTAACAGCAAATGTAGTTATTAACTTGTTTGCTTGAGGGAGAGAGAGAAAAGGTAAGAGAATTATTGTTGGTACAGCAAAAGAAATAGGAGAAAAAAATCGCTGGCTTCAGATTACACATAATATGTGATGGAAAAAATGGAGCCAAGTGGGAGCCTGCGACGCCAAACTGCAATTAAACCTGGCTCACCAAAGCTTGAAAAGCAGATTTCCAGCTGATATGAACTGCACAGCACCTTGACTAGGCAGGCAGCAGAGCTGTCTGCAGGAGCAGAACTGACCTGTGCAGCACCAGAGCTGTGCAGGTGATGCTGGGCTCCTGCAGAAGGAAGGGGCTGTGGGAAGCCAGGCTGTTTGTGGCTCTGATCTCACAGGGCAGGGCTGCTTCTGAGCCTCTGCCTGCTCCCCTGGGATCAGGGCAATGGGGTCATTAAAAGGGGAACAAAGATAACCCGCAGACAAATCCACGCTTTGCTGAGTGCACAGTGCAGGGCTGGGTGTGAGATCAGAGGTCACTCACACAGGGCTGTACCAGAGGGAGCCCAAACACCCCAACAGTGGCAGCAGCAGCACTGCCAGGGCACCACAGCTGAGCAGGCTGGGCAGCAATGAACAGAATTCCCAGTTAAAATATTGTCAGACCACGTGCTAGGAAACAGCTCAGTTAATGATCGTTTTCAGCATCACCTTCTTGTTCTTATTAATTTTCCCCCTGTGAAAAAATGTTCTTTTCCTTACTGTTAATTTAACTTTTGGTCTTTGAAATCCTGTTTCTCGTAGCTGCATTAAGTTTTAAAAAAAGGTTAGGCTTTTCCAGATAGTGTAGGGATTGGCATTTAGGGAGATGAATTCTACTCCTACTTTCAATTGAAGAAAAATACTGTAGGATAACTCCTGCAGCTAAATATCCATGGAAGACTTTGTGCATCTTCCTTGGCTGGGTGGGTCCATTCTCCAGGACTCTTCCCAATGTCCCTGTCCTTGTTTGGGCTCAGTCTTGTATCTCTACCTCTGTTTTATGTTGCTGAAGTGGAAGTGTGTCCATTATTAAAGCAGCTGCCTTAGACCCAGTTGGGTTTTCCCCATCAGAGCCTTTTCATAAATCTGGGCATGCAGAACTCTGACAACCTTTAATGCTACTGTAGGGGTAGGAAAGAGCAGCTCCTTTCATTGGCAAGCACCAAGCATATTTCTGCAGTCAGACACAGAGCAATGGTCTCATGAGCAACACTTATTTCCACTATTGTTCATGCTCATGCCCAAGATTAATCTCCTTGCCCACAGCAGACTGCTTGTCTGATTTATTTGTGTGCATGAAAGGGACCCTACCCAGGGCTCTGGCTCTGGGCAGTCATCACAAGGACATCCAATTATCAGTTCATCATTTTATTTTGATTAAACGGCAGTTATGATGAACAGCCCCACTTGGATTGTGTCCTCTGCTCTTTTGTGTGGCTATTAACACATGCCTAGCACTGGCTGCACAAGAGACCAGCTCCTGCCTGCATGCAAAGCCAGCTGGACTCAAAAAGAGCCTTTGTAGTGACTTCAGACAACCTTGGAGCCAGGCTCTAATGTAAAGTATCACAAGCTGGTAGTGATAATAATTTGCTTTTTCAATCACAGGAAACTCCATGCTTCTAGATGCAACCAGCTCAAACAAATACATATTTAAATGAGAACACACCATACGCGGGAAGAGAAATGTAATTGCACCCAATTTTGCACTTGTACTTGTCCTCCAGGAGCTAAAATGGGATTTTTAATATATTTATTTTGAATATGTGCATCTGCTCTGTCATTTTTGCATAATGAGCACATTCCTGATACTTAAAGAATTAGCTTTCCCTCTTGCTAAGGTATAGGCAAAACGAGGCATGCTATTATTCATGTATTTATTTATTCATTCATTATTTTTTTTTGCGTGAAGCATACTGGGCAATCCATCTTGTTCCCAGGAAAAACCCTAGGGGATATAGAGAAGGCTCAGCATTCAGCTCTGAACTCAATTATCACAAATCTCATCCTATAAATTAGAACATGTTGCAGAGAAAGAAGAAAATGCAGCTCCCCATAGAACATTCCCTGCAAGAAAGAGAGAGAAAAATGCTTTTGGACAGATGCCTTGAGAAATGCAGGGGAGGGAGTTTATGCAGTCACCCCCAGATCCATGCTGCAGCAGGGGAAGGGGCCATTAGCTGTGCTTCCAAATTTGTTTTGCCATGTCATGGTTTCACAGACTGAGCAAAGTCCAAAGCACCACGGTAGAGACGGGCAACCTAGAGCAGCCTCCACTTCGGGATGTATCCAGAGCTCAGGCATGATCCTTCCCTCAAAGAAAAGCAACTTTTCTTGCTCAAGTGAACCAAATAATGAGCTTTTATTACCCTTTTTTAATGAGCCAGAGGGTAGTTCTAAAAATATATTATTTCCCAGAGTAATTCAGATGCTAGAAACCCATCAGGAGAGCACCTACAGGATATTCCTCAGGTCCATGGGAAGTGACCCATGTAACTCCCACAGACCTGCTCCATAGCTGCAGAACGTGCACCAACACCTCCAAATGCTGTGATTAAGAAGTTTCCAGAAAAAATATCACCAGCTCTCAGGTTTTGACGTGTTTGTACCCCCATTCTTGCTAACAGGTTGACAGAGACGATATTTTCCTCCAAGTGACGTTCGTAAGAAGGTGTGATTCATAACCAGAATAATTGCTGTAGTCCTTCTATTGACTTCACTTCCAGCCAAAGCTGGACACCCACGTGTGCCTGGGAATAGGGGAGCAGGGTGTGCCAAGCCTGCTGATGCAGCACAGAAGCTGTGGAAGTAGGAGCTGCTCTTTAAAACTCACTGATACTGGTGCATTGCTGACTTCATGTAAATAGTGCTCCTATTTAAGCATGTTTCCGTATTTTACATAACTTTTGAAATTTATTTGGGATCTGAATTATCCTGGGCAGCTGCCATAGCCTTTGTGGCAGCGGGAGATCACTGTCCCCAAAGCTTTGCTCTTTGCTTGGCCTCAGGTGACCAAAAAGCACAGGCAGCCTACAGCTCCATGTTGTGCTGGCTTAGTTGAATCACTGCAAAGGGGCTTGAAGGCTGATGAATGAATAAGAAGCTTGTTGTCTGGCTGAAGCAATGTCTAACAGTTCACTACCATTCCTAGCACCAGAGGGATCTGTAAAGCACTCTCAGGCTGCTGTGGGAGCTGTCAGACAGGCAACATCCCTGCAAATTGCCAGCACTCCACGCTGGAATCATTCAGTCTGGGGTGCAAAGTGTGGAGACCTGGTAAAAAAGTGTCTGAACCTCTCAAAATGCTAATCAACCATCACAGGCTTGAGGTAGGATGCTCTAATAAAGGTGAGAACATGGGAGATGTTGTCATAAATATGCAGCAATCTGCCAGCTGGTTTGGAGACTGCCAGAAGGGTGTAGTCCATTTTTTTATTTTTTATTTTTTTTACTTCTTACCCTCCCTCCTTGGTAGGGAATATATTTTTTCTCCTGCAAACTGAAACCCATGTAAACAGCAAAGGTGTTACTCTTTAACCAGGAACCACATGTACCACCACCAGGTTAAATAAAACACCTTTAATTTTTAACATCCCTATTTCCAGGTTGTTTCTCAGAAGCTCAGCTGAGCAGCTCTGTATCTCTGCAGCTGCTGTAGGCTGGATCCAAAGGAAATTGAAACATCTGGGAAGGTTTCCATTAACTTCACTGGACTGGGTCCTGTAACAGGAAAATACTCCTAATTTCAGGCTTCATGGGATGGCTCTGCCATTGCCTCTTTAAGAGGGGAAAAAATGCACTGTGGGGACCCCACATCCTGAACACTACAAAACCAATTTTTCCACTAGAGCTATAGAACCATAGGAATGTTTAGGTTGGAAAAGACCTCTAAGACCATCAAGCCCAGCCATTATTCCAGCACTGCCAAGTCCACCACTAAATCATGTCCCTCAGAGCCACCTCATTAAATCCCTCCAGGGATGGTGACTCAGCCACTGCCCTGGACAGCCTGTTCCAGTGCTTGACTTTCACTGAAACATGAGTCACAACACACGTTTTCTAACCTTATCTGAGCTTCTCTTCTTTGAAAGAAGAGCTTCCTTCCACTTCCTGCATCGAACCTGAAGATTGCCAGTAGGCTCCTCTTGCTCACCCAGCTCTGAGCAGCTGCTGGAGCCTTCAGAACAGCAAAAATCAGGGGGAACACCCCACACAGACACTCTGGTGTTTGAGCAGTGCTGGAAGTTCAAAACACCACGTTCATTGCAAGTGCCAAGATAACAACAGGGGTCAGGAGTCTCTGCAGGTACTGAATCAATGAGATTTGGGTTTTTTCTTGCACCAGACAAGAGGGTTGCTTGTGCCATCAACATTAACAATCCCTGCTGATAAATTTAAGGAGGAATAAATGATTTCCCAGGAACTGCAGAATCCTAGAATCCTTCGGGTTGGAAGGAGCCTCCAAGATAATCTTGTTCCAACGTCCCTAGACCACCTTCCCCTAGACCAGGTTCCTAAATCCCATCCAACCTGGCCTGGAACACTTCCAGGGATTATCACACAAGCTCCTATTTCAGTCTACCAGGCATGTCACAAAGTGAGGGCTCTGAAGGCACAACCAATGTAAGGAAACTTGCTGCAAAACTAAAGACCAAAGTTCACTTCCAGCATTTAGAAAAGAGCTCTAATTACAATGCAAAGAGTTGTCTATAGATGCCTCAAGTTATAAATAATGAATGTTGGTGTTTATTCAGGCAAAAACCACAACCATTAAAAATGGAAATCCAGTGCAAATCAGTGAAGTAAACCTCTAGAAACAGAGAGAAAAGATAAACAATAATAATACATTATTAAAGCTTATAACTAAGAAAGTCACGGGAACATCAGAGAGACCATTCTTCTGTAAATGGGGCAGTGAAAAAAGATAATGCACCTCAATTCTGCATCTGTAAAACTCTCACCAATTTCACTGATTAGGAAGGAGTTTCTTAAAAATCAGCAGAAAGGGTTCTGATTTGATCTAGAAAACAATGCAAACTTCACTCAAGCCAGAATTGCCTTTTATCATTGCTCTTTATAAATTCTGCGTGTGGCAAAGATTCCTGGTGCATAAATTGTTATGGTGAAGGACTACCAGGAAAAGCTACAAGGAAAGCATTTTGCAATTTTGGATAGCCTGATTTGCTTAGTTTACAAATCAGATTTGTCCTCCATCTCCAAAGCTCAGCCTGTGATCAGAGCAGTAAGTGCTGCTCCTGGCTTAGGTGTTGGTGTTTACAAGAATGGATTTGACCATCAGCTCGCCTCTGTCATTTTTGGGTTGTTTCTTTCCCCCATCTTCCTCAGCTGCATTCCTTACATTGTGCTTACAGCTTTAGCTCTCATTTTCCATTTTTGTGTGCACGAGGATTCAGAAGATGCAGGCAGATTGTTGTCCTGCCTTGATTTATGGCACCTTGTGCAGGCGCCCAGGTGCTGCAGGGAGCACAGGGGTGTGCAGGGATCACAGCAGGCTCCAGCACTCTGCAGTGACACATGGCTGGTGCTAGCCCAGCCCCAGCAGCTGGGCATGGTAAATCCTCTGTCTTAACTCACCCTGGGATGTGTTTTAGTTCTGCCAAGGTCGGCTAGCACATGCTATAGGTGGTTCTGTGCATGTGTCTGTCAGTCAGCACCTTTCCAGAAGTGTCAGAGGAATTGATGATGAGATCCTAATGCAATTCATTACAGTGGCCAAGGCACAGTGTGACCCAGATTCCCACGTTCACAGAAGTGGAGAGTGCTCTGATCTGACATCTCCAATTCTGAGATGTTCTGCTTTGGTTCCTGCTGCTCATTCCATCTGCAATCTGCTGGGTTTGGGCCCATACCCGAGCAAGTTTCAAGGCATAATTTGAATTGTGACAGGGGATGGGGCTGATTGTGTAGTAAGGTCATTTGCAGAGAGGAGCTGATCTTCCAGCACCTAAATCCTCACAAAGAAGATTGGATACAAATGTGAGCATTCCCCCCATCCTGCTCAGGACCCCCTTAGTTGGTCATCATAATTACATTACAAAAATGGAAAACCTTGGAAAGTGTTTAATATGTCTAAAAAGTGGAGCATCAGGTATTCCAGCAGCTCTTTTCTAGACACAAATCTTTGCTCTGCCCTTGCATTGGAGGAAGAGGAATTAGTACTGGCAAGTCAACAGCCTCCTTTTTGCTGATGCTTCATTTCTAACCATGGCCAGAACTTGTCTGACCTCAATTCTCAAGTCTTTTGACCCACCAAATTGAATTGCTTTTAATTTTTTTCTATCCAGCCCCCAAAAGCATTGAAGTGATACTTTACTTCTACATGCAAATGTAGAAGGGAGCAGATAATTGAGTTTGATCTGGTCAGACAGAGTTATGGCTGAAAGCTACCTCTGAAGACTTTTAGTGTAAAAATATTATTCTCAAGAAATTCAGCAGCTTCAAACTGGTAATAACTTGAAATTCCACGTGAAAACTCATCCCACAACACTCAAAATTTCCTCCAAACACTCAATTTTGTTTCAAAAGAATTTTCCTTGTGCACAATTATTTCTGTGTATTGATCCCCAAATGAACAACCATGGGCAAGAAACTCCGTAGAAACAACTGATAGCTGGAATAATTCCTGGGAAATGCACTTAGTGGTTATTGCACTCAGTGCTAGAAGAAAAGTTTGGTCCCCCAGGATGCAAATTATCAATGCTCTAGTGTGTGCTCTTTCAGGCTGGGGTCACAAGAGCTTTGCTGGGGTCATTAGGTGGGGCCTGGATGTGCCAGGGGGAGGGAGGGGACAATGCCACTGCTGCAGTGGACAGCAGAGTGTCCCCTTGGACCTACCCCATGCACAGGCCACTCGATGGAACCAGAACAGCCTTTGGATGCTCCTCCCTGTAACGCCCACTTAAGACAAGTTCATTTTCAGTTCAGTGCCCAAGGGCAGCAGTCAGGCTGAAATCCCAGTTTCCCTCCTCCTACACAACACATCTTGCTGCTGCTTACACTGCAATCTGCTTCCAGCTTGTGTACACATCCCGGGCTCTGCTGATCACAACAGTGATACCTACTTCAAACAATGACAGCTTTTTGACTGCAATTTCCCTTTGATGCTTAAATAACAGAAAAACCACAAAAACAAATGAGGCTCTCCTCTGAATTACTCAGGAGAATACGGTAAGCTATTCTGCACTGTCAGACACCGTTGTAATTAGGTGCTTTTAGAAGTATATTATCTATTTTTATCTGTTATTTATTGTGCATACTGTATTTATTGTTCTGAACACATTATGCCCCTGACAGGCTACCACAGATTTCTCAGTGTGTTAATTCTCTGGGCCCTGCTGCTACACCCACTTTTGAGATTCAGAGACAAACCAATCGGATTCTGACATTTATTTATCTTCTAGAGTGAATATTTTTATCTGGTAAATAGGTAGGGCTCCTAAAGAGATGTTACACCACGTCATACTAATCCTCCTCAGTTCCTGGATTACTGACCAACACACAATGAGTCTTTCAGAGCTCTAATAGGCAGCATCCTTTGCCTAAAGGCAAACCTACGAGTTTTCCAGAAGGAATTCATACCAACTGTGTCTCGGGGCAATACAGATACACCCCAAAAGTGGGTGTTTGCCCCTCCCTGAGCTGTACAGAGCCATCCTCAGGGCTGTGTTACCCCAAGCACTGAAAGGCAGAGGCACAAGTTCAGTGCTTGGCTCCAGTTTCCTGTCTCTCGTGCCCACTCACTCCTACCCGCATAAAAAAGGAATAGCAGAACAAGGCAATAATTCTTTTCCCTTCCCAAAAACCTAGAAAATGAGCATGAGTCAAAGCTCCAGCTGCCTGGCAGGAGGAATGCAAACACACCAGAGCTTCCTGGTAGATCCTGAGAAGTAACTCCAGAGCCTGTTCAATTAATCATCCCTGCACCCCTGCAATATCCTCCAGATCAGCCGTGTCCTCAGCTACCCTGACCACAGCCCTTGCCATCCATCTCCTGAGCACCCTGCAGTGGCTTTAGGCTTGCACTGACCACGTTCAGTCCCCCCAGCTTCTCTCCAGGGGCACTGAAGAAAGGAAACCTCTCCAGCATGGGGCAGTGTCTCCATCCCTCCAAGGTACGTGCCTCTCATGCCAAAGAAAAGCTTCCCCTTCAGCTTTTCTGTATGCCTAACTTCGACTAGAAACGAGAGGAATTTTTATAAGTCTAGAAATCTGTAGCACAGAGCTTACAAGGGGAAGCATCAAAGTCCAGGGGAAGAAGGAGACTGGGGCCCCCAGAATTCTTTACAATGTGGCAAGGGTTAATGACCTTTAGTTCTTTACAGCCTGTACAAACACTATTTATTCCATACTAAACAGCTCTTAATCTATAAAAACACTACTAACTTTGCTTATGGAAATTCAGAACCAGATCCATAACAGTAAGTTCATATCCCTGAAAGCATCAGGCAGCCTTCTGCAGAGACCTTGAGCTTGAACCACCCTGCCAGGAGCTCCTGACCTACACCCAGCCTCTAAAGAGCCAAGACCTTCACTGATCTCATCCTCTTTGAACTAAGAGGCTGCCAAGTCCAACTTTCCAAAAGCAAACCAGGTTTGCTGAGATGATCCCAAAACCAGAAAGCAGAGCTGCCCTGGGAAGGTGATTCTACAGCTCCTCTGCTGTCCTGGCACAATTTCATGGTGAGAAAAAGCTGAGGAAAACCACAGCCAGGCATTGAAGACAAAGGATAATACCACCCATTTCACTTTTTTTTATAATATTTTTTTTGGTTCATAATGGAAAAGAAACACTGCAATTCCAGTGTTGTGTTGCAGAGGAATCCTTGTCATCATAAGTGGGTGTTCAAAGGTGAAGAAAAGCCATGGGATAAAACAGAAATTTTCCAAGTTCATGCACAGTTGTACAATTTGAGATATTCTGTTGTCTTTGAATGCCATGTATATGAGAGTCATGGGAATAGGCAATAAAATATTAAAGACATGTGTTTTTTAATGATAATATATCAACCTAAGAAGTGAATGAGCCCATATAGCAGCTTTTTCTCTCATTCATAATTTTAATATGCTGAAATGCCTACATTTTAGTCTACCTGGCTTTTAAAGTATATAGTTATGAATCCCTGTGAAAAAGACATCGAATGAAATAAATGGCAGCTTTGAATTATAGTTGTGATAAACATTGTCATAATAAATTCTCTCCTCACCCAGAGGAGTGATGAGGGACTCCTACTGTACCACACCATGTTTTCACAAGTCAAATACAGCCACTTGTTCAATTTATAGCTTGCTTTTGGGCTGAAAGTCTCCACAAATCTTAAATGAATGCAGCTGAGCATGTTTCGAGGCTATTTGGATAAGAATACCATGTTTCCAGCTAATTTAGGCTGAGATTTTCTAGGTTGTGCAAGGGCTTTTGCAGCCCAAGTCAGAGGCACTGGTGTTTCTAAATCCTCTGGGGTGTCAAGGCATAATCTTTGAGAGGTGTTGCTCTACAGCTTGTTTCTACAGCTGTAATTGCAAGAGGAAAGGATGCTGAAGTGACAGTCAAAACACTTCTTTCACAGGAAATATTAACTTTTTTCAACACCCTGGCCCTTACTGGGATTGAAGTGTGTATTAATCACCAATTCCCTGCTCCAGCTCCATTTGCTGCTGCTACAAAAGGGGATGACAATTTAAACAACCACTTCTGGGACATTGGCTGGTGCACAGAGCTTTGCTCTGAACGAGATGAATGAATCACTCAGACAAGATGGCTACACATTTTGCATATCTTTATTGCACTTTTACCACGTTGCAAACAATTCCACAAAAATGCTGCAAAAGTAAGCCTAGAGCTGCTGAAAGCAGCTTTTTACCCATATATGTATATATTTACACAAAACTATCAAAAGCAAAATTGAAAAGTAGCAGCTCAGCTATGATAGTCTAGAAAGATAAGAGCTGCCACCTCCTTATGGACAAATAGTACAACTTGTCATTTTACATCACTTTGTAAAACCAACATTCAAGTATTCCTGTCAAAGCACAATTAGTGAAATTCCCTTCTGGTAACCCCTGTATTTATTATCATCATTATTATTATAATTATTATTATTTTTTGCCTTTAAAAGTTCATAATGCCTTAACCCTTTAAATGCTGAGTAGCTGGGGGAAAATAAGCATTCAATTTAAATAAGATACAGTGGATTAGAGCACTTAAAGGGTTAACACAAAATACTAAGTGGACTGTCACCACAAATAAAGTGTGAGTCACAAAACTATGCTGTCCCTCTTAGTTAAATTTGGAAGGGAGGTCTGGGGTTTCATAGATATACCATATATAAATACAAAATATTAAGTAAAGGCCTCCTTTCTATACAAAAAGGACAAGGAGGTGTTTTGCTATCAGACTGTTGTCTGTCAGTGATTGAATATTTTCTGACCCTTTCCATAATCTCTCTTCAGGAACTAATGAAAAGCATCACATTAGACTTATTCTTAATGAACTAATCCTTTGCAGAGTCTACACTTTACCTACTTTGGGAACAATTATATCTCATTTCTGAATTCACTGAATTCACAAAGTAGCATATGCAGTCTTTTGCAAGACTTTTTTTGTTTTGCTGTTGTTTCGTTTCTTTTTCTTCTTTGAATCTTCTTGACTCATCTGGTAAAAACGTGGTCTTGCCATTTCACTACCTCTCGGTCGTTACAGTGTCAGCATCCGTGTTAAAGTCATTTTCAACCACATTGTCATAACCATCCTTCTCTATGCAGTCACTGACAGCCTTGAGCACAATCCTCAGCCTCCTGTCCATCGCCTCCAGGTGAGGCTGGTAGAGGATTGGGGCTATTTTATCTTTTAGCAAAGATTCTTTCATCAGGAGACTGAGTTTGTATTCCTCCTTGGCTAACAGCTGTAATCGCAGATAGGTAGACTTCCTGATTCTGAGAGGAAAGGGAGAAACCAAAAATGCAAATCAGTTATTTCCATCCCTGCTGATCTGAAAGGCTTCCAGCTAGCACCACAGTAACAGTGTCAGAGCCTTGTTCTGTGGTCTGAAATGACAAGAACCAGGCACTGTCACAGTCCTAACGAGCAGCTGGCATTGTCACCTGGCCACTGATCTTTTGGGGGCCCCTAGAGGTGCAGAGGTTTTGCAGCACAGATCTGTGGGGCAGTGCAGGTACCCCCTCACACCCCTCACCTGGAAAGGCACCAAGTGGAGCTGGTGCAGCATTCATGGGGCCGTGTCCATCCTGGCAATGACAGTGTGACACACTGAGCAGGGACATGTGTGACAGCAGCACAGGCTCCCCAGGCTCACCCTGCAGGGCTGCCCAGAGCCCCCACACAAATACAGAGCTCACCCTGCTAAGCTGAACTCTAAATGTCACCTCTGAAAACCCTGGCCATGGGTACCAAGGAAACCTTTGAGAAGCACGTGAACAAGCTGGGATTTTGTCACTTGGCTTCCACGGGATGTGTATTTTGTCTTAAACGTTCTTTTCTCCCAACAGCTCATGGCTGTGTTCCTGCAAGGGCCTCATCCCAACAGAGCATTTAATGTGGCAGTGCCAATGCTCAGGGATAGCTGGGCAGGATCACAGCATCTCCTCCTCTCCATAGTGTGCAATGAAAGATTCATTTGAACATTATCAGTCCTGTTAGTGGATAAAAACATACCTGCAGCACTGGTTTAAAGGCACCAATATGGAAAGTTCATCATGGGAATATTTTCCAAACCTGTTTAAAGAGAAGAGCAAGAATGTAACAAAGACTGTTTTAAAGACTGACTTTTTTCTTTTTCCTTTAACCCCAGAAAGATTATTAAAGGTATTTACCCTCTTCCATTATCTAAGTGGATAATAAAAGTTTCATTTCCAAACTTCTCAAAGGTTTCGTAGTGATGTCGATCCATGTTACCTGTGGAACAAAGAGAAGAAAAAAGATCATTCTCACTCTGGCTTGAACCTGCAGATCAGGGCCATGCAAAAGCCCAGTGCTCCCCCAAAAAAATGGCTGGGTAGAGAAAGCAGCAAACCTATGGAGCTCATTTCCTTCTACTGTGGATACCCCAAAGTGTGTGATACTGGAAATGTTGTTAAGCCTCTACCAGCTTTTCAAGTTCTCTCTCTGTGGCTTTTATACTTAATCTCTAAAGGGCCCATCAGGAGACAAAGACAACCTTCCCACCCTCCAGCAACCCCTCCTGGGGTACACCAAGGGAATCCCTCTCCAGCTCTGCAGCACCTGAGCTGTTTGGGGAGCCTGGTCAGCTGCAGGGTAGCTGTGCCCTAAGCACCAGAGCTTCCTTTCCTTCCCTGGTGGCAAGGAGCCCTGCTGCTGCAGCCTGGGGTCAGTAGGGCATGAAGCAGACATGGCACATGTGACATGTGCAAGGCTTTGCTCAGGGAGGAGAAAATGCCTGCTTTGAGCAGGGGTGTTAATCCTGATCACTTTGTAAATGCTGCATTCCATTTTCTGAACCCCAAGCAGACATCCTGGCTTTTCTCTGGTAAGAACTTTGCCCCAGTTGCTGACTGCCTGGGAAGCCAGAACAGCACATGGCTGTAAGATATGGATGGGGATGGTGCTGATCTGCACAGCTCTCCCTGTGTGATCTGCTTTTTATGTGCAGAGCACTGCTGCCAAGCTATGAATTCTCTTCCATGGCAGGGGTCTTGAGTTACTTATAGATGCCACATATGGCTCCTGAGCTGTCACCTGGCCTCTCCTGCTGCAGCCTATGGCAGGATCTCAGTGGGGGCAATGGCACAGGATGTGTCCATGCTGGCATGTGCCCAAGGATCAAGGATGTAGGTTGGCAGCTTAGAGGTGTATTCGCTGCAGCAGGAAAGGTTTCATATGAGAATGAGAACTAGGCTTGGAATGTGTCACTACATATGTGCAAATAATTTTTTTATTGAGATCAGGCTATATAAACAGAAAAATTCCTGATACAATCCATAGCTGCCTTTGTGTCAAAGTAATGCCTCTTCCCCCACACCCTGACATTTTATAGAGCAGCAGCAGAGAACAATTTTGCAGGATGAAAACAAAGCACTGGTAATGAGCAGTCCTTGCATGTGCATCCAGGAGCCATATATTACCGAGGTAAAGCACTCACTAAAGCAAACTGAGAAGCCCTTCACTGTTGTGAAGGAGACTGGCCTGACCTGCATTCATCACCACTCTGCATTTCTGAACATCTTTGTTCCTTTAATCTGCACTGATGGGAATACATAACCATGTAAATCTGCATTTTCTCATAATCATCTAGAACAGCACATACAGTAAATGCAGCTTCAGCCACGCTTTACAAACTGCTGAGCTATGCAGAGCAGTGCAGAAAGAAATGGTTCTTATTCTAATTAAATGTTGCATTTAATCTTTGAAAGAGATGAAACATACCCATTAGGAAATCAAAAACTGTCATATCCATTATATCCAGAATTCTGGTCCCACTGTCATATGGGGGTGTTTGTTTAACCTCTTCACAATAATCTGGATCAACTTCCCATCTGGAAAAGGCAGTATTTTGATATTTTATGTGACATACAAAGCTTACTGAAAATGACAAAAAAAAAATGTTATTTTGGAACGGTCTACTTGTATCATGTTCGATGGAGGGCAGGGTCAGGCAGAGGCAGCAAATTCCAGAAATGCAGGCAAGCAAGGAAGATTTTGACTGTTGCAAAAGGAAGAAAATTACAAGACTGAAAACTAACTGGCCAGTAGCTTCAGGATTTAGGAGACTAGCTGCATCATCAGTCATAAGGTGCAAACACCTGAGACTTGTTTAGGGCTGCTGAGAGCAGCAAATCTTTCTGACAGGACTTGGACAGTTCCTGTTGCATCCTGTCAATGCCACTGGAGGTTTCTGTCCCATGAGGGAACTGTGCCACTGAAGGTCCTTTTGGTTCAGGACCACAAACTGGACATGTGAAGTGCCCTGTCCCTCCCCAGGGGCTGGGAAAGCCCAGCTGCTCTCCCGAGGCCAGGAACTGGATTATTTATTTCCCTGTCACCCAGCTTTGCTCACCACTACTCACTCTGCTTTCTTGCGCTTGTGGTAGGAACGCCTCCAAGGGTTTCTCCAGGTTTTCCTCTTTGCTAAGGACAAATCAGGCAGGAAAGCAGCCAGAGACCCTTCAATCTGATCAGGCTTCCCACACAGGGCATGCTCTGTTGAGCAGTAGTAGGAGCATTCCCCATAGAAGCAGATGTTGTTGGCTGGCAAAGAAAGGAAAAGAGTTTTAAAGCCTACCCTTGAATTAGTATTGAGAATTCATAAAAGCACTGATGTATGTAGGAGCAGAAATAAATCCAAACCCCTGTTACCACACATAGTTTTCCTCCAGTGAAACCACTAGAAAGACATTAATTTCAGTGGCTGGGATCATGCCCTGTGCTAAGCTCTTTGTGACTATTTCCAGTTTATTTATATTCCCCAAACCTATTTTTTTTTAATCCTGTCCTTTCTCCTTTCATTTTCCCAGACTGATACATTCCTTGGGAGCTATTTGCTACTCCAGGCTGGAACCCCAAATCCCACAGCTGAGCAAGTGGCATGTACCCAAAATTAAGTCACTTCTCAAAATCTTGGCTTGTTTCTTTAAGAACAGAAAACATTTCATTCATTTCCTTGCTGGTATCAGAAGAGCTGGCAGTTTTTGAAAGGAGGATTATTTACCATCAGGAGTGCCGTGGGGGTGTGTGTGGAAGGTGGAAATAGCAGGGACTAACACTGTCAGCACACATCTCAAACACAAACCCCTTCCTCCACACCTCACCTTACTCCAACAGCCACAGAAAAAGAATCTGCAGCAGGTGTTGGACCGTGTGTTACCTTAAAACCTCCCCAAAACTGCCACCACGTATTTCTGCACCAACAGGAGCACCCACGTCTTTACAAGCACACCCTGCCCACGGGAATTCACTGAAGGGGACAGAGAGCAGCTCATCCCCAAAGCCACCAACGCTGGACTGGGCTCAGGAATAGGACACTGCTGCTCTTGCCAGTGTGCTACAACTCTTGTGACATTGCTTCACGCACATAAAATGTCATTAGAGGAAGACTGTGCCCTTTCCTCATGGTAATGCATGAAGCTGAGAAGTCACATTGCTTCCTAATTCCCCACAAGGCCTCTAAATTCAAATATTGTTTCTGAGCTCCTCTCCCTCTGGACAAGCTCAGTGTAAATGAGGCAGGAAGGGCTGGCAGCAGTGGGAGGTGATTTTCTGCCTGCCACAGGAAGGGAAGTGGTGGGTTTGCATGGCAGTGATGCCCTGCAGCACATGGCCCTGCACATCACTGTGACATCCCCAAACCTGCACCCAGCAGAGTGCCCAGGGGAGATGGGGCACTGCCAGGGGGAGATGGTGAGCCAGGAGAACAGGGGACAGCCCTGGGGATGACAGGAGGGAGGGAGGAACAGAGCAAAGAGCTGCATTTGAGGAAAGAGAAGTAGGAGAACATGGAACAGCAAAAAGGTTTCATGATGCTTTTGATTAATTAGCTGCATTATGTGGGGCTGGCTGCTAAGCCATGGAATTATACCAAATAACCACACTATAAGGCTGATGTGTTGCCACCTGACAATCTGTCCCAGCTTCCCACTGATGTTCCAGCTTTCTCTGTTGATGCCCACCTGATTTATCCATGAAGACAAATCGAATCTGTCTAAGACAGCCTTTTTGCATCATTCTGCTGTGACTGACTCACAAGGGCCACCCATCCATCCATGCTCAGGAACAACTAACCCAAACTGTATATTTATATTCACAGGGTTGGATCAGAGCAGTTAAATACATCCTGGCTAAGTTCAGAAATATTTACTCTGTGGCCAAAAACCTTGTTGACAATTACTCAAGGAAAAGAAAAGTACTTCAGAGAAGTGAAAAGGAAAAACAGAAATTGAGGAAGGGATCACTCAACATATCTGCACTTCTGAGTTTGCAATTTAAGTGTTTTACCAAGCAGAATATCCTCTCTTAAAAATTGTGGTTTTGCTGATTTGAAGCTGCAGTGGGGCTTGAGCTTCCATTCAGCTGTGTCAGCATCACCCTCTCATCTGTGGAGGGAGGGAACCATGCAGATTTATCTTGACTGCCTGAGATAACTTATCTTTCTAGGGTTTCTATGACCTGACTTCCACCTGGCAGCAGGAAGCCAGTGCTCGTTTATCTCCTGCTGAATCAGTTTTGTAAAGAGCAAAAGGCCCAGCAAATGCCCCCCACGCCATCACAGCCTCTGCTGCTCGCTATGTAAATCTGACCTTTCAAGAAAAAGGAGTTGTATTAAACACAGCATTTTGCTCAGTGGGAAGATAAATACTCTGTTTAATAGTTTGCTTCTGTATTCAGCTTTGAGAACAATGAAACTCTGCTCTGTATTGTCAACGAAAGCAACTGGGGCTAATCACTTGACAGTAATCACACACTGGTATCCAGGTAAATCTTGAGGAGTGCTGGGGGCTCTGGCAGGGCTGGTGTTTGCTGCTGCAGGGCTGTGCAGTGAGCACGTGTGTGCCTGCACCGTGCCAGCCACTCATCCCACTCATCCCTGCCAGGATCTTCCAGCTATGGATCCCCCAGGAGCCCCATCCCCTGCTCCAGCATCCAGTGCCCTGAGCGATGCCAAGATGTATCCTGTGGATAAGACTGTGAACTTGCAGTAAAACCACGAGTGTAATTCTCAGGGAGAAGTTACTTTCAGTGGCAAATCTTTTTCTGCCAGCAGTTATTGCCCCCATGGACTCAGACCTGTGGTACCTACAGCTCCTGTCCAGTTTCTGGGGATCGTGGAGGTGAAAGGATGCTGGATCTCAAGCTACTGCTAAAGAAATTAACTGCCTTGATTGATACAGAATAGACATCTTATTATGTCTGCCCTAGTCCTTACATACTGGCAGCAAAATGAAGCAGCCTGAGTTATCTGGGGAAACATTAATTTTTAAGGTTTCTTAAAAATGTAGGGGAAAATAAAAGAGGCACCAAATATAGAAAACCACAGTTCTCATCTAAGACTTCAAGGTGCTGTAGCAAGGCTCTTTGAAACCTAAGTAGGTGACCCACATTCTGCACAGCAGGCTGAGGGTGAAATTCCAGCTAGAGACACAAGCCCAGAGCTTCATGGCAATCCCACACTGAGAGCAGGGTTTGGCTTTATGAAGCAAAAATAGGAGAGAAAGGGGAGATGAGCTCCCTACTGGAGCACACACTTCTCCTCTCATTAAAATTGCCCAAACCATACGTTCCTCTCACCAGATAAAAGTGTTTCTGTACAACTACACCTGCAAAAGGAGCAATAGCCAGGAATTTGTGCTCCTGCAGGGTGGGCAGGAATAGCAAAAGCAGCAGTGCTGGCAGCCCAGACAGAGAGGGATGTTTATACCTGCTGGAATGTCCAAATGCTGTGCATTCCCAACATGCAAAACCCCTCTTCACTATAAACCCAAACTGTTTCCCCAAAGCACCAGAAAGGCAAGAGAACCCCATGTTGCAGTGCCTGATTTTTGTTACCTGAGGAGAAATGGATGTGATTCATAATGAAATACAGGCAAAAACCATGGTCTGGTGATTGAAACCCCAATTACAACAATTAAGAACCAGAGTGTCTGTGTACTCATCTGCACATTCTCTGTGCATCCTCCTGATAGCTGAACAATTATTCTTCTCAGGAAGAAAAGGAACAAGGGGGATACCTTAAAGCAAATTGCTTGGTAGAGCAATTCTTTTATTCAGCTTTGCATGACTGTTAATAGAGGACATTTAGCAAGCCTGTGCAATTGGAGTGCTGGAAAGAATCCTGAATATTTACTACAGCAATGCATGAAAAGGTCTTTCATTTACCTGCTCAAAATAATAGGTAATTCAGAACTGCTATTGTATGCTGAGAGGGAAAAAAATCCATAATCCCTTGGAATTGGTTAATATGAACAAAAACATAGTGCTTACTAGCTGTGTAACATTGATTTCTTTAAGCTGCTGCCTCAATTACTTCCAAAATGAAGGCTGACATCATTAATATGTCTCTTTTTTCCTGGCAAATTACCATTCATTTGTAAGAGTAGCAGGGCTACTGCAGTCTGCTGTGCTGCAAAGGACATAAAATTAATTTAAATAATTACTGACCTAATTCCATTTCTCATGTTTAAGTCCAAACTGCCTGAAAGTGCACTTTTCTGCAATCTGCTTTCTCTCTGAGTGCATCCTAATGCATGCAGGCTGACCTGTCTGCTCACAGCCATTGTCACTTTTCCATGGGAGCAGGAACTGTGCTCTGAAGCTGCCTGTGGCTCCCTGGCCCTGATTTCCACACCCGATGGGACAAGGGAGGTGGCCCAGGAGTGGAAATGCAGTGAGGTTTCTCCCAACACGTCCCCACACTGCTCTGGGAGGTAACATGTGCTTGGACAATGCTCCTGGTGCACCTTGGGGTGTCCCGTGCAGGGCCAGGAGCTGGACTTGATGAGCCTGATGGGCCCCTTCCAACTCAGCTTATTCCATGACCCTGTGATTGATGAGGATCAGCAATAATCGCCCTCTGAGGGTGCAAACCATGGGCTCCCAGCCTGAGGGGAGCATCTTCCTAAAAAAAATCAATTTCACTTAGTGCTGGTTTAATTTGAAGAGCTGTGTCTGTGTGCACGGAGAGGGATATTTTGCCAGCAGGCACCAGGTGTCCCCATGACCATTAATTGTCACTGAGCACCTCTGGGGACGGAGCTGCAGTGCCAGAGCCACCTGACAGGGAGTCCCAGAGGATCCTCTGTAGGCTCATGCTGGTGCACAGCCTGGTTTGTGCATGTGCCAAGGGGTCACACCTCAGTTTCTCCCCTCTGGAGGCAGCTCTCCCTCAAAAGCAGCTGCCCTTCACCTGCCAGAGGGGCCAGTCAGCCCCTGAGCCTTCCCCAGGCTCCCTCTTCATCCTCCTCACTCCCCAGACCACGAGCCTCACCCCAGCACCTCTCTCTTCTCTTCCTTCCCTGCCCTCAATCTGTTGCCTGAGCTGCCTGCTGGGCTTGTGGAAGTTGTTTCTAAAAGCTTAATTTAGGATCTTTGTTATTTTTTTTTCATTAAGCATTAATTAATGTCTGCCTTTTAAGGTCAGTATGGAATACAAGACAGAATTGGGCATACGTTAATGAGAATGTGACTAATTAAACTGGGGACTTGTAGGGAAGAACTCTGACAAGTAACCAACATGATTTAAACAAAGTATATTGACTCAGGAAATGTAAAATTGAAAGAAAAATTAATTGCTTAAGCATTTCATTCTCCAAAAAAGCCTGATTCATAGTTAATCAAATATTTTAATTGAATTTATCTGAGACCTCTAAATAAATTTGAATAAAGGATTATGCTTGAATATCTGGAATTTTATAATGGCAAGATAAAGATCCTCATCCAAATTGGCAGCTGTAATTCTGTATTGCCCTGCTCTGGTTGCTGCAAGCTGCTCAGTACTTGAGAACAGTTTTGTAATTCTCAGAAATCATTCAAGTTCACCCCTAAGTCTTGAAATATAACCTAGGAAGACTAAAAATCAAGCAAACCTACTAATTCACATCTTATTTGCCAAAATGGGAATAAATTGACTTATGTTTAAAGTGAGCCAAAGCACCGTGTGCATGGTCAAAAAACTTTTTTGCCATTTTTGGTGTATATTTACCTACAAAAATCAAGCAAAAAAAAAACCCATATAGCGAGAGAAAGAGGGAGGGAAAGCAATTAAGGCAAATGCAGAAATGTGTGTCCACCAGGTTTGGTGAACATGTTTTGTCACTATAACTGTGCACATAAAATAGGCGTGCCCATAATACTGGGTAAAATAAAACCTTCTGCAATTATGTAACGTCTTTTACAAGTGAAGTTCCTGGAATAAACAACTGTCTGCTCAACTGTGTCCTGCAGAGCTGAATATAAATATGAAGCTATAAATAACAGCCGTAATAATGATTTTATTGGGATCAGAAAAGTGTGATAAATATTTTAAGAGCAAAATCTCGGCAACGACACAGCTCTGGTTTCCAGCTAACAGCAATAAATTACAGTTACATTAGGAGAAACTGTAATTAAGTCTTTGGATCTCGACTTTAGGGATCTGGGATAAACAGCTTCTGGCCAATCACACACAGAGCAAGGGACAGATCTCCAGAGGTTTCTGCTCCAGATTGTCTCTTACACAAGTCACAGCCTCAGTTCAGCAAAGCACACTTGCACACAGCTGAAACAATATCAGTTAAGCTACTGGAACATGGCACTGTGCTTTAAATTGAACTTATAGCCTATAAATTCTATACGGAAGAACAAACTTAAACATTATTTCTGTGCCTTAACTCAGAGCCTTGATTTCTCCATCTCAGCATCCCAGATGTTACACAGAGATGCTGCCACTTTTTCCCACCTTTGCCCATTTTTCCCTATTCCAGTTGTATATTCTGGTGAGCAGGATAGGGTTTTATCCTGTGCTTGTAAAATTCCCGCCCTGTGGAGCTCCATCCTTGGCTAGGTCCACAAAATCTTGTGAAAGACTGAAGAGCAAGAAAGAGTGGTATCAGCTTCTGGGTCAGCCCTTGAAGCAAGAGAGAGGACTGGAAACAATTCAGGTCACTTCTAGCCCAACAGACAATGTGAGCTGGAAGAAGGATATATTACATATCTATTTTCTGATTTTTTTGTCCAAACTCCTGTTTGAACGGCTCTGAGAAATTAGGTTTGGTCCTCCAGTCAAACCCAGAAATAAATGCATCTGACCAATAGAAGGGACAGAGCACACTGCAGTGGGGGAAAAAAAACCCTGAATAACGAACGGGCTGGGTAATAAGATTTTGGGTAAACTGAGAGCACTAGAAAAAATTACCTTAGAAATTGTTCTACATAAAACATTTGTTGAATACATTGCTTTGGAGAACATAAAAGCCTCTCTCTGTGGATAATTTGTCAAGGGGAAAAGGCACTCAACTCAAAACAATAAAATCTTCTTTGTAAGCTATGTCTCCACATTTATTTTTATTCAAAGGTCTAGAAGACAGTTTTATTAGAAGTATCTGAGCAATTAAGCAATCTACACATCGTTTCCTTAAGTATGTGTTCAGCAGGATAGAGAGAACAGAGTGTTATTTCCAGGACTACCTGGTGAGATGAAAAATGTTCTCCACAGCTTCTTGTCACGAGTAACATCCCGGATTTCCCTGGTCATGTTAACCAGTCTGCCTGCAACCGGGGGCACGCGCCGGAAATCCAGGATCCTGCCACAGGGAGAACAGACACTGAGTTTATGTAAAGGATTAAAATGTAATGATAGCTATAGCTTTTAGGAAGCCTCATTACACTCTGAAGGCACATTCATCTGTGGTATTTAAGGAGTATAAAGCCCATCAACTTTAAACTGGATAATTCCTCATATAATGTATTATGAAATATGTTCTGAATATGATGAGCTCTGCACTGCCTCTGTAGTATGGGGTAAAATACAAGAAAAGTATGGAGGGCATTGTTCCATGATAAAAATGAAGATACGTACAATTCCAAAAACCAGAGACAGCAAAAATTTATTTTTTTACTTTGTGCTACTTCATGATTGTTATGACATGCACTTTGCTCACCAGTTTTTTTAAGTGACTTGGGGAATGGGATTTCAGCCTCTTTCTTCCATAAACACCATGTAATTATTTTTCTGACAGCCTTAGTATGTGGTTGATTTATTTCCTTCTGCTCCTCTCTGTTTTAATACCCTTATACCAACCTAAACAATCTCCCTCAGACCAAAAATATTCCCACGGGCAAAGGCTGGGAGAAGAACCTCTCCCTACCCCAAAGTCCCCCGCCTTCACAGATCATAAAAACCTCCCTATGAAGCACTGCCACTCGATACAGGAAGAGAGCAAAGACCCCCCCTACAAAGTCTCCCCACAGGAGGATTTTTATATCCACTGTCTGCTGTTCAGATTGTCTACATTGGGTAGCAATTTCTTTTCCTGCTTAGTGTGTGGATATTTAACACAGCCCCCATAGGAACTCCACTGATGTTTTTTCCTACAGCACCATCTGCTTAAAAAGGCAATATAAAATATAAAGCAGAAGGGATCAACACCAAGGTCAACAACAATAAAATAGAGAAGATCCTTGAAGGATCTGATCAAGATTGGCTCTTGCTGGCAAACCTACCCTGTGCCACCCACTGACACGTTCCCATATCCCAGCCATCATCCCAGAAGGCAGCAATGCCACACAAATCCCCAAATAATTTGTGGCCTTATAGCTTTGCACTTTTGGAAGGATGCTTCTTGGCCTTTCCAAGTGTGAAAAGTGAAATGCCATTCTTTCCAGATATGCTGTTAATCACTACTTAGAAATTCCCACCCCTAACCAGGGCAGGGAGGGCAGGCAGCAGTCTTGGGGTATCCAGCATCCCCTGCACTAACTGGAGGGGGGACATTTTCAGCAACAGGATCATGAGATGACACCCCTGCCCTCTCCTTCCCACTAACTTGTGGCCTAAATATGCTCCTGATGTGGGACAGTCCCAGCTTTTTGCTGTGAAACCAGAACTCCCTTCCATCTCAATTACTCCTCTCTGAATACTCACACCATTCCTCATGGCTGGTTTGGATCTCTGTGCCCTGGAGCTAATTGGGGTGAGCCAGATTCCCATCACACCAACGTGACACATTCCCTGGGAGATGGGTCCTCTCCATATGTACTTCGAGATCACAAGGGAAATTAATTTCTCAGCTTCTCTTCAATATAACTTCTCTTTCTTTTTGAGAATTACTTATTGCCAGGTTTCTCGTTCCCAGAGTAGGTTTCATTTCCTAATTATTAACTTACTCTTTCATCATCTGCCATTTCATTTATTCATGGCATTTGCTCCACTTTCCCCTTTTAAAAAGTAATTCAGTTACAGGAATGGCCAAGTGCAGCAACTTATCACAATATTTCCCCTTTTCTTTTAAAGCAAATCCATTCTACTTGCCTGTCCAGATGAAATGCTGCTATTTCTGCATTATGTCTCTCATAGTCTGAGAAGTAAAAAAAGTCAGGCGGGGTTTCTTGTTCTCTGGTTTGCCTGCAAAGGAAAACAAGGGAAATGTTTTAATGAAGGGTTAGCATTCCTAAGGAGCAGTGCTCAGTCATCAGCATGCTGTTCAGGAGTTCAGTATTGTTTGCTTAATGGAAGACCTTTAAATACCTCATTTGAGCATTATTTGCCATGCAGCCTTAATTTTATCCTCTTTTTTAAACTACTCTAACAAAAAATAGGAATTCAAGACTTGTGCAGTCAGGGTGCTGTCACAAAGCTGTTCCACTCAAAACTCTCACTCTATTTAACAAGATCTGTTTTATCAGTCTTGAACATTTCATTAGTGATAGTGGTGAAAACAATGTCATTTCATTAAATTACCATTAACTGTAATTATGAAATTTTCAAAAGTAATAACATTTTTTCTTTCATCTTTGGCAGCCATGCAGCTCCTGAATAGAATATGTCTGTCCCTCTGTATTACTTAGAGCCAAAAGTGACATGTTTTTCTCATTTCAGAAGGAATGGGATCTTTGCAGTTTGATGGCCACAACACTTGTCATGTTTCAAAGAACATTAACAGGATCGTGCTTGAGAGAGGATGCAGAATTTGTTGTTTCTCCAGTTTAAGAACCAATAAAAAAAGTCATTCCGATAGAGAGGCTGGAAACAGGAAGGCTAAAGCTTCCACAGCACAGTACATGGAAAATACAAACTGTAAGAGAGGAGCAAATCTCTGCCTCACTTCAGGCAACTTTCAGTCCTTTTGGATGGAGCCCAACTCACGCAGCTGACCAGTGACACGTCTGGGTTCCACCTCAACCTGTTTTGAAGTCCTTAGAGGAAGATAAGTACAGCAAAGCTGCCTGCAGAGCATCTGCAAGGGAGGACAGCTCTCCAGAAGAGGAAAACAAAGCTTTTTCTCATTCCCTGCTGCCACAGTGGCCCAGCTGACAGCTCATGTGTCACCCTTGCTGCCTGCTGGCAATTGAAGTGCAGCTTCTGCACAGGGACCTTGGTGCACGAGAGCCTTTGGGGTGGTGCTGGTGCAGAGCTCAAACCTCCACTCAAGTCCTAATTTTGGGTCGTTGGGGACCTGAAGCTGTGTCCACCCACCACTGTGACTACCAGAGCTGGTGTCTGCACACAAACCCTCACGGGGCTCTCCAAGCTGCTGGAGAAACCAGGTAAGTCTTGTGGTTTTTGGCAGTATGAAGACTCTGCTGTGCACCCAGCAGGGTTTGAAAGCCTGATATCCTTTCTCAGACATTATTTTAATATTAACATCTTGGCAAGGTACTCTGTCTTGCCCTAAATGATGGACAGCAGCAAAGGTATTTGTCTTGTGCCCAACAGAACTCAAGGCCAGAGTGGCCATAAAGACTCCAGTGATGCTCTGGCAAAACAGCACTGGCCACTGTCACAGCAGTGGTCATGGAGGTGGCCAACACCTGGCAGAATTCCTGCCAGGGAGCTGCTGTGGCCACAGAGGCTTCACAAGGACACAAGCTAAAAGTGAGCCTGGGATAAAACAAAAAATAGTGTTTTGCTTTGCCTCCATAAGAAATGCAAAATGGGAAGGAGCACACCCACAAAGAGGAACAGGGGAGAGCAGAACCTCACACAATGCACTAAGCAGTCAAGACAAGGAGAGGTGCAACCTCACTGTGCATATTCCACTTAAAAATGAAGGAATGAGCCCTGAATATGAATTCACAGAAAAAAATATTAACCTATTTCTGCTGGACATAAAATTACGTATTTGTATGTAACCTTCCCTCCTCTCCAGATTTATAGAGTTAATTTCTTCGACAAATCCTCACCCCAAGATTTCACAAACTTTATGCACATCAAGCACAGCTGATAAGATGCAGAAAATATTACTAATTAGCTAATCAATGCCATCTGCTTTTTATCTCCTGGACACTTTAAAAGAAACCACGGCTGCTCCATTACAAGAAAATCTTGCTCCAGAAATTCAGAGTTAAGTGGGGGCTGGATGTCAGCCTGGCAAGCCCAGCCCTGCCCCAGCCCAGCCCGTGCTCCTGCCATCCCTGGCTATGGCTGTGGGCATTTTTCACCTGGGAGTAAGTACAGCTGTCCTGCAGGCTCGGGCTTGTTTGTACATATTTTCCTGCTGTCATAATGTATTATTAAGTGGTAGCACACCCTCCTAAGATTGCCCTAAAACCTTCCAAAACGGACACCAAATCCACAGTGCAATTTAGACAATGGAAATGCCAGTATTTTTTTGAACCTGATGACACATCATGAAAAAAACTCCCAAATGTCTTCAGTGCTTAAGGTGCTTCCCTCTACAAAAACCTCTCTCCAGACACTTTTCACGTGGTCCATGCCCATGTCCAACACATGGTACCCACTTCTCTGCCTCTTGAAAATACTGTGTAATTCAGAAAGTAGACTGGAAGGAGGATTTACCAACCCCCCCAAGATGCTTTACATTCCTTATATTCCTCTGCAGAGCTCTCCAGAACTAAGACATAGCAGATAAAAACATGAAACCCTCTCCTGAAATAACTTTGAAATATCCTTTGTGCTGCCTTAACTCAAATCTTCCACGGATGTAACAGAAACTGGGTTCCTTGGATCTGACATTGACTAGACAGATTTTTATTCAAGCAGGCATTTATTTATTTTTAATTTGATGTCTGCAGCAGTACCTGAAGAGCAAGCTGCCATACCACCAGCAAACACTAACATGTGTGTGGATCACAGCCCAAGATACAAAACTGAACTTATAAAGCCACAAGAGTCTAACAGAGCTGTGAACCAATGCCATTAACAGACTGATATGAGAATGGCTTTAAGTGTCAAAGGGCACCTACATCATAATCTAGATTTTTTACTTTATCCAACTGCATTGATACATAACTTTATCCATGTTAAAAACTGCCTTTTTTAAATTTATCTGTTAACAATCTAATCAAGTCTGTTTGTTGCTAATTCTTCTAATGATCTATTCTGATGTAAAAATATAGAGAGATGGAAGATCAAACTGCTCTCAGAAAGTCCACTCCAGCTTTAGGTCATGGTAACTGGTCTTCAGCTCCTAAGTGACAAGCTGGGAAAGGGGAATGAACTCCGAGACCCTTCCAGGTCAAGTAAAACATCTTTTAAAACAACACTGGAACTGATCCACCTGCAGCATGTTTTAATCAGAATTGCATTTCAAAAGGGAAAAAAACCCACCTCTACCTACAAGTTAGTTTGGTTTTATCACCTGCTGGTTATTGGAGGTTATTATCTAATAAAATGGCACATGTAATGAGCAAAGAGACCAACATGCTGAGCCCTCTGCAGCAGCACACACTTCTGAGGGACAAGGAATTCCAGGCTGAGCTCCCCAGTGCCAGCAGTGCCATCCCACACCGAGCAGGGACAGGTTCTGCACAGGCTGCAGACGCTGGGAGAGGATTTCTGGCAGCAGCTCTTATTTTGCAAACAGTTGGAATCTGGTGATCCTCTCTTTGGAGAAGGATTTGGCAGATATTTATAACGGCAGGCTGGGAAGCTCTGGAGGAGAGACAGATGGAGGTCTGTTGATACTGCACACAGTTAAAAATTACACGGTGGCACCAGCCCAACTACAGCAGGAGGAAAAGACAAATCAGCACGGTAACACGTGTAGGGAAGAAATAAGAACTAAGGGGAAATCAAAGCCCATGAAGATTTTCCCACCACGACACAATTCAGAAAAAACATAGGAAGCAAAGAATGATTTTCAACAGGACAGAAACACGTTTGTGTTGACACAAGACAAGATGCAACTGTGATCTGATCTGGTGGCTATAAAAGTGAGTCATGCTTACAAACAGAAGAGAGAAAGCTGCTCTGATAAATGAACAGTCATGAATAAATCTGGTGAGTCAGCTCCATTCTAGCTATGGTTGGGACCTGGTTGGGTGTTCAGTAGTATTTGGATAAATCAACATAGTGATTTGTGTTCAGAAATAATTGTAAAGCCTCAAGTTTCTCTTCAATGTTTCTGTAAACGTTTTTTGGGGTTTTTTGGGGGGTTTTTTTTGCCATTACTTGGTTCCTCCAGCCTCAACCTTAATAACTTCTCAAGAGTTTTCTTTTTGCTGTCCATGAACCAAATCATTACAGGGCGACTGCAGGCTCTGCAGACTCTCTGGTACTTCAGAAAACAGTATTATAAAAACTAAACCTTTACCATGGAAATCTGTATTTAGTTTCCAGGATCACCAGCAAACACCTGCCTAAACTACCAGGATTAATACCCACCAGGGCCATGCATTACTCGAAAGAATCCTGCTCAGTGCCAGACTTCCTCTGCTCTGGAGGGGCTCTATTATCTGTTCAGCAGCCAGAAAGCAAGAAAATAGGGCAGAGAGCCCAATGTGAGCTAAGTGTAATCCTGACAGACACATGCTGTCCTCCCTTGCTGCAGTCCAGAGACATCTCTGATTCACCTCTCGTGTCAGACCCACGTCCTGAGCTAATGAGAGGATGTGCTGCTGCCTGGAAAACAGCTCCTGTTAAATAGGTTACCCTCGTGTTCTGACACATAATCAGGGGAATCAGCCTGATTCCCTGGCTGGGATTAGGCATGATTAGGGAGCACAACAAGGAGCTTTGCTGCAGCAGGGAGCACGTTTGCTTGGGTCAGGCCATTTTGCAGACAGAGCCCCTGTCCTGACCCAGCCAGGGGAATGGGGCAGCAGCAAACTCACTGGGAGATATAAACCAGTGAGGCTCTGTACTTGCATTGGCAGGGACAGGACTAACACTGACAATTTGGCTATCAGAACAGATAACAGGAGATTAACTGGGTCTGCCCACAGCTATAGGAGGCTATTCTTCTTTGGAAAGCAGCTTTCCTCTCTTCCTGTGGAGCACTTCAGGTGTTTAAATGCCTGCCCTGGAGCCCAGGTGCAGGCTCAGCAGATCATACACAGCGTTACCTACATGATAAAATACAGCTAATACAGGACTAAAAGGATAGTTAATGCAAGACTAAAAGGTGGACACTCAGCAGTTTGCTGCTGTTTCAGTGATTTTATGGCCTGGAATGGACTTGGGAAATTTTTGCATTTGGAAGCTCCACAAGCAGCCCCTTGATCCAGCACACCACTGAAGCACAGATCTCCATCAATTCCAGAGAGCCTTTCTTCCAACACAGACAGGCATGAAATCTCCCAAGCCCTCACTGATGAACTTCTTCTTTGTACCAATGGAAAACTCAGACTGAAAGTCCACTGTCTGCTTGCAAGATCTCCCTCCCCTCTATGCAACACTTATGTCAAATTGGATTGTGCAGCAGGGGGATCTAGAGTGCCCTGTGATCATCTAAAGCTTATTATTCTAAGTGAAAGAGGCAGCCCATGGAAAAAAAAAAGGAGTCTCTGAGGCAGCTGCAGTCCTTAGGAGAGTACTGAGATTTTGCATGCAGAGCTGTATCATCTGGGAGGGTTTTCAATGCACTTGGCACTGGTTAGAACAGGTGGAAAAAACGTCATTTAATTTTATAATACATTTTAATGGCTTAGTAAGTCCTTAGGAAGAGAAATGATACTGCTAAAGCTGCTACATCTACAGCAGCACAGATATCTGGTGCCTATTTCTGCCTCCTTATGGAGTCTTGGCAGCTGATGGCTCTGGCTTTATCAAAGCATTGTGCTACAAAGAGCACTCCCAGGGACGATAGGAGCTGTTTACAAGAGCAGAATATGGGCCAGAAAATGAGCGGCCAACACAGGAATGCAAAGACATGCAATTTGAGTGGTACAAAAAGGATGTTTGGCCCGTTTCACTGCTATCAACCAAATGACAATATGGGCCCCTGCAGGATATTCAGGCTTCTCCAGTTCAAGTAGCAGCTCTGCAGCTCGAAAAAAAATGAGAGAATATTTACTGTGGCAGAGAGACAGAAATTTGCAGAGGGATGTGATAGCAATAGGAATAATTAGCAAACTGCCAAAAGGATAAATACCCAGATCATGCTCTTGCATGCCAGCCCTGGAGTGCTTTTCTCCTGAGCAGACGGAGAGAGCTTGACAACAGCACATGCTCAAGGACCAGTTAGCTTAATATAAATCATAAACTTATGCAGAGAATAGCAATAAGCTTCTGAAAGCACATTTGTACATATAAATATCTTGTTACCTGGCACAGAAGGACAGTGGGGGGAAGAGGGAGAGAAAACCCACAGGGAAGCAGAGTACTGAGGTGGGTTTTCTTTCTGTTTCCAGTGGAAAAGCAAAAGGAGGCTCAGGAGGTCACCTAGCCCATTCCCTGGCCCCAGGGTGGGATCAGCTTGAACTAAACCACTCCTGATAGTCGTTGCTCTAACGTTATCTCCAAAATGTACTTTTGTGATCCCACAGCTGCAGCCCTCTCGTCCTGGTGTGCTGCCCTCCCTCCCCTGCTGCTTTCCAGCCTTGTTCTTTCTCTTCATTCCGTGCTCAAGGCAAAACCACCCCAGAGACACCTGCTGCAGTCGATGTGAGTGCCTTTCCGAGGGGGGATACGTGTGACAAACACACCAGAACAACTGGCTCCCATTCCTGAAAAGAGCATCCCCAAGCCAAGACCTGGGAATGAAGCCTTAATGCCTTGAGACTGCAGATCCCTCAGCCCAGAAGCCCCTTCTTTACTAAGCACATTTAATTTATTTTTAACTCAATAAAATTCCAACCAACCCAGAGCCCCCAAAGCCTATTATAGGCTTTGCCATCAAAACCAACACTGTTGCTAGAAGACAAAGAAGCAACTTCTAATTCCTCTACACAGGTCAGGGCATTTGTGAAAAGGTTGTGAAAAGTCAGTCCCTTGCTGGGAGCAGCACCAGTGGAAGGTTCCTGCCATCCCATGCACTAGATGTCTACATATATAAATACATATATATGTATATATAAAAGCAGATTTTCACCTAAGCAAAACATCGAGTTGCCACTCCTGCCTACACAAGCAGATATGATATGAAGAGATGAATAATCAGGGAAAATAATATCATCCAAGAATATGAAAAATTCATTTTATTCTCCACTAAACTATAAAAATAATAATACACCCAGACATTTTCCTCTTTTTGGGGGATTTTCTGTTTCTTTTAGTGGTATTACTATCTCAAAATGCACCTTCTCTATACTGTTGCCTTTACTGACATTGTGCTGACAGTAAAGTCAAGGCATAATCTCACCAATCATCATTTCATTGTCTACCAGCTCAGAAGAATAGCTCTTTTTTCATTCATTCTTTTGTGCTTTCAAATGCATAAGACATGAGGAGAATCTTTGATCAGCACAAAACACATAAGAGTTTGATCAACTGGGAAAATTTCCTTCAGCAATTCAGAATATTACTTCCAGCTCTGCCCAGCAAGTAGCTGACTGTCACCACGGGAAAAGCAAATGGAAAAAAGTCTATTAGTGTAAGCACATTTGTCAGGATGTGTTCCCCACCCACGCTTTTTGGTGTGACAGCCACTGGTCCCCTTCCTGTCCCCTGGGAATGTGGCTGAGGAGATGGGGAGTGCTGGGTGCTGAGCTCTCAGCCTGGCCAGAGCTCAGATTCACAGGCTGTTGTGACTCCTTATTCTTATTCTTATTCTTATTCTTATTCTTATTCTTATTCTTATTCTTATTCTTATTCTTATTCTTATTCTTATTCTTATTCTTATTCTTATTCTTTTATTCGTATTCTTATTCTTTTGTTCTAATTCTTGTTCTTGTCTTTGTTGTTGTTATTATTTAGGAGGTGGCTGTAAAGAAAGCCAGATGAAATGGTGTCACAGAGCAGGTAAGCCCTACAAAACCAGAGAGATGAGCTCCAGTGCTACCCAGCTCCAGATGGATGTACACAGAGGCATTTAATGTATAATCCAGCACATACAGCAATACCTAACACTGCCTGCTGTGGTTTGGACATGATGTGACCAGACAAGTAGGATCATTCTTTGTAACATTTGCCTGTATTTCCCCTGCACCCTGCAAACACTAGTGACGTGCTACAGCAATATCTTTTGCCTTTCTTTAAGGAATTTTTAAATTTAAAAGGCAGGCATAGAGTTAGCACACAAGTTGAAAAAACATTTGAGGTAGGATGAGTTTTTCCCCAATATTATGGGGCTGATCTCAGTTATTATGGAACAGCAGCCCCCCTGGATGCTGGGAATAGGAAAATAAAGATGCTTTTCACAACTGCTGCAGTGAGCTCTGCCCAGGGCTGCTCCTGCTGTAAGCAGTGACACACACGGCTGTCAGCAGTGGGGACTGAAGCACTTCCAAAATCAGAACCTCAGGTCTTCATATTTAGAGATTTAGAGAAGCCTGTCCTGCCCAGGGAGCTCAGCAGGAGGGTTCCAATCCATCCTGGAGCACTGATTGCAAGGAGGCAGCACACACCCCAAAATCAGGGGGTGCAGAGGTGGGACTCTGGCTTTGGCTCCCTCTTTGAGATTTCCTGGTGGGAAAAGGGAATGTAGAGAACAGAAGAACACTGATGCCACAGTGGCTAAGGGGCAGTGCTTGTTGGGTAGAAATGTTTTTCCATCATCCAGAACAAGCAGGGCTTGCACAGAAAAACAAATGAGTCACAGTATGAAAAGAAAGGCAAGCTCTGGGAAGCTCCCGTCACTAATTTACTGTGCAGATTAAAAAAAAAATAAATTATTGACCCAGCAAAAAGGTTTGGTTCATCCTTGAGACAGAAACCTGACGTGACATACAGGAATTGAAGGATTAAAAGGTACTCGACAGCACAACAAAAGAGTTCCCAGTGCCAATGTTAACGTGGTCAATGCTGTTGTCACAGCTGGGAGAAAAAAGCCTCACAGCAATTAAAAAATCAGGAGACGTCATTAATGAGGTGTTGCAGTGATATTTTATGTCTTTTTAAAGACATCTTCATTAAGAAATTATATCACCATGAATATTTTCTGTCCTTGCATGGCCCAGATTCCTTTGTGCTCTTAAGCAAGAGGTGTGAGCATTTTTGCCATGCCGAGCCCATGATATCTGTCATCTTTCCCCTCCATTTATCCCTCTGAGGCTCCACTGTACATTGTCTGCTCGCCACAAATTGCAAACATGAAAAATGATACAGCTGCAAAAACTATTTTTGAAAAACTGTCAAGAGCAAACAGAGCTCCATGTGAGCCCAGCTACCTGCAGCCTCCTTTCAGCAAAAAGACTGCAGAGTATTTTCTACAGAGGTTTTTCAATATATAACGCTTTTAGAGGTCTGAGAGCACAGGAAGAAAAAATATGTGTAAAATTAGAAGTCTGAAGCATTTCTTCAGCCCTGAGAATGTTATTTAATATGTCTGGGGTCATTAAGGGTAGGGATTTAATGGAACAATAACATTAAACATATTAGAAGCATAGCAGAGCTCAAATTTCTTTCAGCTTTTTGGATTTTTTTTTCTCACTGTACGTGATGTATGTGCCCATTGAAATTCCCGGGTTCACAATAGGTTTATAGGTTGGAAAAAGTAATTACTGTGAGTCTGATGCATTGATACATATTTTCTTCCTTTTTATTCATGAGTTTCCTTGCTATCATTACGAGAAGCATGAATGCTAGTAAGTTTGTCCTCAAAATCTCCCAGGAAGCAGGAAAATATCAGCCCCGTTTTTCAGCAAAAGCTGCAAAACCATGGAGCTATTAAGGATTCAGCTCTGCCCAGAGCAAAGCACTCGAGCCTCATTAAGCACATGCTTAACTTTGGGCACACATAGAGCCAGTGAACTCTGTGTGTCCTTGACAGCCAGGCTCAGGCTGAATCCTTCCCGGGAGCTGTTCCGTGCTCAGCACTGCAGGAAGGAGCAAAGGATCAGCCCCAGATCCTGCAGCAGCTCTGCCACTCACCCCGGCCACTGCCACACTCACAACTGCTCCTTCTCCTCCTTCTCCTCCTTCTTTCCACCCATGACAACCACTTCTTTGGCGAAAAATCATTTCCTAAAAAGCATTCTGCCACAAGCACAAGTCAGTTTGCCCATGGTGGGTCCCAAATGTCACCTTTGAGTTTGACCCTGAGGCTGCAGTGCCTTGGTGTGATCAAGGCTCCTTGTCAGTAAAATGAGGCTCAAATCCTGGCTTTCAGTGTTCCTGTCCCACACAGGCAAATACAAAGAGAGCTAGAAAGGCTCAGACAACTTTTGTGAGCCCTTGTGTTCCTGAAATGCCTTTTGAGCTGTGCCAGGTAGAGGAATGTGCTGAGGGGCCACAGGGCAGCACAAGCAACTTGTATGAGCTCCATGGACAGAGCCAACGTTCTCCTCTCCAGGCCAAAATTTGTCTGAACTTTGCACTGACACCCCTAGAAGCACCACAGTGTTTGCACCCTCTATTCAGCACCTTTGGTCCAGGCTCCCTCCTCCAACTTGTAGTTGGGAGTTTGAATTTCTGCACCCCCTGCCTCCCTCTCTCCCACTCACGAAGTGTTGCAGTTCTAAGATCATGTAACAGGAATAAAACCGATGGCTGGGGAGAATAAATAAAAGGATGCTCAGGCTCCAGCTATAAAAGTGAAAAATCCTTTGAGATTTCCCAGTTTCGTGTCATGGCTGACCTAAATATCTGCATTTGTACAGGAGAGCTGTGCTTTCCCAGGGACCCAAAAGCAGTAACCACGCTAAAAGCACACTCCCTCCTCCCTTCCCACCTGCCCAGGCAGAAGTTCAAACACTTTTGGCTTTATATTTCCAGTTTACCATTCAAGAGTTACTGGATACTGAACTGCACTGAGTTAAGTGCCCAAGACTTTGCAGATAAATAACTACCATCAAAATCATTAATGGGACAGAGCCTACATAGTGTGTGGACCAAGATTTTAAAAAAGGAGCATGAAATTCTTATTTGTAGAGCTGCTTTATCAGTTATGCATAGCAAAGATTCCATAAAAAAATTAGAAATAGGGGATCAGAGCATCTTGCAAAGCTCCTCCTGCAAACCCCAGACCTTCTGAGGGCCAGCAGACAGCTCAGCCCCAGCCCCAATACATCATTTCCCCTGAGAATGCCCCACAGAGGGGCCAGAGATGTACTGGTGCCCCATCCTTCAGCCCATCAGAGGGGACTTTCACAGAGAACCACAAGTTTTTCTTTCCAAGCTTGCTTCAATCCCAGATCCTGAGAATCTCCCATAATTACACCACTGAGGACAGCAGGCATGTGAGATAATTGCTCCCCAGGACTGAGTGTTTCTAATTCCTCAGAGGTGTCATTTCCCAGTAAAGCACACACAGCCCTGAACTCGCCTTCCTGCTGCTGTTAATATTCCTTAACTTGTGCCAAAGGGTGATGTGCCTCTCTGAGCTGGAAAGGAGGTGTAATTGCCTGCCTCAGACTGCTTCATGGTTACAAAAGAAAAGGGAACTGCTTTGATATGGTGTGGTTATTTCATTGCTCTAATAAAGCAACCTATGAAACCTCTCTGTTTCCTCGTTTATTTTATTTTAACTCCTGCCTCATTACTGCTCCAGTCAGCAAACACAATCTCTGTGAAGAGTGCCCAACTTATTCTTTGCCCTAAGCTGGTTCTGCAGTTCGTGGCTAACCCCTCATTTTCTCATGTGTTTTCCTCCCAGCCGGAATTTTGCCTAAGC
Source organism: Sturnus vulgaris (assembly GCF_052056855.1). Classification (NCBI taxonomy): domain Eukaryota; kingdom Metazoa; phylum Chordata; class Aves; order Passeriformes; family Sturnidae; genus Sturnus; species Sturnus vulgaris. The sequence continues at coordinate 6,074,812 of NC_142258.1, forward strand.
AAGGAATGTGGAGCAGCACTTTGCTGCTGGCTGCTCCCCAGCTGAGCTCTGGCACTGGCCCCATCCCACTGCAAAGCCCTGCAGGTGATCAGTGCTGAGACCAGATCTGAGGCTGATTTCCCCTCACTCACACATCTCCCACCTGGATCATTTCCATCTGCAGAGGGTTACATGTTTGGGAATGTGCTGATATCACCACTGTGAGCGTTTCTCAGAGTCACTTACTGCCTGGAAGCTGCCAAGGTGACTTACAAGTGCACATACTCCTGTGTGCTCCTAAACCTCTCAACAGCTTGGGAACAGCATTTCTCAGCCTCAGTCAGAGCATGCCTTAACTTCTCAAGTAGAACACAGCCCTGGATCACCTCAGCATTAACCCAAATGTTTCATTTCCTGACTAAATTTAAGTTAGATAACTCTATCTTCCTCACCCTTGGTTGTTCATTTATTTCATGAGGAAGAGTGTACTGGGTTGGAAGCTTTTATTAGTTAGCCATTTCACAGAGTAATCCTGCTGTTTTACAAACCTATAAAAAAACCCTCTTTCCTTTCTCTCTAAACGTCTCCTTTTCCAGGCTGGAAATCTTCCCTGCTAATCCACACTTTATATTAAGGGCACCACATGAGTCACAAATTACACTGGAGATCACACATCAGGGTCCTTTAAGCTTACAGCTGTCTGCATGAAGGGTGGGTTCATGCTCTGCAGCCCACAGGGAGTCACTGGGTTATTCTCAGGGGAAAATCAAGCCATATTAGCATCTCTTTCCTCTTCTCCACCTCCACTGAGAAGGAGGATTTTAACCTCCTGGCCTCCATGTGGACCCTGCTGCTGGGGAGCTGCAAATACAGTCCCTGCTTAGCTCAGAGCATCATCCCTCTCCTTCTTTTATCCCAGCTACAGACACAGCATTTTAGGGAAAAAATGGAGGTGCAGGTTTAGAGGAGAATCACTTAAAATGACAGTGGATGCAGGATTTCAAAAGGGCTTAGTATTGGCCTAAACTGCTCCAATAAAATAAAATAAAATAAAATAAAATAAAATAAAATAAAATAAAATAAAATAAAATAAAATAAACCTATTGAAATCTCTGAAAAATATTCCATATGAAAAGATATAGAGCAAAAGGATGTTAGGGGAAGAATTGCAAGGGAAGGAAGGCAGTGGCTGGCTTGGCTGCTCAGGGCAATCACTGTTTTATATAAACATCTCCCATCAAGTGCAATGGTTTGGTGAACTCCCACGCTCGAGGTGCAGAGGAATATTCACGCTTGGTGGGCTGCAAAAATGCACCCACTCAGAGCTGGAGTGGGGATAAAAAATAGGGATAAAAAATAGGGATCTGTGTGTGTATGTGTGCAGGCAGACACAGGGAACACTCTCCTCTGGCTGTGCTGAGCCAGTGCCCAATGTGAAACAGGTGTGCTCCCCTGCCCCACTCTTACACGTTTGTTTCAGCTAATTTAAACTTTAAAGTCTATCTACATTGAGGGTGTTTGGTAAGATAAGGGGAGATTTCAATAAAGTGTGAGAGGGTTGATAAAAAAGGCAGAGCTTAGAGAAAACAGCATGTGAAAAAAAGAGGCAAGAGTAGAGTACAGGATAGGGGAGGAAAATGATGCAAAAGATGTGCAGTAAAAGCTTTAGTGAAATGATATTGTTGCCAGATTTTTTTTTTTTTTTTTGGTGGAGCTAATTTATGACATGCAGCTGCTTTTCTCGAACAGTGAATGTCTGGTTACCTCTCCCTGAAATTTTAACTGTGTTTAAATGTCTACAGAATGTGCAGCTTATCTACTGTATGTACAGTGTGATAGCTGTGTGTGTGCACAGCCCACAGCAGTTTGGCTTCAAAGACAGAAAGATGTTTTTTCCCAAAGCCAAGGACACTTGTATTTCAGTTTTCCTACTGTGAGGATAAGTACATAGCAGGGCAAAGCGATTGTGTGCTTTCACCATTGCACTTCATTGTCCCATTCCTGCAGCACTTTCTGTTTTTCCTCTGGGTTTGATCCAACTTTCCTTCTATTCAGTGAAAGGTTTCCCATGAGTTCAAGGTGAAGTAGCTCAGGAAAGACAGAGCCAGTTCATAAACTGGGACCTGACCTGCCTGTACTCAAATTTAAAGGGCAGTGAATTCATGGGAAAAGCTTCTTGTTGACTCCAGAGGATTGTGGAACAGATGCAAACTCAATAAATAACTCCATGAGCCACCTGTGACAGCAAACACCCTGTTCTTGTCCGTGCATGAGGGGGACAGCAGACACGACCTCTGGCTTTAGCATTTAGTTTGAATACATCCATCATATCCTCCACAGCTCTTGGTAATATCAAGGCAGATAATGCAGGATTAAGCAAGAGCAGGAGCTGAAGAATCTTAAATTAATATTGGAATTTCAACTCTGTCTAGAGCACACCGTGTGTCTGACACTTTCAGGACCTGAGATCTCGGATAGCAAAGAATACACAAGCCATCCTTCTGTGTTTTATTGCAGGTCCCTCGAGTTCCCTCCTTAAGCAATCTCCAGCAGGCTGCTATTACCAAATGCCTGAGTAAATTCCAATAAAGTTGAGTGAAGATCTTCATTTTATCACAAATATTGGCAAGAATTAAACCTTTTTTTTCTTTATTTTTTTTCCTGTGTGCTGTTGTCCCTGCAGCTCACAGGCAGTGACTGTATTGACAGAACTGCTCAGGATCAATATGAATGTCAAGAAAGTATTACAGGATTAGTTACAGACAGCCAGAGCATCTCCAGACTGAATCAGCTTATTGGCTCAAACAGGTCGAACAGGAAACCAAAAGAAACAAAATAAAGTGGGTTCCTTGCTCAGCTCCAGGAAAACAAGGAAAATGACCCAAAGGTGCAAAGAAGATTAAATTTGACATTCCATTTTTTATACATATACAGATCTTTTTAGTCACCTCTTTAAAAATATTAGCTCTACCCTTTGATTTCCAGCATCACATACACTAGTGCTACGATGTCACACCATCACATCCTCCAAAGTAGGGATTTCACCTTCACACCTACAGTGCAGTCTGAGCATGGGATGAGGTGTCCCAGGAATCCCAGGGAATGACCTCCTGCTCCACCACCCAGCTCGGGCAGGGACAGAGGCCAGAGCAGTGGGGACATTGAAAACAAACAAACAAACAAACAAACAAACAAACAAAAAAAAAAAAAAAAAACCAAAAAACCAAACAACCACCGTTTTCATAAAATCCAATAAAAAATTAGTTCTTCTCAGTTATTCCTAATCCTTTTCACCCAGAGGAGAAAATAAGAGGACAAGTGAAGTCAAGTCTTTTAGGGAATATTTCCAGCCACACCTTTTCTTCCCAGAACATGCAATAAGTCTTTAAATGACATCCTAAATCTGACTGCCTTTGTAGCAGACCAGTAAGCCCCGTGGACAAATAGCAGATCTATTTTTGATATGACCTTAATAGTTAAATCCTGCCATTAGGTACATGCACACAGCTCCCAGGGACATAGCAAGACTTCCCCTTCATCTTGCAGTGCTGGTTTTGCTAATGATTAATATTCAGTTCTGTAAGCTTAATGAAGACATTGTTTCCACTTATCTACAGGTCAGATGGCAATTGCAAAGCAACTTAGTTGTAAGATGGCTGTGGATTCCCTGCTGATATGTCTGATTATTTATGCACAATGTGCATTTTTAATAGATGACCATATTAAATTATATGCTTCTGCCTTATTATTTCATGATTTTTAATGGTTTTCAATTCCTTTTCTTTGTAAGAAAGAAGGAACAATGACTCATGCTATGTACCTATGTATCACATCTACATCTTTAAAATATTGGAATTTCTTTCTTCAGGCGTATCAAACACCATTAACTTGAAATTGTTGATTTTCATCATGAAAATAAAGATGAGAAATAAGATTGAGGCAATTTTTTTCCCTCAAAGACAGTGAGATTTTTCTTCTTTCTGAACTATTCTGAGAGATCCAGCCACAACTTTCCACACAGGAGCCTCGTGCCCAGCTGAATTCCCTCCTGCACAAAGCTCCTTTGTGCCAGTCCCACCCAACTCCAGCTCTGAAAACTGATCTTCTCCAGCACCACCGTGCAAAAACAAGCACTGTGTGCAGTTACCAGCTGGGAGGGATGGGCAAACCTGTCCTGGGCTGCCAGAGAACAGCCATGGTCCACTCCAGAGCACAGAGAGCATCCTGTGGCAAGGCAGCAAAGCCCATCTGAGTGCACTGCACACAGCTGGCAGGGGAGGAGGAAAGGCACAAACATCCCCAAAGCTGCTCTGTGAGAGTTTAAATCCCTGTCTGAGCTGTGGCTCCTTGACCTGCAATCACACAGGTGGCCCCTGGCATGTGGCACTCAGCTTCTCCTCTGGGACACAGAGTGTGGGGACACTGAGGTTGGAAAAGAGATCCAGCAAGGAAGGTCTGTGAATTGCAGGAGAATTTTCTCACTTCTTTATAAATGCAACTACTACTGAAGCGTTATCCAACTAAAAATAACCAAGCCAGTTCTAGCTCCAAATGTGATCAGCCCATAAATAGTCGGATAAACTCCTTCCAGGCACATCATGTACTTAATTTCCATTTGCAACACGTACCAAAGCTCTGCTTGTGCATAAGTAATGCCTACAGATGGGAGATGGTGAATTTTCCTTCTTAAACACCAAACCACTCTCACCTTACTGAGCAGGGACACAATGCTGCTGTTACACCCCATGATCTTTGTGTCTGAGCACTGCAGGAGCCACTGCTGGTTTTGTAGAGGAGAGATTTTAACACCGGAATTGCAGATTTCAAAAAGCAACATATGCTCACAGACAAAGGCTCTGAGGAATTCATGGGGACCTTACATTTCCAGAACTGCTTAAAAGAAGTTCCATTTTCACCACACTCATCCACTGTGTGTGTTTGGGGTGTTGGGCGAGGCTCCAGAGCTCTTCATTTCCCTTCCTTATTTTGCACTTCCAAGTCCTAACCCTGGGTTACACATTCAGAGCCACTTTGATGGATCACAGTTTGGCTGCCATGATGTTAAGTTAAACAACAGTCTCATTCCACACTATAATTACTGCAAACAATTTCATTGTCTAAGGGGTGCTTTGCAAGGTTATGCATTAGCTAATGCTGTTTCTGTCACTGTTCATCACATGAATATTCCCTTTACCTGCTGTGTCTGTGTGTGCCTGAAAGAACTGTGGCATTTTTAATGGCATAATTTCCTGAGATGAACTGAAAATCAGCACAGCATGACCTGCATTATTTATATGCTGAGTCCTACAAATGGCAAGGAAAATACTGTAGATTTCCTGGAAATAAATATATTCATTATCCTGAAGCCTTGTGCACAGTAGACTTTATGTCACTGAAAGAATTTAATTACTACTGGAAAAGCATCTTCATTTTACTAAATTTGTAACAAAAACAGAATGTCTAGACACATTATAATTCAAAGACAAAAGAATCCATACCCACCCAAAAATACCCCATGTTGATAAATGTAGAAACATGCCCTACAGTTGCTGCTAATCAGTAGAAAATTCTTAGCATTTTTACAGCATGAGATAAATTGTAGATTGAGCCAATTGGGAATACTAATGACAGAAGCCATAAAATATTTTGTAACATCAATTATGACTAAAGGAAAAGGACTTGCACCATAGATCAGCAGAATATTTTGCAGCCGTGCTTCATTTAAGACTATGAATTCTGAACATGATTTGGGAGTTGATTTGCCAAGAAGAATGTTCAGGAATATATAATTGGCAGCTCTGAAACTGTGGTGCTTCTGCAGTTCAGCTGTAGCTGCAGAATTACCTTCGATGGGAGGCTGCAGCTCTGTGGAACCTGACAGATCACCAGACTCCAGCTGAGCTGTCCAAATCATACTGGATTCAATAATAAATAATCTGATTTTGTTTAGAGCCTTAAAACAATTATGTTACATTCAATCCTAAACCAAAAAGTGATCTAAACTTCTAAGAGATCTAAGGGAACTAAAAAAAACCCTTTTCCTAAAATCAGATTTGTTTTTACATTTCCCTTATTGTTATGCTCAGACTATGTCCCTGACCACACTCCACAGTCAGATTCCAAGGAAATGCCAATTTCTGCCTTTGGACATGCAGGTCTTATCAGAGGAGGCCACTATTTTCTGCTTTACACTCTGTCACATATTTCAAAACATCATTGTAACTTCACCAGCTTGCTTTTAAAAACTTGTTTGTAAGGATCCTTCCATCCTGATGGAATTGCCATTTTAAAACCAGAGATGATAACCAGAGAAATAAATTGAAATGGGGACTGTGACAAGGAGAAAAGTTACATAGCAAAAAGGAAAAGCCAGGCTCATATTTTCTTCCCTTCTTCCTCTCCTTGACACAAAAATTATTTCCTTGCCCCAAAATAAACCAACTAGTAGATTCTGAACCAACAAATTTAAAAGCAGCTGTCCTCCTCCTGGTGCAGAATGAATTCCCAATAGTTACACACCACAGGAAAATAACTTCCCACCCAGATACCACTTGTATTCCTCACACCAGCCTTGCTGCAGCTCTGCATTAAAGACAGACAGTATTTGGTCACAAGGTGGTTAAATTAAATCTTTCCTCAACACAGAGAAGTTATCCACATTCAGCCTACAATGTTCCAGCCAAATAATGCTTTGCTAATGATGTCTGCAGTTAGATGACAAATCAGGCTATTTAAATTGCCTCGGCACATACATCCTTTACAGGCAGGGTATCCAGGTAACCATCCTAGCACTGCTTCAAGGTGGGAGGGAGAAAGGATGAGCTAATTTCTTCAGCTAGGGGAAAATTAATCCCGAAGAGATCTGGTCTGGTTTGTTATGGTCAATTTAAAGGAAAAATTATTTAAAAAGTATTTTTAAAATATGCGGTTAGCAAGAAAGGACAAAATGACTGTTTCAAAAATATGATAATGGTTAGTTTTGTCTCTGAAAACAATTAAAAATATTTAAAGGCCCTCAAAAGGAAGGTTTTCTGTACTCTAATACATGTCAGCATCAACATGCTTCAAATGCCAGGAAAATACCAGGAAGGAATGTCAGATGCTGCAACCAAACACCTTTTTGTAAAATATAAAACACTGGATTGTCTTGTCTTGTTTTGTTTTCCCTGAAACAAGGTCAGCAATATTTTCCATGAGTGGTTAAGGAAATGTTATTGCTGTATTAGATGTTGCTATGGCCCCACTTGAGCGATGTCTGTTGATGTCCTTGAGTGCCTTTGAGCCTTGAGCTCCTCTGGGATTTTCTTTGGGTGGACATGGGGGATAATACAAGGTTTTTGTGTCCTGGCCTGGGCTGAGGCTGGTTCAGGGTCTCAGCAAAGCCTTCTGTGGCAGGGACACGTGGGGAGGCAGAAGGTGGGGCAGGCTCCCAGGCTCCACTGTGCTCTCCAGCCCAGGAGCCCTGGGTACCTCTGGACATCCTACATATGTCAGGTAGGGGAAGGGGATTCCTCCAGCTGGTTCACACACAGAAATGCTGGGATGAGATGAGAGAGCAGATTTTATTTCTTCTGCAGGCCAGGAGGGCCACAGCATTTGACCCACACATAGGAAAGGGATGGGACAGGGAAGGGACCCTCAGGCTGCCCCATCCCTGGGGGTTTCAGCCATGGATTCTGCCCAGCTGGGCAGGCTTCTGCCATTTGCCAAGGCAAAGGAACCACTCACACCCTAGTGTTGCTCCTCTCCTGATGCAGAACAGACTTTAAGTATTCACTAAATCTATTAAACAGGAAAATACAAACAAGTTCTGATATCCCTTTCCTTGAAAACTATTTTGGAAAATATGACTCATTTACTTCCCTTCTAAACAGGAGAAGTAATGTTTTCCAGCACTCCCTGAGGATGCATTTAACAAGAAGCTAAGCCAGATGTAGAAACGTCTGCAAAGGTTTTCATTCCTTTTATTAAAAAAAAAAGAGAGAAAAAAAAAAGAAAGGAAAACTGTAAAAGAAGAGTCAAGGTATTATTGGATTTTAAAACACTGTTGGTCTTACCCTTAAAATCAGATCAGATCACAAAGAAAACACAGCATATGACCAGCTAGAGAAGGTCACATTGCAAAAGAATGCAGGTGGTCTCATTTTTTAACACTGAATGCAACAGAAGCACAAATCTTCCAGCCACCAAACAGCCTCTCCTGGCTTGGCAATTGCCATGTATAATATCTGATGAACTCTGATGTCTCACTGCTCAAGGATAAAATCCCAGCAAGAAGGGGCTGTAAAAACAGCTACACAGTCAGAGGGGAAAAAATCTTCTATCATTCCAGCAAACACTTATTTTATTCACCAGAATTAAAACCTCTTCACAGACAAATGTGGGGACTTTTTTTTCATCCCACAAAGCAATTTTAGATTTCTATAGAATCATTCAAAAGCAATTAAAATCCTGCTTCTGTTGATGGATTTGTATTCCTTGCTCGCAGTGATGTCAGGCTTTGAAATTCAGGGCTGTTGAGTGTAATTCTTTGGGACTTTGGAGTCACTGCTGAGTGCCAGAAAATACAGAAATTAAGTTCACAGATATTAAATCGCTTTGGTAACACCAAAATAGTTCTATACATGTCGCTTTTAAGTATGGAAGATATTGCAATAAAAAATTGGTGCAATATCAGGCCATTCAATAATTTTCAGGAGAGGGGAAAGATGAGAGAATCCAATAACATAATAAGAGTACAATTAGCTAAGAGGGATCAGGGAGCTTCTCCAAACTGTCCTACTGAAAGAGTGACAGGCTTACATTGCCAGGGAAAATAAAATTTAAAAGAATCCTTCAAAAACAAGCAAGTAAACAACATAAACCCAGGATCTACATAAAAATTATTCATAGTCCTCATGCATTTAAAGGTCTGTGTTATTTAAACCAGATAGTGAGCCTCCAACACCAGTGTTTGCTTTGGCATCATTTTGCATAACAAAGGAAATTGTTGTTAAAAATGTAATTCAGATGTCAGCAACAGGAGGCCATTCCCAACTGCAGAGACAGAAAATGGCAGGATTAATAGTGCTGGGCCTGGCTTTGCATGGGAGGGATGAGCACTGATTTACAACCCTGAATAAAAGGATCCAGCCATGCCAAGAATAACGGGGCTCTGGGCAGTCCAGGTACCATTCTGATCACTGAGAAATCTTTCTGCTGCCAAAGGATGCAGCACATAACAGCAAAAGCGTAGAGTCAACAATATTGGACACAGAACCTTGCCAGAACATCAGCAAAGCACTGATCAGTGATTATGACTATTGGCTTATCAGCACCACTGATGTCTCTCTGAGACTGGCATCACCCCAAGAATCTGGTGTTTGTGGGCAAACGGCAATTTCTGTCCTCAGGCCACATTTAGACCAGAGAATCGCTGCATTGTTGCTCCTTGAAAGGCAAATGCAGACAAAATTAGTGAAATAAAGCTGTAATCATGCTGCTGCCTGACACAGAGGTTGTTAGTGGTCACTAGGCAGAACTGGCACAAGATTAGGCTGGCTCAAGATGATGGGAGCAAAATAAAGTCTTCAAGGACACCAGCAAAGCCCAGCTGAAGTCAGCAGGAGGAGAACTGTCCCTTGTGCTGCTGTTCTGGGGGCAGCTCAGCCCTTCAGCACAGTTTGTAGAGCCACGGGGAGGGAAGGAATCATGATGGAGTAAACAAGGACAGGCAGGACTGGTTTCCTGCCCTATTTTTGGGCTTATGTAGCATGACTATTCCTGTAGGAGGGATGGGACATGTGGAACCTGTGTTATATCAGGGACAGATCCTTTATCCTTCACAGCATCACACCTACACAGCAGGGAACAAGGGGAGCCTGAAAGGCTACAATCAAATCTTTAATTTTTTTTTTTTTTTTCATTTTCCTCTAAACTCCGAGTAACAGATACAAATAGTTGCTCTCCTGCAAAACTTCTTTGAACTGTGGCTGCCAGGAAATGAAGGCAGTTGACAGGGTCCTGAAAAAGGCTGTTCATTAGTCCTGCCTTCTTTATGAGCTTCTTCAGTCCCACAGCCAGATGGGTGTGGGAATGCAGCAGAACAAGGGACTCCAGCGTTCAAAGAAATGACAGCATCCAGCCCTGCGAGGAATTCCTTCCCCATCCCTTCAGATTATGGGGTTAATTAATAACAGTTAATTAATGATGTGTCAATCATCATGCAGTGCATGCCTGTGTGAGGAAAGCTGCCCCTCAGGGTGATGAGCATTAAGGCCTTCCCTGGAGAAAGTCCTTGTGACAATTTCCGAAGCCTCGAAGAGGATGTTTTAATCCCTTTATCTCAGGATTCACTTCTCACAGGAAACCACCTAGCAGAGGTAGTTAAAAAAATAATTGCTATGCTGTTGCCTTCAAGGTGAGTCTTTGGAGGACACAGAATGGTGGCAGGTGCCAGCTGTCCCCAGTGGGGAGCTCGGGCTGAGAGCATCTCAGGAGCTGCCTTGTCCTCGGTGATGGAGTAGCAGGAGCCCAGGGCAGAATGTGGGGCATCACCTCTGCTGTGAAACACCCCGTGCCCATGCCAGACACCCCCTGCTCTTCCCAGGGTAACTTCAGGAGGGACAGGCATTTGGACAGGAGCAGCGAGGAGCTCTGCTCCCGTTCCCCTCTGCCAGCTGAGCATGCCAGGCTCTTGGCTGCCAGGACAGCCAGCCCATCTGCTCGCATGGCACGCTGCCCGCTCACAAGTTGTCAGACAATTTCACGGGTGCCAAAAGAACCTGGACTTGAATAGGTGGCCTGGATATGCTGCAGAAGCCATCTCCTCTCACTGCCTGCTAACAGGGCAGGGGCTGTCTGTGCTCACAGCGCCCAGGGCTGCGGGTTTGCTCCAGACTGGCACTGCCCCTCCACGCTGCAGCATGAAAGCCTTGCCATGCTTCAGGCAAAGCATCGCTGCCCTGAGTGCTACTGAACCTCAGAGAAACCAGCTTCTGTACCAAAATACCCAATGTAAGCCAAGATCACTTCAGGGCACCATGATACCACTGGGCACAAAAGCCTGACTCTTGGAAGAGAAGCACAGGCGGAGCAGAAACCCCCGCGGTTCCCCACGGGCAGGGACAAGTAGGTCAGGCAGAGCATATAAGGGCACGTTTTGGGCTAAAATCCCAGTTACCCAGCTCCTCTACCTGAGAGGCTGCAAAAAAAAAAAAAAATTGGAGCTGGCTCTGGGAATAGGAAAATTAGGCAGGCAGTGGGAAAAGCAGACTCTGCCCTCCTGGCGGCACTGGGTCAAGCTGAAGGGACAGCTGCTGTCCCCACCTTTTCCAGGGCTGGCACAAACACTTCTTACTGCACCCCATTCTGCTACTGCCAACGCCCCTAGCCCCACATTTCAATCCTATGGAGAAAACCAGGATTTTGCTGTCAATTGTCTGCCATCATCAGCCCAGAAGGCAGAGCTGGCACGGGAACTACAGCACTGCTCTCCCTCCTCTTGGCTGGGGCTCACTCAGGGCCCTGACACAAAACCTGGGTTTGCAACATGAAAGGCTGAAAAATCTCTGGGTTTTATGCCCTGGGAATCAGATTTTCTGCCCAATAAACCCCCTAAAGAATCAGATGCAAAAAGGTCTGTTTGAAAATTTTGGCTGGGTTATCTTGGAGTAGTGATTCAAACAGGCACAGAATACAGAGAAACACAAATATTGCTGGGTCAAAATTCCCTTCTCGTGTATCATGAGATAGATTGAAACTAAATACAAGTCAGTCATACTGGAAACCAAAGATAATTATACCAATTATTACCAGATTTCTAATTAAACCTACAGATTGATTTAACATCTCCATTTCTTTTGCTGCTTGCTGCCAGCTAATCAAAGCAGTTTAAAATCCATATCCAGCCTGTGTGTAGCTGAGGTCTGTGTGCAATATTTCTGCTATTACAGGTCTCCATGGCCAGCCATATGTGTCCTCTGGCCAGGTGAACACCCTGGCATGGAGAGTTTGGACTACCAATTAGCAGGGTTTACAAAAGGGCTTTGAAGTGCTAACAGGATCAGCTGGATGCTGCTGCTGAGAACAGTATCTGGCTTATGTGCTGGCTTGGGGTGTTTTATTATCCATAGCACATAATCCTGCACTTTAAGCTGCTTCTATTTACAACAGTTTTGCTGTCCCCCCGCTACTCTCCAGCTCCCACACATTTGCAGATGCTACTTACTCTGTGTTTCTGCTGCTTCTTAACATGCAAATGAGTCTTTCAGGCTTTCTCACTTTTATTTACCCATATGCAGAACACTACAGCAGGGTGAAAAATTATAAATTAAGAAGAAAAGTACTAAGACTATTGAACTAGGCACTGAAAAGGAAAAAAAAATAAAATCTCAGAAACGTTCAGCGTGCCCTAAATCCCTGTTATTAACAGCTATTAAGGCTATTTGAAACACACTTTTTTTGTTGGTTTACAGCAGTGAGTCACCCACAGCACCGTGCCAAGGGTGTAATTTGGATTTGTGCTGTGCCCTCTCCTAAGCTTTGCCTAAACTTTCCTGTCTCGACCTGCACGACACTGTTACCTTGGCTGTGGGTCTGTCCTAAATGCCACACCATTTTTGCACTGTCACTGACCATGGAACTGTGCTGCCTGAACTCTGGAGAAGCTGGACATGGGTTCTCAGTCCTACACTTGCTGTTTCATCAGATCCATTTCACTGCTGCTTATCTCCTGCCCTTTGGATGGCCAGCAGCCCTAACTCAAAAACTTGTAGAAATGTTGAGGCTTAAATGAGCTGAGAAACTTCAAACAAATCTTTGAGCAAGTCTCCATCTGCCTCCTGCAAAGCAGTGCCAATCCCCAGAGCTATCTCTGCGTGAGATAAAGACCAGGGGCAGAGAAAGAGCAATTTAGCTCCATAAAACATCCAAAAATAACTCCTCCCAAGGGGTGAGATGGGTACGGTGCAGCTCATCCTCAGGACAAAGCCATGTGTGCTGCCAGAGAGAAAACAGCCTCAGCCTGTGGTTTACGCCACAAGTCTTGCACAAATCATTTTCCCCTCCCTGAATTTCAGCCTCTGGAGACTAGTTTAAGGATTATAAATTGTAGAGAAACAGAGACAAATTCCCATGGAATGTTTCAGGGTAGCAGTATCTGCATATCCCACTGAAAACATTGTGGACACATTTTTTTTTGCTCAGATTTACTGGGACATCTTACCTCAGTGCTCTGCCAGTCCCCTGTGTGCCAAGCCCTGCTACTCAGCAGTAAATTACAGACTATGCATTTCATGCCAGCTCTTTGCTTTTCTGCACCATTGATACATGGTAAACTGTGTGAAATAAGGAACTGAGGAGCTAAAGTGCCTCTCTGATTAAAAGACAAAGCCACAGGACTGCGCTTCTTGGTATGCAGAAAATTAAAGTGAAGAAGTGGCTTGATTAAAATCAGATGCTGAAGATGGTTCTTCCTAATATATTGTCGTAATATAAAAAAAAAAAAAAAAAAAAAAGAAAAAATAGCTGCTGCAATAACTGGCTTTTAAAGAAAAAATAAACACCAGTGTGTCTTTGGTCTTTGTTCCCAAAGACTAATTAGCAAGATTCTGTAAGAACCTAGAAGGCAGCTAATCAAGCAGAGACAATTCTGTACTGTAAAATGTGACTGCAGACTCAGGTCTCCCTTCAAACCATGATAAGGGGCAGGTAGAGGCAGCACCTGTGCCCAATTGTGTCATTGTAAGAGAAGAACAAAAATAGACATTGAGCATCCTGTTATCATCTGCCAAAAACAGCCCAACAAATGAACTGAGGAAAAATGCAAGGCTGGAAGGCTGTGCAAAAAACCCCAGTGACAGAAACTGTGGGGTTGGCATTTCTGTGAGCTGCAGAGCAAATTCTCTGTCAGGAGCTGAAGATGCCACAGGGAAGTCAGGAGAGAGGGATTTTGGGATAATTCCCCAGCAGTGGTGGATGGCAGCTTCCCAGTGCTGGGAAGTGGGATGGAGCTGAATCCATGGAGATGGTGATATCCAAAAAAACAGCCCTGGTTTGTTGGAAGAAGGTCTGGTCCCTCCCACCACTGGGACTCACATTGCCCAGTCCTGGCTTAGAGCAGGTCCTGCCCTGCTCCAGGAGAGGATAATCCAGGCCAGCTCAGCTTGGGACAGCACACAGAGCTGCTTCCCAGAGAGGGAAGGGGTTTATCCTCCCTTCCTGGCTGCTGGCACAGTGAAATCTGCTGTCACAGATCCCTGCAGATCCTAATCTGAAGGGACAACCTTTGAGCTACCTGGACTTGCAGACATTGACTCTGGGGCCATTCCATAAACATGTTTGCAGAATTTGAGAACAAATTGCTCCTGAGCTGGATGGGGTTGATCAATATTCCAACCAGCAGTTGCTGAGCTGTGTCAGGGGGAAATGCAGAGCACGGTGGTGGACAGAGACTGGATTTCACTGCTGTCCAGAGCCATCAGTCAGCCTCAATCCTGATCCAGCTCCCCTTGAAGTCGCCACAAATTTTCCAATCTGCGTAAATGAGATTTGGACCAGAGGCACTGCTGAGTCCTGAAACACAATTTGCACTAAAATACTGAAGAAGTCTGATCTGATGAACAGGATTAGTTATAAAAGAGAAAAACAGTTCATGCATAATATACCAAAAGTTAAAGAGCTAAAATACTACACAGCATCCTCCACTGTCCTTATTTAGGGCCACATTCAGATCTCATGCACTTTAAATATCAAAGGATATAATTCATCCAGTTAAGTCCAGATTTATTCCTGATGTAAGTACAATCAAATGTGCCTATCAGTCTCATTCAGGTAAACATTTCAGCAGGGATTTAGTTGGCAAGGATTTGAATGCCTTTAAAAAGCCCCAAATCTCATAGATGAGGCCCATAGAATATCTGATTACTGATTATTCCTTCCAGCAGCAATGAAAGTACTTCTTCTTCATGATATAACAAGAGTATTCCTTGCAATTTTAAAATATTCCTACATAAACCAAATGCTGGGATTGCCAGTTTCAACCTTTCCAACCAGTTTATTCAAGCCTAGGTCTCCAGTAACCCACCTTGCACAGAAGCAGTGACTGGCACAGTGACACTTCTAAGGGTTGTACTTTGACCAGAGACTGCTCAGTTGGGTTTCACACAGCACATTCCAGAGTGCCAAAGTGCTAATCCTGGAAGGCTCCTAGCAGAGCAGCTACTGGAGGCACATCCCACTTCTCTAGCTGCTCACAGAAAACATTGCAATTTGATTTAATTGCTATGTTGACTTATAACAGTATGTTTATACTGGATGCCTGCCAGCTCACATGTAACAGGTTGGCAAAACGTTTTTCCTCAAAACAGCATGAGATGCAGTGTAATAAGGAAAGCAATCTTTCAGCAGCTTCCATTCTGGAGTTCATTTCAACTCCTCTGACTTGGAAGCAGTGCCACCAGTGCAGAAGGATTACACCACCCTAATTGATATGATAATCAAGCCTGGAGGCTGCACTTTCCAGGTACAACAGCCACAACTTCAGAAAGGGAAAACAACTGTAGGAAATGAAAGTGATTAATAGTTGTTTATTGTCTGCACTATTTAATATCCCCATCTAAAGATGCATTATTTGTTGAATAGTCTTAAAAGCAAATCAAAGAGAAACTTGAAGAACGTTGCTAATCCTTTGTCACTCTTAGTATGACATCTAAAATCCAGTGAAAAGCTGTGCTTTGCCAATTAGAACAAAAATCACAGAATCATATACTCATTTAAATTGGGAAAGACCCCTAAGATCATTGAGTCCAACCACTAGCACAGCACTGCTAAGCCCAGCTCCCAACACAACACCCAGCACACGGTGTTGACCACTAAACCACAACCCCAGGTGCCACATCCACATCCCTGAGGGTCAGCATTGGCTTTCCTGTGGCTTTGGCTGCTTGATCTCAGCCCAGTTAACAGCACCTGTGTCTTTGAGCCACGAGATAGCTCGAGGAACATGACAGAGACTGAAAGGTGGGTGTGCTGGTTTCAGTCCTGCAGAGAAGCAGTTTGCCCCAGACTGTGCCAGCTCTGTGGCTGGCACTGGGATGGCTCAGGGCTCTGAAGGCTGCAGGAACATGGAGATGCTCCCATGGGCAGCATTATTTCCACAGCAGCGAGTTTCAGGAGGGACACTGAGAGCCAAAGTTACAAATAACATGGTCAGCAGTGTTTGATCAGTGAATGAATGCCCATGGTTCAAGGGGACTGGATTTCACAACCCCAAAATCCTCTTCTGACCTGGTATGCCCCTGATACTAATTGGCTCTACTTTATTAAAGACTTTAACTGCAAACTTTATCTCCTGGAAGAAACAGTCATGTGGCTCTTTCTAATCCTGTACCATGACTTGTAAAATCAGAAGAAAAGAAAGAAGATGTTAAAAATATCAAGTAAAATCTAAAGTTGGAACAGAACTGGCTTTTATCTGTTCAGTCAAAACTGAGTTCACTAGATACAGTAGTATTTCTTTGAATTGAACACATAAGCCTCAAAGATTTTATAATGAATACCCCTTGCACACATTTGTACAATGCAGTCTATAAAAATGGGAATGAGAGATGTCATTCCTAAACACAGACCACAGGACACTTTTCTCACAACTCCAATAACAAGGTATAATTTTCTATCTGATCCTATTTGGCTTTTCCATAAGGAACTGTAAAAACCTCTCTCAAAATCCTGGCACCAGTGCGTGCAATAGGAATCCTAATGCTGGCTCTGCTGGAGCAGAATTTCCCTCTTCAAGAATAAAGCCTTGGGAGGAAAAAAATAGTGTGTTGGTTTTGTGGCTGAGCCAGCTATTTAACTCCACGAGCCAGCAGAAACAAAGGGAAACCAAATAAAACTACAAAGCTACATATGCTCCTTTTGGACAAGTGAGCCAAAACTCTTTTGATATTTATGGCTCTACCCATCCCTACCTGGTAAGTCAAACAGAAAGCTGCAACTGCAGATAGCAGCAATCATGTAAATAAATTTTATTATGTTGTATGTACAATACTAGTACAGTTAGCTACACTAATCATGGGAGGAGGAGGGGTTGCTATTTTTTTTCCTGTCCCATATGGTAATAATTTTGTATGATCGAACTGTTATGAGCTAAATAAAAGTGCACATTAACTGAAAGATACATTGCAAATACATTAAATCTCCCCTGGAGTTTTAGCAAATACGTGCTTTTTCTATCATGCATTTGGAATTAGTAAAGGAATCTACACTAGGCCATAGGATTTATAAATAGATTTGGCTTCCTCTGCAATTCTTTATGGGCAATTATTTCAGAAATGAAGATGCAGAGGCATGGATAAATAAAATAATTGCAGCTGATCAGGCTTTATTTACTGCTCTCACATTTCCCTGACTGCTACACTTCTCCCATTTGCTCCACTAGCCTGAATCAATGACCAGATGAAGAGCTGTCAGTTAATGTCAAGCACGGAGCACAAAAGATGCCAAAGGCTGATTCTTGTTTCCCCATTTCCAAATTCTGCCTGGGCTTTTCCGGAGCTGGCTTGCTCCCTGGATAAATTCAGTGTGGAATTGGGAGGCTGGGAAAAGGCAGAGCCAGTCAGATGAGTTCTGCAGTGTGTTCAGCAGTTTTCCAGGGAGCACATTTTGCTGTGGCTGCCCTGTAGAAGTCTCTGCCAAAGGTCTGGAGAGCTCCCCTGCCATGAGCAGATGCCCAGCTGAGTCAGGGAAGGGCTGGCATGGTCTCTGCTATCTGCTGCAGTCCCACTCAAACAGGTATTAATTCACTTTGGAAGAGGCTGAGTACAGCTCTCCAGGCAACTCCAGCAAATTAAATCCAAGTAGAGCCTGGGACTGGCCTCATGTCCACATAATACCCTCTATGTACCTCACACCATGCAGCTTTCAGTATCTGAGATCTTAGGATGGGAAACTCTGGATTATCAATGCTCTTTGGGATCAGGCTTGAAATCCTACACTCAGCCCTATCTAATAGTCATGTTACCTGGGGTCCATGGAGGAGGTTGCTTGTCTGAAGAGGCTTATCAAGTCATGAGGGGAAAAAAAGTGTAATTTCTGCTGCTTTGAAAAGAGGTGACAACACAGAGGTGACAACACAGAAACAAGTGAAACGTGTAGGATGCCCCAGGTGGAGACAACCTGACCACCCACCAACAGCTTCCTTCAATGAGCTCAGCTCAAAAGTAGCCACCAGGATGACATTTTATGGCTCTCAAATTAAACTACTTAGAAAAAATTTGTCTGCCAGCCCTGATGAGCAGAAATGTCTCTGAGCTACCTACAGCCTCCTGTCCTGGGAAGGAACATCCAGCTTTGTGAGGATTGGATTAAAAGGGCACCCTATAGAAAAGGGGAAGCACCAGAAACATCATGGAAGCTGTCGAGGGCCTTAGAAGATCCTACAAGCATAAGTCTCATAGATTTAAAGTCTGTTTTTAATTTTTAAAATTATTTTTATTTCATTCTAGGCTGCTTTTTCTGTATATAAAAAAATGATGCTGCAAACCTCTCAAAGAACTTCATCAACCACAGTCCATAAGGTGGAGAAAGAGGCCAGTGGGACCAGATGCCAAAGGAGCTAGGAAGATTTATGCTGGCTGAGCATCTGGCTCGCTGCTCCCTGTTATCAGAGTGAAGACAAATGCTTGCAAACACCCTTATTCCAAATCACTAATGTGTTCAGCCACACTCAGCACAACTGCACAGTGCTGCTCCTGGAAGGTGTGCTGCATGGAAAAGCAGCTGCTGAATGCTTCTTCCAGGGCTTTATGCAGTGCAAAGAGCAGGGGGGAAAGAGGGTGTTGCTGCCCCTCAAATCAAGCCAAGGGAATGATGAAGACATCATCATTTTCTGTTATTGTTCTAGGGGTGGTAGTAATTGCATCTACACGGGAATGTGGCTACACCTCTATTGTCATCCATCATCTTGCTGAGGCTGTGCATTGTACATTATTTTGATTTGACCTCGTTAGCATTCCCAGAATTACAATGTCATGCCAATGATAAAGGCTGAGACTATCTGCATCTGAGGAAATGCACAAGCAGCATATCACACACCGTGTGAAAAGCCAACAGTGCAACCACGACTCTGCCAAATACTCAAAGGCAGCCTGAATCCCCCTGGTTCTCCATTTTTGTTCCCATGCAATGGTGATCTAAACCCTCAGGGCGAGTGCAGGGAGAGGAAGGGCAGGTGCTGGAGTCGATGCTCTCTGGTACCACCCTCCCCCTGAGCTGCCAGTACTGCCTGTGCTTCCTTCAACCTCTCCCAGGCAGCCTGTGATCCACTAGAAACGTGGACAAATTTGTGTGCAGTTTGGGAAGTGACACAGAGGTATTTGGCCTTTGTACAAAAGCCTTGTGCTCTCTGGAAGTTCACAGTATTTTCTTGTGATGCCCAGGATGGAGGCACATAGAGAGGGCTCCTGCTCAAACTTGGGTTGAAGGAAGTTCAGACCAATTTCTTGACCCTTCTGGCAGACAAATAAAATCGAGTCAAATCTACACCTGCCTGAATTCAGTCTGCAGCAAAATCTGTAGTGAAACAGGGAATCTCTCAGTCTTCAAGCAGCAGCTTCCCCCCTGAGCTGTGCTCCCCACTGCAGCTCCAACACAGGGCCAACACTTACTGCAAACCACCCGTTCTCAGATACTTTCGTCTTCTATGGACTAGAGGAAATTAACTGAACTTCCCTACAGTGGGAACAAAATAAGGAAATGAATTTTTGATTCCAGTGGTACCCTTGACACAGGTACTGAATAGCTCCATTAAACATTTTGCAGCCCCAAGTGTCTTTGCTAAATCCTCTACAATGAGCACAGAGTCATTTTCCTCCTTACAACACAAACACACAGGTCAGGATTCAGAAGTCTGTTTTGTATCTGAATAACTTCTCTCATCTCAATGGGATCCAGGCAGGCACAAATCAAGGCTGCATAATCCTAGTCCTTCCCTTTCTCTCCAGAGTCTTTACCTTGCAGTACCACTCTTGGATAAATTCATTTTTACAGACTCAGCATAGACCCAACCAAATGACTAATACAACTCTTTAAAACAAACAACAATAAATCAACTGATTAAATTCTAATTTATCAGACAAATACTCTTTAGCTCTTCCCAAAGCTGTTCTGAATCATCTCTCTTGTCTGGCCACGTTCCAGAGGAGCACTGACACTAGATGAAGCTCAGACTTGTGGAATAAGTTTACATAAGAGATGCTGAAAACATCCTGTATTTATGAGGGGAGATTTCACAGAGATGAGAGTGAATAAATTCCTGAGAAGACTGCAATGTCTCTGAAGCCTCCTCAGCATCTCTTCCAAAGACCAGTCTAGCAGGACAAGGGATCAACAGACCCTGAGCTCCAGGCTCAGCAGCAAGGCTCAGGAACCAGACACATTAACCTTGGGAGATCCTACAGCAAACTTTGAACAGCTTAGAAAATGGTTACTCCACCACAATTCCACTTTAAATCACTGACTTTTTTCACTTACTTCATTGGTTTAAACAATGCTTGTCCATAGTTCTGGAATGTCATGATCAGCTTCAGCTGGGTGCCTCCTGATTTCATTGCTGTGGGGGAAAAGCACAAAACAGCTTTAAAATGAGACATGCAGATGTACTTACACTCAGTTTCCTGAAACCAAATCACATCTGCTTTTCTCTGTATCACTTCAGCACCGTGGTATCAGAGCATCAAGCAGGATGATCCCAACTGGACAACAGATTACTCAGCAGAGCACAGGGAAGGGCTTTGAGCTGCTGACCAGGACTAAACATGGATTGTATTTCCTGACACTGTTTTGCCTTTTTCTGGCCACCAAGGGCTCCATAATCACCCCAGAGGAACAGTACCTATAGGAGCAGACCACTGAGTCTTGTTTCCCCCATCTCTTAGTGCCCTTTGAACAATGGACTCACATTGGGAAAGGAACTGGGGGTGCTTCCAAAGGAGCTGCAGCTGGGATGTACAGCCCAGTGCACAGCAGACAGCTCCTTAATTAACAGCATGAGCAGATACTGCAGCAATCTCTGATCTCTGCTGTGCTTTTAATAACTGCTCCTGAGCAGTAGAGATATGTAAATTCACCTTCTCTATGCACAATGGATACAAATCCAAGCCCAGCCATTAACTTTCAGGGATCTCAAGGTGTTCTTACATGAGAGCAGCCTGGCCTGGCTGGGAGGGCAGAAGGGAACAGTGAAGGTGACAAGGACAGTGGCTTTACTCATCTCCAGGCTGGGAGACATATACTTCAGAAAACAGCTGCTTTTCTGCTGCCTCAATTAAAAGCATCCTAACAAATGAGATGACCTATAGCCTGACTCCTAAATGCACCTCTGTGCTGGGAGGGCAGGCCATGGCCAGCAGGGCTGTGGGGATGAGCCAGTCTTTAAAGATGCTTTCTAAGAATCATCAGATAATCAATTCCTTTCTTTGCACTCCTGACAAAAGTCATGTCAACTGCAGAACTACATAAATGTCAAGTTATCTTGCTCTTTAAGTTCTGGCTGAGAGCTGCCCTTGTTCCACCTGTACAGCTTGTACGTGTTTTTTCTCTAACCAAAGCCATTAGCTGCATATCTTTTTAATTACTCATCTCTGTGCCTTATCACTGATAGGTCATCAGCTCTCTTTCAGCACTGGTAACCTATATTTTTGCAACAAAATGCTATGCAAATCTGGTCAGTGTAATTACACTTCTTGAATAAAATCCCTCCTGACCTGCTGTTTTGCTGATCCCAGCCTTCTCTTGCCTTTCCACTTTATCCCAAAGGAAAAAATAAATAATTAGAAATTAAAGGGCATTAAGAAATTTGCACTGACCAGGTAAAGCAGAAGCAGAGAGCTTTCCTGGATTAAATTCCCTCCCCTGTACAGGACAGGTCATTTTATCTCCACCTGAGGGTGGGAGGAGCACAAGGCTTTTTCCTGCCCAGCTCAGAGCCTGAGGACAATGAGAAGCAGAAACCTTCCAGTCCAAATCCTGCCTGTGGTGCCCTGGGACCATCTGTGCACTCTGGAAGCAGCTCTGGCTAGTGTGGGCACTGGAGCTTGCCCCATGCCCCCAGGGCCAGGCACAGGGCAGTCCCCACCACCTTCCCTGCCCAGCCACTGCCACAGGGCTGGCATTTCAAACAAACAGAATTCCATGGAATCAGCAGAATGGTCTGGGTTGGGAGGGACCCTAAAGATCCACTAATCTGACCCCCCTGCCAGCACAGCAATGCAAAGAAGAAAAAAAGGAAGTTTCAGCACACCCTTTTTTAAGTTTCAGATACTAAAAGGAATGGTTTCTCTGCTAACTGGAGCCACTCGACAGATAATGATTTTGTTAGCAGCCAAACTCAGCAGCGAGGATGTCATCACCAAGCAGGGAAATGTATGAAGAAGATTAACAATTCAAAATAATTCTTCCATGAGACACAAAAGCCTGGTTTCCTGTCAGAGGGAACTGAGCTGAAGTAAGACAACAGCATTTCCCTCGTTTTTTTACATCCATCTTATTGTATTGCCTTAATTGGTTGCACCAGAAGCCTCACTCCAACACAAGTTTTGCTGGCACGAGTTGTGCCTCCACTGCTGCTGGGAGCAAACTTTGGAACTCTGAAATCCAGAGTGGGGACACTGGTGGGAATTGTGTCCCCTTGTGCTTTATGGCAGGGCATGGCAGAACCCACGTGGATCATGGAAAACAACGCAATGCCAGAGCTCCACCTTGGCTTCCCCCTCTTATCCAGGCTCACGTGGAGCCATTCCCACTTTGTCTGCTCTCCCAGTGCCACAGATGTGCTGGCCAGGCTGGGGGTGATGCAAGGCCACCCTCCACATCCAGGCTGGTTAGAGCCTGACATTGTAATCCCTGCAGAGATGGGAACACCTAAGCTTGGACTGTTCTTTTGAGCCTTGCTGTACCTGCAAACTAAGCCTTGGAGCAGTCCAGAGTGCCCAGATTTTGAGGGTGGAAATGCCAGAGAAGAGCAGAGCTCACTGGAGATGATCCACTCTAGGTCAGATCACTTCCCCTGTCCTGAATTAACATCACATCTGCACACTGGCTCCCGTCTCATTTTCTGAGCTGTGCTCCTCCAGGAACTCTCTTTCCTGCTCAGCCTCAGTTAAACATGTCCCTCTGGCCATTGTGGCCTGTCATCTTCCAGGGGTTTGTCCCAAACAAACATTGTTTGGTCACCTGGAGACATCCTCGTGCTTTCATCTGCTGCCCACAAGCCATTCCTGAGGAATGTACAACACCCAGAGGCAGCACATCCAATTTTCCAAGGAGTGGAGGATGCTGCACCATTGCAATCTGTCACATCTGTCATCAGCAGGTTCAGAGATTTTTACAAAAGCCTGGCAACACAAGGCTGTGCTAACTCCAAAGGAATCACTAGTCACACTCAAGATTCACCTTTTTTTTTAAAGTATTTTAATACACTGTAACACCACAGGTCACAAACAGCTCTGTAAAGGCTTTATAAACCTGCTAGCTCACAGCAGGTACTTCAAATCAAGTCTCACACAGCTCCTGGATGTACTGGCACACTGCTAAAAACAAATCCCAATGCCATCATTACTTTTCATCTTCAGGCAATTCAAAGCTTGGCTTTTCCCTCCAAAGTAGAAGGAAATGGAAAGCAGCATTAACCTTTCCTGTTAACCCAGTGTAAGGGCTCTAGGGTGTGATCAGAATCTTCCTAACTTCAGGAGGCTTTGCAAAAAATTCCCTGAGATATCTTTTTGCTTGAACGTTTGGGATTAGAGCCTTGTCCAAAGATTAGGGAAATTGGTGAGATTCCTTCTGTTTTCTCTGTCAGACTTCGGATCAAGCCTGCAAAAATCCCCACTCCATTTACATCCCTGAGCCTGCTGTCACGGCCACCTGCCATGTCTGCTACTTCCCCACCTTGTCACCTCCCCAGCACAAGTCCTGAATTCCCCCCTGAGCCACACACCCCATGCAATACAAAAGATGTCCCAGCTAGCACCTCTCAGCCATCTTCCCAAGCTGTATGCTACAGGGCTCCTGGCTGGTACTGCCAGTGCTGCCCAGAGGGATTTGGAATTCCAACTGGTCTGCCTTTCCAGCTCCTCTGTTTTGCTCCACGATAGCCCTGATCTCACCAGCCTGTCTAAACCATACATGATGGGGAGAGAGAGTCCCAACAGGATCTCTGAACTTTTTCTCATTCTTTTGGTCAGCATCCAACAAACATTTTAAAATGTATTTAATTATGCAGTGCTAATGCCTGAGAAGTGGCATACAGTCACAGCTTGGGATGCAGTTAACATCTGAAACTGAGGATGCTCAGATACATTTTGGATTCCTATTTATAGATCAAGCTTAAATCTAACATAAACATGTTGATTGGCTTTAACGAGTAATGCTCTGCCCCAGGCTGGAGATATGGCCCTGTACAAGCTGTAAAGAACATATTTAAAAATAAATTCAAGCACTCATCATCTCCTAGTTTGTCCTCATTTGGCCAGTTCTGCTAACTTGCTTTTAAAGGACTTTTTGGTTTAGTCACGAAAGGAAAAGATTTCTGCAGGGGAAGAGATCTGCAAAATTATTCTAAGGCTTTGCTGTACATCTTGAGTCCCCTCCTTTCATCTGGAATTGTACATTAAATCAATCTGTTGACTCTTGGCAGATTCATTGTTTTCTCATGCAGTAAATCAAAGATGCTATATTTCATTGTTTTTCACAAGTTCTCAAAAGCACTTCTTTCCTTTGGATGAAATTTTCATGATTTTCTTTAGAGACAGAATTTATGTTCAATATTTAGCATTTTGTCTTTCCCTTTTCTCTTTACTTTCCCTGCCTTGAAGCAGAGTCCACCTCAGGTAATTGCAGCTTTTATTCTCAGTGTGAGTAATCTCACACACTTGCTTTCTAATTACTGCCTGCACAAACTGAAGGCATCACAGATTCACAAATTACCTCAGTCAGGTAATGTTTCCAAGCCTTTACAACCAGAGAACTTAAAGAATCAAAAAATAATTCCCAGCTACTCAGAGGAATCACAAAATCTATTCTGCTTACAAGGACTCTCCTGTGGACAGCAAGACCAAGCCCACAGTGCCCCTCCAATGCACCATGCCAGAGTTGGTGTTAAACTGCTGAGAGTGCTGCCACAATTATGCACAGACATCTTGTAAATATGCAAGAAAATAGATAACTGTGGTTATTTATGCATGCAATAAGCAGCTGTGAAAGGCAAAGGAAATGTGCAATTGCCTGTGCATGTGCTTCTGAAAACCAGGCTTCAGTGCTCAGTGGAAAAACAATTCTCTCTAGGCTCCTATTTATGGCAAGAGGAAATTTTCAGTGAATTAAATCAAATTAAGAGCTATCCCTTTATGCTGAACAAAACGAATAGGAAACATGTATATATATAGAGGGAGGGCACAGAAACATCCTCAGCCCGAGCCTGGGTAACCCTGCTCTTTTCCAGGCCAGCTCTAGGTGTCACTGTGGGAGCTGCATGGGATGCTCCTTCCCACCCATGGACGTGTTCCATTTAAACTTTTAACATCAAGAAAATGTCACCTTGGTGCTCCCTGCTCTTGGGAATTGCTTCTGCCACCGTTTTCATTTTAAAATACCACTGCACATTACAGAGTCGTGTGAGTGGCTCTAGCAGATGTGGGGGGATCAGCCTGGTCCCCACCCTGGCCCATAAATAATGCAGGGTGAGCACAGAAATCACACTGTGGCCAAGAACTCTGCTTTGCTGCAGTTTGGATCTAATTACTGTAGGTATCAGGCAAACCATCTAATTCTATTAGAGCCAAAGTAAATCTGGACACTGGGAAGGAACTGGATAAAGCCATATCCCATTTCATCTAATGCATGTAACCCTGTATATTTAATTGTCCTGCTTGCTAAAAGAAGCCTGAAGACCAGGCATTATCAAGGTTTCCATTTATTTTATTCTCCTAACCTGACAGCTTTCCAGCTGCCTTAAAAAAATAAAATTTAAAAAAACCAACCCAGCAAAAATTGACCATATGGAAAAAAAAACAAGGCTAATTAGAAGATAAGCAGGAATATCCAAAGAATGTAACAGCCCTATAAATGTCCTTTGGTCAAATATATTTATCTTTATTAATCAGCCTACATGCTTTTGAATCCCTCTGCTGCTCTGCAGTAAAGCTGAAAACTGGCAGGAATTACTTTAAAACATGTATTTTTAAACATCCAAAGAATTTGCAACATAAAATAAGAGAAGTTGCATTGTGCAAAAAATAATTTTAAAAATTATATTAGCAATATGCTCTTCCTTTCTCTGCAAACTGACAAAGCTCCTGAATCCTCACAGGGTTAGGCAGTGAATGCCAACACCAAAATTCAGATCCTGGCATCTCTATATTGGCAAAAGTCCCCTTCCATTTCCATCCCTGATTTTAGACTGGGATTTATGGGTAGGAATCATTCCCTGTCAGTTCCCATAGCGGCCAACAACAATACCAAATACACCTCATGGTTTAATTTATGGAAATTATCCTGATTCATTGCTAGAAACTGTGGCTCTGTGTTTTTGTTAGAGGCATAAGAGGCCCTACCATGCTCTTAAGAGCCTTGCTCAAACATTAACAGAGACAATCCCAAAGGGAATGGCTAATAGCAGCCATAAATCTTCCTCTGTGGTCCCAGGGCCCTTTCCCCCCATTGATCTGAAAGCTCCATCAAAATCAGAATTAATGGAAACCCCATGATACATCTGTATGACACATTAGGTGAAATCATGGCCCCAGGGAAGTAAGTGGCAAAAACTTCCACTGATGTCACCAGGATCAGGATTTCACTCCCATTTTTTATGATAATAATTTTTTGCTGCTAGGCCAACTGAAGCAGAGAGAGGTGAAGCCACATGCCCAGAAGCACAAGTGAACACCAAGCCCAGAAGATCAAGTGAAGAGTGAGCACTAAACTACTATTTCTTGCTTGTACCTCCCTTTTTCTCCCACCAGCTTCTGCATCCCTAACCCACCTCAGCCACCCCCCTGCCCTGCAGAAGGGACAGACTGCATGGCTGGAGCTCTGCTGAGTTTGCTGCAGACACTGCACTCCTGCACAATGTGGCTGAGCTCTGGAGTGAGTAAAGACAAACACTCAGCTGCCATGTGGTACAAACTGCTACAGCCACTGCACTTTGTGCAAACCTCAAGAGATGGCACAGCTGGGCATCACCTCTGCCCCTGTGGGGACAGCCTGGCCACTGCTGCTCTCTGCAGGGACAGGGATGGGCACAGACTGCATCTGTCCCTCCTCAGTGGATGTGCCCAAGGAGCAATGTTCACACACGTGTTGCAAAGTGCTGGCTCAATCTCCACTTGCATGTGCCACTAATACTCCAAAAATTGGTGGGTGTTGAGGGGCGAGGTCAGGAAAGATGAGGGCTGTGTCCAGGAGAAAATCACCCAGGCTGTGTCCATCCAGTGCCTTTGTCACCCTCCAGTGCAGCCCAGAGGAGCACGGGCAGTCTGCTGCTACCTGCAGTGTCACTCTAAGCTGGGGAAGAGAAATACATGGCTTAACGGGCAAACATGACTCCCTTAATGAATCACTCTGATCCAGATTTTTGGGGACAGACAACCCATCACTTAATAAACAAGCCCATGTTTGTCACCTTTCCTGAGATGCAAGTCCACAGGACCCTTGAATCCAACATGTGGGGTACCACAAACTGCTTTATTCCAAGTGCTGCTCCAGCAGAGCAGTGCACTGAGCACAGCCAATGCCCAGCAAGATTCACTGAGATGAAGGTCTCCTGTGGCATCCTGCATTTTACACCTACTCCATCCCAACCAGCCAAATCAGCCCACTCCTGATGACCAAGGATCTCCTTTATTCCTATTCAGCAGCTGCTGTGATTCACACAATGGAAAATGTAAAAACCTTAGGGCTGCTTGAGCTATTCTTGCCCAGGCCATTTCCTGCTGAAGCCAGGGGAATTTTTGCCTCGCAGGGTTAAAGACCTGCTGACCTCATCCCACAGTGCCAACACACCATCAGCACTTTCACAGAGCTCCTGCTATTTCATCCCTCTGAAAGGGACTTTGCAACTTTGTGGTCAGCACAAGCAACTCCATTTTCTGCCTGGTGGATGGAAACCACTGCTGTGCTGCAATTCCCTACCTCTGGAAACCACGGGGTGTGCACTTGTTTAGTATCCCAGGGCCTTCATCTAAGGTTGTGACATTTCTTTCCCTGTGCAGCTACGCAGCTAAATTCAAGAAGACACACGCTGCCATTAAACAACCCTGGAGAAAAGCCCCGAACGGTGTCACCTTGTTTAACCAGAGCCAAAGGCTGACATGGGCACATCCCTGCTGTGGATTTACAGGCAGAGCTGAGCTGAGCTCAGGAGGAGGCTGGCTCTCCTGGAGCTCCTGCCATGCCTGGGGAGCTGCAGCTCCCGCAGCCACCGCAGAGCCCGCGGTGCCGGATGCTCCCGCAGCCACCGCAGCGGGGCTGCAGGGCAGCCTCTCCTTCCTTGGCAAGGCAGGCGCTGCCAGGCACAGCCTTTCAAATAATAACCAGCCAGGAATACAAATCTAGCTCGTGCAGGATGCTGTCTGCTTTCTGCCATCCCTTTTATTTGTCAGTGTATTTATTTTAAATAACCGAACAGGGCACTTTCAGCCTGGTTGTGACTAAAGGATCTCTGACATAAATGAGGTTTGCCTTGCTGGCAGACTTGGCAATTATTCAGGTAATACAGAGCTGGCAATACCTCTTCATGTTTAGCTGAGAAAATGAGCAGGGAAATCGGAAAGCAAAGTTGTCGGGATGCTGGAGAGAAGCCATGCAAAATATTAATATTCAAACAGCAGTGAGATCCTGAAGAAAGAGCAAATAATGATAAAAAATTAACATATATCTAAACATACCAACACTGGTTATCTTTTGGGAGACAAGGTCTTGTAGTAAAGCCTCAATTGCAGGATTATGTCTGGAATACAACTCGTACCGATTAATGCCAATGTGGAATTTTAACCAGTTTGGGTAGGAGTCTATGGAGGTTTCTCCAGTTGGCAAAAATTCTTCATGATGATCTTCATTTTGCCTACCACCAAAAAAAAAAAATACAACAAAAATCCAAAGTTGAGGTAAAAAGAAATTATGTTACAGTTTATAACAAACGTCAAGAAACAGAGCTTCAAAATGTGACAACTTGGCAAGGCAAAGCACTACAGAAGGGAGAGAGGTCCCAAGTTCCTCCCTGCACCAGGAGCCTTTTCCCACCTGGGGCTGAATGGGGAGATGGATTCTCATTTCCCCTCATCCTTCCTGATTTAACACCCATGAATTCAGGAGCAAAACTCAGAGTGGCATCACTGAGCTTTGGCAGAGGCCCTTCTATAGCAGAAACACAGAGCTCAAGTTTTACCTTGTGTTTAGGTGGCATTATACTGGACACAGCTTTTACAGGTCTGGCTTGAATAACAGCATCATCCTGAACCTGTCTTTAACAAGGACGTGGGGCAGGAAACCAGGAGTGCAGCAGAACCTGATCTGTGGTGCCCAATGCTCCCATTTCCCCCCTCCTTCTAAAGAGGGAGATTGGAAGAAACTGCATCACTCTGAACTGGTTGCTAAAGAAGAACTGGCTGGTCTTGCCCCTTCCCGAGCAGTAGGAACACACTATAGCAAAGAATTAATTTAAATGATCACTACCTTCTGAATTTCACTTTAATTCTGTGAACTTTGGCTGCAGCCACTAAGGAAAATATGTACAACAGGCAGCTGCATTGTGGATATCAGTGTTGATTTCACTCCTCACCTACTGAACAGACTAACCCATATTTTTGATCCAGAGTTCTCTGTGTTTACAGCCATCTCCAGATGTTCAGGCATTTGTGACTCCTTTTCTTTTTCTTTCAGAGAACCCAAAACTTTCCAGGTTATTTCCCTTCACAGTCAGTTGGGATTATTAGATGGAAGGGGCCTGGACAATTCACATGCTCATGGGCCGGAAATCAGAATTATTTATCCTCTCTTTCTAAAGGTTTAGATCATGCTGGCATGCTCTGCAGCTTGACAGAGCTTTGCACGGTACAATGCAGCTGTTTAAACATTACAATGTCAGTGTGTTTGGAAGAGGGTGCTGTTGTATTAGACAACCCTTTTGATTTTTCAGTCATTGAATTTCTCAGCATTTCTTAGGAGCCAACAGGGCATACGATTCACAGAGGAAACTGACTGCTTTGAAGGCTGGAGCGCAGCGGAGGTGCAGGGCACTGGGAATTAATTGAGGATGAAAAATGTAGCAGGGATCAGATCCTGAAAGCGGAAATACCTGCCAGGATGAATGCCTTTGTGGTGCTAGACCTCGCTTTTGAGAAAAGTTAATGGATTACTGCCTGGCCTCACTGCTCAGCCCCTTCACCTCTGGCTGGGAGGGTGGGAAGGTGCTGGAGAGGAAGGCTCACTGTGAGCTCACCCTCTTCCTCACACCGTTCTTTTAGCAGCATCTTCCTCGCCTGCAGCTGGAGATGAGGCAGACCGACCTCTCTGCCTCAGCGCTCCAGCCCTCCCGCGCTCCTGCGTTTATTCTGTATTTCGGGGCATTTATTTTCCCAAGGAACACGACCGGGCGAGCCTGTGAACTGTTCCTCTTTTTCCCCGTGACCCCGAAACGCTCCGCTCAACCCTCTGCCCACTTCCACCCATCCGCGACACCCCAAACCCCGCGTCACCCACCCAAGGGCAGCGACCCGGGGGACACGCCACTCCACTCCACGCCACGTCCCCCCCGCCGGCCGGGCACTCACCACTCGGGCTGCTCGGCCGCCCGCGGGTTGAACCTGATGTCGCTGTTGACATTGAAGAGGAGGTCGCCGTCGGCCAGCGGGGGCAGGGCGGCGCGGTACAGCGGGTGCTGGAAGAGCGCGGCCAGCGGGGCGGCGTTGCCGGCGGGGGGCGGCGGGCGCGGCGCCCCGGGGCCGATCAAGCGCCGGGCCCTCCCCGCCGCCGCCGCCGCCGCCGCCGCCGCGGCCGCCGCGCCCTCCCCGCCGCCTCCCGCCGCCCGCTCCGCCGCCGCCTCCCGCGACTGCGACGAGAGGTTGGAGGCCGGCTCGGCGCTGAAGTCCTGCAGGATCCGCAGCGTGTGCTTGCTGGGCCAGCGCGGCGCGGCGGCGCGGGGCGGCGCGGCGGCGGGCGGCGGGCAGGAGCAGCCCGGGCGGCCCTCGGGGCCGCGGCGCTCCAGGCGCGGCAGCAGGTCGATCATGATGTGCATGGTGCAGGCGACGAGGAACACCATCAGGATCAGCACCCGGAACTTGCGGACCAGGAGCATTTTCATGGCCGGGGCGGCGGATGAATTACCGGGGCAGGGGGCGGACAGAGCCCGGGCGGGCGCGGGGCTGCCGGGCCCCCCCCGGGGCTCCGGCGTGCTCCTCTCGGGTCGGGAAGCGAGCGATCAAGTCAATAAAGTTACCTCCATAGGCGCCGAGAAATAAACAGCCTAAACCCCATAGGTCCTCATGTCTCAGTATCATCAAGAACTTGGGAGGGGGAGGGAAAAAAAAAATAAAAGGCGAAAAAAAAATTTTAAAAAGAAAAAAAAAAAAAGAAAAGGAGCTCCGGACCGAGCCTTTAAAATCAACAGGAAAACAATGCCAGAGGCATGGTAATATAGAAAGCCATCTGTTCACGATTTCTCCCTCTTTTTATTACAGGGATCACAACAAACAGGGAAAACTGGCTCTTGGAAAGAAACCGGCATCAGACACAGCCGCTGATGAAATAAAATAGGAAAAAAATACGGGGAGGAGGAGGGGGGAAAAGAAAAATATTAAGAAAACCTGTGCGGAAAGGCGACAGAAGAAAAAAAATCATCCATAATATTTGGCTGTGCTGGAAACGCTGACTCCTTTCCCTTGGATTTGAGCAGTGATGCAGCAGAAGCGCTCCCCGCTCGTTCTTGCTCCTTCTCTTCTCTCAGACTCTTTAAGAACATTGGCTGGAAAATCATTTTCTTAGAGCAGTTCCAGTTTCTTCATCCATTGCGTCCAGTGCTTGGGAGAGATTAGTATGTTCAACTGAGATCGAGTCTGGGTGGCTGCTGTATCCGAGCTGGGCTTGTGCTTTGGCTTGGGTTGGTTTTTTTTGGCTGCAAAACTGTCTGATGGCACAACTGCAACATAAAGGTTAAATATGGCACAGAAAAAAAAGAAAGAAAAAGCGGGGGAGAAGGAAGGATTAGAGGAAAGAAACTAATATAAATCAGTAGAGGTTCTTTTTAGCGAAGAGGTCTTTGATCTCTGCTGGGTCTTACAGATCTTTCTTTTAAAGAGAGAGAGAAAGGAAGAGAGAAGGGGGGAGAGAAGGGAAAAGCGGGGAGAGATCTTTGGCAGGTGCAGAGTGAAAACCTCTTTCAGCTACACTGAATTCTGGAGACTGGTTGGACTAGTAGCTCTGCAGCTCCAGCTTTCAGTGGGTGTGTTAAATATTATGAGCGAGCCATGATTCCTGCCTTCCTCACGTCATAGTTAGGAGATTGGCTAAATAAACGCTACAGTGATAGTAACAGGAAAACCTCAACCAAAAGAGGGTTTTTTTCCCTCCTCTCCTCCCTCCTTCCCACCCCCCCCTTTTTCATTCTACTGCAGCTCCAACTGGGGCAAGGAGAGGGCGTCTGTTCCACAAAGGTTTGGGGGAAAAGAAAAAAATATATAAAGCGGTAGAGGAGAGCGGAATCTGCACTGCCAGCATTGCGAAGCAGCAGCAGCGCGGTGTGTGCCGGGCTGCGATCGCCGATTCTGCTCCGTCACCGCCCGGGCTGGCCAGTGCCGCATTCACTGCATTCACTGCCCGCTGCCCCCGGCCCCGCAAGGTCAGCCCGGGAGCCGCGGGCTCCGCTTGCCCCGGGATCAGCCTTTCTGTCTAATCCCAGATTCCCAGCCGGGAGCGAGCTGCCCTCCTTCCTGCCGCCCTCCCAGCGCTGCTGGCTCCGTGCCTGGCTGGCCAGTGGGCTAATGGAAGTGGTGGCCTTGGGGCCAGCACAGCCCGCAGAGCGCTGGTGGCAGTGGTTTACAAGCGAGGGCACTCTGGAGGAAGGAACGAGCTGTTCCTGGTTCTTCAGGTGGTCAGGCAGGGATGCTCAGAACTGGCAGAATCAGGCAGGAACTCGGATTTCTGTCTATCCCTGGATTCTGTGGTCCATAGCAGGGCTCCAGCAGCTATTGAGTTGGGCTGTAGGAGGACTGAGAAAGATAAAGTGCTTGCTCCAACCCACCACCACCTTTCCACAGAATCATCTCAATGCTGAACGTGGCAGTCCGTTTTTTCCTGCATTAAACCATATTAAAGTATTTCTTTTCCTCAAAAAGTCTTTCCTCACCCACCAGGCTCCATCCAGCACTGTTCCCTTACTATCCCTTCTGCAGAGCCCTGTGCCCTGCACTCCTCTGAAGCACATCCGTGCAGTGTTACAGTCTCACCATGTTTTGCACAAGGGAAATCACTGGTTTTCCAGCAAGAAAAAAAAAGATTGATGAACAATAACAACAAAAAAGACCTAACAGGACTATGATCCTATGGACTGCTCTGTACCTTTGTGGAGAGACAAAACTTGCTGTCCTAGGGTGACCTTGTAGTCCCAGGGTTCAGAGGTACACCTGGATCCTTCAAGTACAGGTGTACTTAGTCACAGAAAAACTTTGTTACAGAGCCAGAAGCAGGGCTTTCTGTCTGTTCCATTTTTTTTCACCAAGACCAGCTTGGACAAAGGCTGTCTGGACAGCTGACTACATGGCTGATGGTGCAGGGCAGCAGAAGACAGTGAGGGGTGAGTGCAGTGCACATGGTTCCCTGGGTATCACTTATGTTACACTTTGCTGTGGTTTTTTAAGGAGTTCTGGGGGAGCTGTTTGTAGTATTTCAGGTGACGATAGATAATATGACACATTATCCAAGGCACAATAGAATTTGTAGGTTGCAAGTTTTAGCTACATGTTTGTTTTTTTTTCCTTAGTGTTTGCCCTACTAAAACTGAGGTCTGTGGTGTTAGGTGAGGGTGAAACTGAACAAGTCTGTGGAGAAAGTTGCAAATTACTTAAGTGAGTTCTTTAAGTTGTTTCAATTTACTTTACAGTAAAAGAACATTGTGTCAAACGTTGTAATTCCATGTGTGAGAGTTATATAATGAAAGGGAGATTGGCTTTGAAATATAATACAAGCAACTAGATGTAATTAATTACCTGACTTTCAAGAGGTGAAAATGACAATATTGTGAACAAGTAACTAATTCTTTGAAATTACATGTTTTTGTTTTCATCACTGTGACTCTTAATGCATATTGGCTATTTAGTTAAGTGTGGTTTCATCTAAATTGTGTCTGCCTATAAACTGAATCTCCCTGTCTTCCACAAGCTGTTTATTCCTTGAGCCTTGTAAACACTTGTTTTATCTAAGAATGTGAGATTTATAGATGTACTGTATTCTCTTCTGTAACTGACCTTTGTGGAGAAGTTTTGGCCTGGACCAAAGTGCCCCAGAGATGTGGATAAAAGAGAGCTGTCTCTGCATTTGTTTCTCAACTTCAGTATCCACAAATGCCTTTAGCCACTAATTTGTTATTTGTGAAATAAGATGCACTGGACAGCTGGTGAACTCTGGCAGAGAGTGAGCCTGTGGCTTTGCTTTGGACTATGGGGAAAGCATAATTCCTTGTTTCCTGAGCCTTTCTTCCTCTGTCCTGGAGGCTGGTAGTGATGAGCACCAGCAGTGTGTTACAGCCCCTCTGTGCCTCTAAGCTGTGCTGACTGGGGAAGCCAAGGGAATGAAGCCAGAGCTCAGCTGGCTCTTCCCAACCCCCTGTGGGCTCCCCTGTGGCCCATCACACAAGGAGGATGCCAGGCTACCTGTTTTCTTATGGACCTTTCCCCTGAGCAAGAGAACAGCCCTGCTCTTGTCCTGGAGTCACTGTGCCTTGGGTGTGAGCAAAGGGGCCCCTCTCACCTCTCTGATCATCTCTTTGGGAACACAAATTTAGGGACAATCTCACATTTGCATTCCTGCTGTTGACCCCATGGGGCTGGCAGGGAGCCTGCTACTGTGGCCAGGGAGATGGCAAGTGAAGGATCTGCTGGGCTGGGAGGGCTGAGGTGGCTTGTGGTCAGGAAGTCACAGATTGTTGATGTGGGAAACCACTGGGAGAAGCCAGGAGCTGGGCTGCAGGTCAGGATAGCCTGGAAATTGGGTAGCAGGCAGACTCAGGGATAGGTCTAAGGTATTCCAAGGCTTGTGCAGCTTCCCAGGACAACCTCATTGCTGGCCCTGGGCAACTGGGAACTTGGTGGAAGAGATGTTGTGCTTGTGCTGGGGTCTGGAGGTTGTGTGATCTGCTCCTAGGGAAGAGTTCCCTTTTTCTGCTGCAAGGGAAGAAATGGGATTTGTGTCCAGCCAGCTGGATTTCAGCCCTACATCCTTGTCCATGTACTGTGAGGCCCTGGCCCCTTCCCTTTCAGTACAAGTGTAATGTTTGCATGCAAGTTACCTCCTCTGGCTTCAAATGTTTGCCTTCAAGACTTAATAAAAACCCAAGATTTTTGGTAACTCCTTATTATTGTTCAAGCAGGCTTTTAAGTACCAAACTTGTGAGCATAGAGCCACAGGGTCTTTGTAATCATGCCCGATTTGGGCAGTTGTTAGAAGATAGTTCATTACTTAACTTTCCAAGTTAATGTGGTCTTAGCAAGGAATACTTAAATATTTCTCCTCAACTAAACTCTGCAGCTTCATATGGAATTCCAGTATATGGCAAAGAGCTTTTCATTTCTGCTGTGCTGTGTGTTGGACCAGCACTGCCCCTGTAATTGCTGGCATTATGTAAACAAGAAAATAATAAGTTCTTAATGGAATATTATGACATCAATAAGTCATTGCATACAGCTCATTTCAATAATACAAATGAAATCAAGTCCCTTACATCAACTCTATTTTTATTTTATTTTTGGTCATTGAATTAAAATCTTTCCTCTCTTTTATTGAAGCACTTGAATGTTATTGGGAATTTAACATTAAATTGCTGCAATCACAAGCCAGGATTGCTTTGGATCTAACAGGCTTTTTAATTTGGTATTACAAATTGGCACTCAGCACTTCTTTGCATGTTCTACCTTTGCTTTTATTTAATAACACAATCAAGAATTCAGGAGGGGTTACTGTCGTATGTCCTGGCATTTCTTCATTGTTTTGTGCATGTATTAATACCTTATCTATTTCTGAAATCTGTGTAGATGTTTATTTTCCCCATTTCTGCCTGCCTGCCTCACTGAGCAGCAACAATGGTCAGTGTACGTGATAGTGTATCCAGGTAAATAAATGAAGCATGGTTTTGGGTGAATAAACATACCCAGCTATTATTTTCTGTTATAACGGTTTACAGCCTTCTGATGTAAAGCCTGAATGCAGCAGGGCAAGCTGTAAGTCAGGCCTGATTGCACATTTTGAATCAGTGTAATATTTTTATTGTTACTTCTAATGGAAAAATGGATTTTCCTTTCTGAGAGCCTCTGTCTGTGATGTTGGAAGTCCTGAGGGCATCACATGCCTTGCCTGGCCCCTGTGGCCGTGCTGCCCAGGGTCCTCTTCCTGCTCTCCCTCTCCTTCCTCCCTCTGAAGATTCATGTGCTTGACCTAATTTATTGGTGCTTTGCCTTATAAACACAGATGACACTGGCACTCTGATGGGTACTGCACATTAACCTCCCACACTGCCCAAATCACGTTTATTGCTGAGGAACACTCTTGGCACTGAGCAGGAGGTGATTCCACAAGCTTGATTTCACTGTCAGCTTCTTCTGTGCATGAAGAATCAGCAACACAAGTTTCAAGTAGTGTGCTGATATTTTTTCCATAATGTATACTAATGTTCTTTTGGCTGCCTTCTGGCCCGGGGTTTTGTTGGCTATTTGGTATTTTTTTAATGAATCTTGACCAAATCTCCACTCCCAGATCATAGAAGCAGTGTGGTCACCTGCTCCTTCCCATGGTGCCTTTGCTTAAGGTTGAAGGGGCACTGAGCTGCAAGCTGGAGATGAATGGTGCTGAAAGGAGGGACTGGTCCTGTCAGATCATCAGGGCTGGGCAAAGGGGGGCTCTGTGTGGAAACACATCACCACCCTCAACTGATTTCAGAAAGTCAAAGCTTCCAGCTCCAGCCTTTTGCTTCTGAGTGTTCCCATTCTCTAATTTGGGATACAATATTCTGGATGGCCTAAACCCCCAGGGATTTCTTGATCAACCTGTTGAAAGCTGAGCTGGTTATTCTATTAAGGCAGTGGAGCAGGAGGCTTTTTCCCTGCCTGTTTGTTACTCCTCAGCTGTTGCTGCTGCAGATCAAGGGTTGGCTCCTCAGCTGGTATCAGCTGGCCCTGGCTTCAATGAAATGCCCTCTCATGATATCAGCTGAGGATCTGGGCCACAATGCTTAATTCTTCCACTGTTTGGAACAAAGAGCTGCCTGGCCTTGCAAGAACAAAATTCTTGTTGTTGCTGGAGTGATGGGGTTGGGCCTGTGGAGGGATCACATTTGCTGCAGGCATTCAAGTGGAGTAGTCATCCTACATATAGCTACATTACAGAGGGGCTGAGAAGTTACCTTCCTAAGTGGTAGGATGCTATAAAGAAAATTACTTGTTAGGAGGTTGTGTTCTTATCTAAAAATTATCCCTGAGACCAAGTCAAAACAAATTATCTTGATGTGCATGACATAAGAGCATGCACGTCTTGAGTTATCATAATTTCATCTTCTTATAGGAACTAATTTCTCTAAAAGTAATTGTGATCAAATAGCCTGTGCTCCTTGTGGACTTTCTGAGTTAGTGCATGAATCTTTGTAAAGCATAGAAAATATGGCTTGCTAAATTACACATAAAATAACTTTGCAATTTCAGTGAAATTGAGGAAGCTACCTGATTTATGCCAGGAAAAAATGCACCCTGATGCTGAGACAAGGTGTAGCTACACATGCACACAGAAAGGTTCTGCCTACTGCAGTGTGCAGTCACACACAGACCCATTTGAGTGCAACAAAACTATGAACAGCCTAATTGTATACTGAAGAATCTCTTCGGGGAATTCTCTTTTTTTAAGTCTAATTTTGATTTGTATGAATGTTTTGACATCTCAACTTGAGCTTTTTTTCCTCTTGAATGGCTAATTTTTCAATCAGATCATTAAAAAAAAACCCACCTGAGAAACTGAGAGCAAACCACAAGACATTTTAAACATGTGACAGCCTGAAATAGAAATTAAAATACTAATAGAAACCCTCATGGGAGAGTATTACAACTAGGCAGTGTATCCTAATAGGCAGTGAATTACTCTACCCCTGGGAGACACCAGGATTCTCCCCAGCTTGGATATTCCTTGCCAATGTGATTCTGAGAAGTTGCTTCAGTTTTGTCTCCTTGTCTGATGGGATGGATACCCTGGAGCATTTTGAGATCTATCAATAAAAGCCACTACAGGAGGGAAATGGTGATATTTTAGGTCTTGCTTCTTTGGAGAATAGTTCATAGTCCTGACTTTAACCCCACGAGAAATTCAGAATCCTAAAAATATTCTTTATAGGAAGGTCTGAAACACTGGGACTTGGGGTGAGTCCTTGAGTCATGAAACCTCTTAAACCTGGCACAGTGTCCTTATTTCTTGGCTTGCTGGGAGCTTTCCTTCTGATGAATTGCCCCTTGCCCTGTGGTGTGGGCCCCCTTCTGCCAGGGCACTCCACTGCTGCTGTGACCCTGCTGTGGCAGCTGTGTGCAGGTCCTGAGCTCAGAATTAACCCGTTCTAGCCTGAACTAGGGTGGGCCCAGGGCTGGCTTGGCCTCGATGGAGATGTGGGGAGTCTGCTGTTAGTTTGCCAAGGGAGGTGGTGATGTCTTGGAGTGTCTCTGCCTCCCTTCCCATCAGCAGGATGGGCTTTCCTGCTGATTTTTTTTTTGTTGTCAGTGAGTTCTGCTCTCCTAGTGATAATTTGGTTTTGTTTCCCTAAGGGCTTTTTAAAATACTGTCTCACTTTCTGGATTGTTCGTTTTGATGTGTTAGTATCAATAGTAAGTTTTAGTGATAAGATGTGGCTGTCTTGCATTTGCTGTTGAAGGTTGGAGGTGTGTAGCCCTTGTGCTAAAGCAGCTGAGCTGTTATGGGAGGGGATGATCTATGAGTTTGGGAATGTTTCAGGGTGCTTGGGGCAAGTTTGTTTTCTGTATCCATTTGTTCTCGTCAGCCCTTGGGCTTCTCCAAGGCTTGGGCTCAAAAACACTTGAGACAATTTAGATGCCTGAGCTGGAGGCATAATTGCCATAGAGTCCCTTGTAAATCAGACCTAATTGCCTTTGGGTTTGTCATTCAGTTGAGAGACCAACATGGTTTTCCACGTATAGGTTGGAGTAATAAGATTTGATTTATCGGCTCTATCTCTTCAGGGAGAGGTGCTTTGGGGTAGGGTGTTCTGAGTTTGTACAGAGCCTACAGCTCTGAGCTGTGTCCTCAGGTGAAATACAGGCTGGAAGGAGGGTGGGGATGATATCCATATACACACCTGTAATCCAGGGGTGAAAGGAGTTGCTCACTTACCTTCCCTGCTGGCAGATAAAACTCCAGGCAGTTGCCAAGAAATGTGTCAAGGCTATGACTCTCAGGTGAGCTGGAAACACAAATGTCAGACACGCAAAGTGAAAGTGGTTTCGAGTGCAGCCTTTGTCCTCGTCGGGTTCTTTGAAGATTGAGGTAACTTAAAAAGAAGGGGGGAAAAAAAGGTTTCCATGGAAATTTTTGAAGCCAGAGGAGTGAATATTGGTGTTCGCTTTGTTCTGTGTTCTTCACAGCTGATAGAAGTCACAGTGTAAATGGACTTAACTGCTGAGTGACCTTTGACAAAGCCAGGTAGGAAGTCTTTGTTGTTGTTGTTGTCAGTGATGGTAATTTCCTTTTTTTTTTTTCAAGGTAAGAAGTCTTTTTCAGTGTGGTGATTCACTAGTTTTAACTGAAACTTTAAGACAGAGACATGGTGACAAGATAGTGACTGCAGTGAGTAACAAGGCTTAGTCAATTATTGACCAGCCCATCTCAGCACCTTTGTTTTCCTTGCTGACAAAATATCACAGCCTTTATACAAAGAGCTGAGCCGGCAGGAACCCAGCATTGCTCATTCTGGATGTCACTGTGAGAAATGAGCATTTTCTTGTTATAAAGTGAATTGAATTCTCTCCTTGCAAAGTTTCTTCCCATTATCTTTTGGATTAGTGCTCTGTACATGGCTGTCTGCTCTGATTTCTGTCCTCTCTCATAGGAAAACATGCAGAAGAGGTAAAAGCTAATGCAATGGCTGTTTTCTGAAATATTTTACAAGACACCCTAGCACAGCCAGAGCAGGGCTAGGATGGCCCAAATCTCATCTGGAACCCTTCAGACATGACTGCCATACATACAAGTGCTGATGTCTTGACTCACATTTCTGCATCCTCCTTCAGGAGACATATCTGCTCTTGGTACTGGAGCTAATCCTTTAAAGAGCACACGGGTTTTGTAGTGACAGTGGCTGCAAAGCTCTGCTGTGCTCATATTTTGTGGTGCAAAGGTGTGCAGCTCCCTTTCTCTTTTCCAACTCTTTTCAAATATAGGTTGTGCCCTTCTGGCAGGTTAGCCAGGGTGCAGGGATGGGACTTTTCTGTGCATTTTGCATAGGTGTTACTCCATTCAGCACTGGTGTAGCTCTGAGAAAGGGCTCATGCTTGAGATCCCTGAAGGGGTAGTGCCATGGCTCAAAGCTTTTCTCCTTGATGTGACAGGAAGAGCTTTGTTCAGTTGGATCTGATTCCCTCAGCTTGAGGTGAGCCAGCAAAACTTGCCTGGCCCCCTCATTTACTCACTGAAATCAATATGTTTGATATTCAAGGACTGAACAGATTGAAGGGAGAGGCTGGTGAAGCCCTTGCACATAATTCCATCACCAGGAGCAGAGATCCTGCTCAGCTCATAGTGAATAACACCATAAATGTGAGCAGAGCTCCTGCCCAACTCACTAATGATCACCACTTTGCTGGACTAAGTTCTGCAAAACTCAAATCAGTGATATTGGACACCTTCATGTAAGGCCACAGATGTGTTTTGCTGGTTATCCATAGGATCCACTTTAGAATTCCAGTGTAAAAATGGAGTTGAGGGGGGCAAGTCAAGTTCTAGGGGTAATAAAGTGAAAATTAAATACAGTAGTTACAGTGTGCAGTGATGCAATAAGGCTCCTGGCATCTGATTGCTTCTGTCCCACAGATAAATAAGCCAGCAAGAAAAATAAAAGTTGCATGAAGAGCAAAGTAGCAGCAAATTCAAATGTGCATCAAAGACAGCACATGGATACTGGCAAAATTTACAAAAAAGCTTTTGAAAAAAACCCAAAAGTTAAAAGGATAAAGATCAAAGGAAGAACAAAAAGAAATAAGGACAAATAAATTAAAAAACAAAATTATGAAGCAAAAGAACAAAATGTCTTATACAGAAGTGAAAATGAAGGACAAAGAAAAATAATGAAACAAGGGAATAACAAATGGTGAGATGCAGCTTTGGGTATCATTTGCGTAGGTGTTCACAGTGCAATATGAACACTTCCTTTATAATTTTGATTTCCTTTTCTTTTATTGTTTCTCAACCCAGAAAAGATAATTATAAGTTCCTTCTAATAATAATTACAGGTAGGCTGTGCCTTCTGTCTCTAGGATCTCACAGAAATAAAGTTGTGGGTAGTCAAGGCCTGCTGGGATGCTTTGCTGTGTACCCTGGCAGAAGTGGGTGGGGGTTTCAGGTGGCAAAGGGCAGAGCACTGGAAAGTGCTGGAGTTTGGGTGGGACTTGGGGACGTTCCTGACAGTCGGGTGAAGGCTTGTGGAGGATGGGGAGGAGTCTTTGATGGAGGTCTGACAATGTGTGACTGGTCCCATCTGCTGCCTATGGAGTGGTGCACAGGAACATGAAGTACTGCTGCAGTCCACAGGGTTCTTTATGCACGAAGGAAGATGCCATTTTCCAGAGTCCTGTCATGTAGCTGTTACTGGAAACTCGGTGTGGAGATCAGCATATAAATCAGGGTCCAAGGGTCCCCGTGTGGCCCCTGCACTGGTGCTCAGGGCACAGCAGCCCTGGGTGAGGGCTGAGGCTGCTCTGGGGGCGAGCAGATGCCCAAGTACACTCCAGGGTGATGCCATTACAGAGGCAGCACAAAAGTCACAGAGCTTAATCACTCTATTTTCCACCTGTTTAGTGTTATAAACCTTTGACAAAATGGGAGTGAAGTGGCCATTATATCTCACGGGTCCAGCTAGACCCAAACCCTTGTAAACCTTCCCCTCCACTTGATCTGGCATTTTGGTTTATCCTCAGAAAGGAGATGTTCACATTGCTGCAAAACAGTTCAGAGTTCAGTTTTGTTTGCATTAAAATACAAATAGTCTGTGGTGATTCGACCCTGGATGGACACCAGGTACCCACCAAAACTGCTTTGTTGCTCCTGTCCTCAGCTGGACAGGAGAGGGAAAATATAACAAAGGGCTTGGGGGCTGAGATAAGGGCAGGGAGAGATTAATCAAGAATTACTGTTACAGGCAAAGTAGTTTCAACTCGGGTAAACAAGTTTAATTTTTTGCCAGTCAAATCAAAGGAGGATAACGAGAAATGAAATCAAATCTTAAAAATGCCTTCTTTTGGTTCCTTTCTTCCCAAGCTCAACTTCACTTGTGTTTTCTCTACCTGCTGCCCCCAAAGTGGCACAGGGGGGACAGGGAATGTGTCCTTCCCCACAGACTGCAGAGAAATCTCTGCTCTGACATTTGGAGCAGCCCTTACCCCTCTCTCACTGACCTGGGTGTCTGCAGGCTTGTTGCTCTTGCATAGCCTCTTCTCTCCTGGCTGCAGTTGGGAAGTTTTGTGGGGTTATTCCCTTTCCTGAACAGAGATGCACTGTGCTGATGGGCTCAGTGGCAGGTTCCTCTTGGAGCTCTTGGCTCCACTGGGTACAGGGTAAACTTCTCACTGAAGCCACCCCTGTAGCCCCCTGCCTTGTCTACCCAAACCTTGCCATGCAAAATGAATATATAACCTTACCCAGAGGGAAATGCTGGCATTTTGTATGCCCTGGAGCCTCTTTTCCACCATTACATTTGTCGAGGCCATGCTCTGGTGCAGGAGCTCATCTGCTCCTGCTGTGGCAGCAGGAAATGGGGGAAGACAGCAAATGTGCTCTGGTTGTACCCCATAGGAAGTGCCATCTGAAGTAATTTTGTTCTTCACTTGCTGGCACCTGATAGCCAAGAAAGGCTGAGGAACAAACTGCAGTAAAGGAGAGAAAGGAGAGAAAAAAGGGCTGAGCCTTAAAGAGGTGAGAGACACAGCAGTGGCAGTCGCTTCAGAAGTCTTTTAATAGAAAATCACTTTCCCCTTTCCTTTGCTCTCCAGACCCCAGCGTTCAGAGGGCAGGGGCCACTCTGACTGCTGCCAGCTGGATCCTCCAGAGGTGCCATTCTTTCAGCTTGGGCAGGCTAGTGCCAATAGTGGGAAAACTTACCCTGGATGCTGAATATTCATATTTGCATTCTTGAAACCCAAGCTGAACTTATATTTAGTCTGAGTCATGATTCAAAAAATAAAATATGCACGGATCACAGTTGTGAAGGAAAGCAGCAGAAATGGCTTTTTGGCACAAACATATGCAAGCCATATTTCTCTAGAAGTAATTTCCCATGGAAATTTAACCTCTGAAGGACACTGAAGTTAAATTAAACTGTAGGTTTTGTAACCTAAGATGCTATTGTCAGTCTGGCAAGTCTGGCAGCCATGGAGGAGTAACACAATACGAAAGAAATGGTACACCCGTATTTAGAGCTAAAAACAAGGAGCTTTTCCCAGAGTCTGCATTAATGTCGCCATCCCTTTGTGACTATGGCCATGTCATTTAATCTCATTGCATCATCTGGAAAGGGCTGTGAAATTAGTACCATATGTAGCCAGCACATAAGGCCCAGGGGAAGAAATCACAGTGAGAGAAGACCACATTGTCCCGAAAGAGGAGAACTTTGGGAATGTGCACATCTGAAGTGACTGTACTTTGTCATTTGCCTGGTGGCTGAGTGGGCACGTGGGGAGGTGGGGGAGCCGGTGGCATCTCTGTGGTGGTGTGCCACAGGAGGTGGAGGAGCCCTGAAGCTCCCCCAGCTGCTGACAGCTCCATCGTGGTGATGGTGTGGGACCTGTGAGTGCTGGGGGCTGCCTGTGCCTGGGCTGGCCTGGCCAGCCAGATGTGCCTCTGCTAATAATAACAACAGGAATTGCCCTACGAGCAAAGCTCCATCTGGGTCACTTGTGTAAGCTCAGGGTATGGGCTCCTCTCCTCCAGGACAGCTTATGTAATCGCATCAGAAATCAAATCTACAATTTGCATTTCACCTTTTTCTGAACATCTGGCCGTTCACGTTTTGGGCCTGCTGATTTCATAGGGATCCTGGTTAGAAGAAGGTTTTCAGGTTTTCTGTGCATGCAAGCATGGAAAACAAATGCTGAAAGGTTGCCCAGACAGTGACCTTGGAATTAATTTTCAAATTCGAGTGAATATCTTTATATTTTCTCCACTCAAAGTTTCCATAAGAGCAGTGCTGTGGTGTGTGACCTCTCTAGCCCTAACTCAGTGCTTATTTGAAATTGTCCCTTTTCTCTAATGCTGCATTGCTGCCTTTGAAATCAGCACACAGAAGGGCAGTGGGGCCCTGCAATGAGAAGTGACCTCAAGCTGGTGGCATCTACAAAG
Source organism: Sturnus vulgaris (assembly GCF_052056855.1). Lineage (NCBI taxonomy): Eukaryota > Metazoa > Chordata > Aves > Passeriformes > Sturnidae > Sturnus > Sturnus vulgaris. The sequence continues at coordinate 6,119,620 of NC_142258.1, forward strand.
AAAGTCCAGTTGACTTCAGCAGGCTTTGGAGTGAGTTTGTCAAAGGCTGCTGGCAGGGCGCTCAGTGATGTCCTCACAGTGTTTTAATTTCCTCCCTTTGCTGGTCTCAGATAGTGTGAACCTACTGACCTCTGGTGCATGCTGATCATCTGTTTTTCACCAGGGAAGCAAAGCTTGGGACAAGTTTTGCTGGAGAATTGTCAGAGAAGTGATTGCAGCTTTTAATTTGCCTGACTTACTGGCTGAGATCCATGTTGGCAGATCCTTCAGTAGCTCGTTATTGTTGGAGGCTTTTCTCGATGGGTGTTCTCTGCAGCTGTGCTGAGGGTATGTGAGCACCCCGAGCTGTGTCAGCCTCAGGATCCTCCTCTCCACTGAGCAAAGGCAGTGGGATTTTTTTTTGTCCCAGCAGCAGCTTGTAAACATAAAGAAAGCTTTCACGGCCTCATTCTTATTGGTTTTAAGTCCAGAGACTTTGAGGAAATAAGATAAGTGTGATAGTCTGTTCCTTCAAAGTCCCCACTGCATTTTTAACTGTACTAGATAACTGTAGTAGATAATAAATACAATACATGCATCCATGCACATAAAACAGCATTATTTTGTGCTTAGTCCATGTGTTTCATGTAGAAATCTGGATAACAGCCAGATCAGTAAATGACTCTCATTTTTAATGGAAATCAGAAACACAACAGATGTACTGTACACTGAAAAGAGTTAAAAATAGCTGTTTGCAATCTCTGTGCTTGCCTTTAAACAAAATGCATGGTATAGAGCAGTGGTGGTTTAGCATATGGAGGCTTTAACATCCAGTATTTCTGAGAGTTTGCCAGGTTTGTGCAGGGAGGTCTTGAAGTTAATGGCAAGTTTCATAGGCAGGATTTCTGCTAACATCTTAACTCTCTCCATGGTCAAACCCTCTGGCTGCTGTGAAACTCTTTATGACCACTTGCACGTTGCAGTAAATTTGTGAAAAGATATGGAAAACCCAATAGAAGTTTGTTCCCATTCCTGCCCTACTAGGGAGCTGGGTATTTTTTTTTTTATTATTATTTTTTTTTTTAATCTGGATAAATTGAGATGTTAATTCTGGGTCACGCAGCAAAATATTTTTAATGCTGGTGCCTCCTTCTTACGACTGGTGCCACTTCTTTCTCATTACAAATCAGAATAACTAGTGCAGCATTACATGGTGGATTGGCTGCACCTGGCAAAACTGGATTAATTCCAATGTGCTGCATAACTCCAGACTGACTGCAGTCCTTGGGAGAAAAGGATTTGCCTTTAAGAGTTAACTTAAGTGCTGTCCCAATGTGTACATCTTCCAGTGTGCTTGGCCTCATTGCAGTTGTCAAATGACTGGGGAGCCTTTATGTAAATCATTTTGATAATACACATTTGTAAGCTGGTGTAAAGAAAACATTTTCTTATGAATGTTATATAGTGGAAGAGCTTCATCTCCACATTGCACTTATGCTTTAATGCAGCTTTTAGTAGTCTTCATGTTAGATGCTCTGTGTAGACTCAGAAATAAGTCTTAGAGAGCAATTACTCAAACTACCTGAAAAGCTGATTTTTTTAAATAGGAATTTTACCTATTTCTGCTGACTTCCTTACAGCACATTTTTGATTCAATATGTTTTTCTTGTTTAAAAAAGACCTTGTTTTCCCAGAGTGCTAAAAAAAGCCCTTTGAAACACCATGAGACTATAGTGATGAGCTATGCTAGAGAAACCAATATTATATATTTCATCATTTGTCTGGTGTCCTTGCCAAACTTCTAATTTAGCAGCGCACAGTAGTGCACCAAAGTGAGTCATGAATTCTTCAGTATAATTACCACGCAGTGCAAAACCAAGGCTACAGAAGTCTGAACCTTTTCCTGTCTGTCGTTTCTCCCTTCTACTCGCTTTTCAAATACCATATGCTGTGCAGGAAAGCTGTGCATTGCATCACAGCTTCAGCCCTCTTCTGAGCAGATATGATTAAAGGCTACATTTCGAGTTAATAACTAGAAGTCCTTTTCTGTGGGACAGTCACAAAAAAAAAAAAAAAAAAAGGAACAAAAAGGTGTTTAATTTCTTTTATAGCTATAATGTGGGTGGTTTTGGGGGAAACACCCTGGTAGAGACAGCCACTAAGGAGTTGTAGGGCTTGATATGAAATCTGAGCAAATGCTAAGAGACAGTCTTGTTGACATTTTAAAATTAGTTTTTCCTGGAATTGATTTCTATGTCTTCATATATGTCATTTTAGAAAGTGAGCCTTACATGTGAGGTAGCTGCAAAGGGCAACTGGAAACCTCATGTGTCCATTCAGAGTTAGGAATGACCCAATTCAGAAGTGTGCTGGTGACTGTGTTATCAGTGAGATGTGAAGGTGTACCTGCAAACTAGAGTTCCAAAATTGCTGCTGTATCCAAATTAATGTTCAGTTCAGTGTCTGCATTGAGGCTTACTATTTTTTACCTGTTTATAAGTGTGTACAAAGGCTCAAATTCTAAAAGAGCATGAGAGAAATCAAAGATTTATAGAGTTGCTGACAGATTAAGTCTTCAGACAGTGCCATTTCAGGTTGGTTTTGAAATTTTGCATCATTCCAGTTGCTGCATGTGACTTACACATTCTTGCCTCCTTTTGAAAGGAAGAGCTTAAGAAACTCAACACCATTTCTGCCATACTTATGTTTCCTCAGACTGCATAATGAATCCTGTTTGCAAGCTAAAATCTGTTGATATGTTAAATATTATCTCTGTTTGAATTATTCCTGCCTTCCTGCCTGTGTTATGGGATGGTTTCAGCACAGGTTTTACCAGAGCACAAAGAGGTGAGACAGACAGACCTGGGGGGCTTTGCCTCCTTCAGCTGCTGGGAGGTTGGTCACTGTTCAGTGGCATTTTGTTTCTAGCTGTTGCGAAAAGCTGTTTCCTGAGCAATTAACTGCAGAATTTTGCTTCCTGCAGAAGGCACAGGAAAATGTGGTTGCGTTTCTGAAGGCACAATTACATTTTCAGAGAGCTCCTACAGAAATACTGCCATTGCAAGGTTCAACTACGTGACCCTTCCCACCTTCCTCTTAATATTTCTTTAGTATTTCTTACTATTTCCCTATTTTCTAGAGAAATTTGCCTTTCAGACCTGGGTCTGCTCATAAACTGTAGATTAAAGATTATTATTTTCTAATGGTGACTATGGAAAAATATGACTAAAGATGTTACAAACTCTCCTTGCATTTCTGGAAACTTCTTCCCATCCTTTCTAGTTGCTATTTTGTTTGCTGCATCTTCTGTTTCTGGCTTGTGGCTCAGCCTTGCACTTGTTTCATGCTTGGCTAAAAGCAGTTAAGGCAAAGGCCTGGCTCATGTGAGTGGGGCTGTAGAGATGCAGAGCACTCTGAGTTCACTGTCACTGTACCCTGCCCACACTCCTCTCACAGCTCTCACTCACCCCTTTTCAGTAATTGCATTAACTCAATGCAACAGCCTGACAAATTCCCAGACGTGTCATTTTTTTTCCCCTTTCAAAACTATGTTTAAAGGAACACACTGTGGTGAGAAGTTAATTCTACATCCACGCTAAATTAGTTGTGTTGATTCGTTCCCCCCACCCCCCCAAATGTTCTGTTTCAGAACTGCCAAGTAAGAGCTAAAACAGAGGTTAAATAGAGACTATTGTGTCATTGTGGGCACAGTATTCCTTTGCTTGGCAGTGGAATGATATGTTATATATGTAAGGAGGGGGATGGTTCAGGTTATGGAGGTTTCAAACTTGTCCATTTTGTGATCTGCTCTCTTCAGTTGCTGCAGCATCAAAACATTCCTCCCAATTAATTTCTTTTGCACTTTCACAGATGCATGGAAAATTGTGAAAAGTAAGTAAAATCACTTTTAAAAAGAGTGCACAGCTTACTCTTGAATGTATATCAGGAGGAGAAAATAGCAGGTGATAGAACACACTTGGTATGAAAGACTACATAATTATGTAGTGTGGTCACTGGGGCAGGTGAACGAATTGGGTGTTTTGATGAGAGCATGCTGGATGGAAAACTTAGACAGGAGTTGCTGGGAAAGAGCTTATGCCAGAGATGAGGCATGGTGGATCAAATCCAACAGGACACTTGAGGCACTGGGACAGCATGAACAAACCCTGTGCTACTCACTGTGATTAGAATAGCAGCCTGAGAGAGATGGGCTCAGCCTGAATGCTACATTACTTTGATTTTTGTCAATTAAAGCCTGATGCAATTAGATGAAGCCCTTGCTCTGCATACTTGACACTGCAAGATGCTGAGGAGGCTGGCCCTGATCCAGCAAAGCACTTAAATGATTCCATTAGTTTAAATGGCTCTACCTGCATGCTTAAAATTAAGCATGCTAAACTTAAGTGCTTTGCTGGGTTGTTGCCAGTGTGTGCAATGGGTGGCAAGATCAGATTTTTAGTGACCACCACCACAGCCTTTCTTTGGTTTTTTCATGCAGGGCAACTGTAAGGTTTCCTTTATTGCCTCTTTAGGTCGACTGTCTAGCTTGTGATTTCGATAAAAATAAGTGGTACCACTAAATAAATCACCCCCAAAAAGTGCTTCTCTCGCAGAATTTTTACAATGCACTCTATCAGAAACTATCCAGCCAGAGTACTGCTGAACTGAGCCATTCCAGTGAGCAACACTGAAGTGTTTGAAGCAGTTAAATCCAGAGACCTGATGCCTTGTAACCAGTGAATGTTTTTTTGGGAGCAGTTGAAAACCATTATTTGAAATGGCTGATGTTCTTGACAGAGTGAAGGCCACGTAGCCAGATGGCTAATGACATTCTTGGATTAAATGGAGCTATAGTCTGTGTATAACTGTGATAAAAGTATATCATAAAATACTATAATTATAATCATGAGGTTTATATGCTGTTCTTAAAAAAAATCCCTAGGCACTGTTAATTCAGAATTAAGCTCATCTACCATGTCTGCAAACTTAGAGGTCATTCAGGTGCAAGACTGTATGGAGAAATTTGAGCTGATTTACCCTAAATTAAAGGAAAATGGGCTTGGAAGAGTCCTGAGGAGTTCACTTAGTTCATCTGCCTCTTTAAACCACCAACACCATCTATTCCCCAGTGTCCCCAAGCTATCTGTTTCAGGACATAACAGTCTTTACCATTAGAAAGTATTTCCTGATGTCTGAATTGAATTTCCCTAGCTGTAATTTTATCTCCTTATTTCTTGTCTAACCTACCATGCACATGAAGAATAAATTATTCCCTTCCCATATGCAGCATCCTTTTACAGCAGTCTCAGGGCAGTGCTGAACTACTGTTCCTCCTGTGATTCTTCCTGATTGTTTTACTTTTTTTCCATTTTTGCATTTTTCTCATTTCCATCCCTCTAGGATCTCGCTCTGGACAGCCACCTGTGAGGGACTAAGAAAGCAGCTGAGACTGTTCCTGGGGTTTTAGGCAACAGGAAACTCTGGTGGGTAGAAAAAACTGCCTTGCTGGATCTCAGCAGACTATCTGAGTGCAGAGTCCCACGGTATGAACTGGTGTATGTGACTTTATTTGGATGGTTTTTTATTTTAATTAGAGAAACATCTAATTATCAAATGTATATTTTCTTTCACTTCACAGCAAGTGAAGGAGAACACAAAGCTGTGGTCAGAGGCAGCTGTTACTGACAGGTGTGTGTTTTCTTGGGGGGTGGATTTGCGATCCTGCTCTTTCTGGGTGACTGCTGACTTGCTCCTCACAAAGGAGGCTCAGTCCTGACTTTTAGTTCTGTTGGGCACCACACAAAAGGGCAAGGCTGGAGCAGTTTATGAGCCACACTGCAATTTCTGCAAGCTTTTGCCACTCAGCTTTTCGAATGAGACCAAGACCTTGAGGGGAGTTGTGAAACAGGAAAAAAGAAGTCAAGCAACTCCTGAAAGCCTTCTGCACTTCTTTAGCTCAAATACAAGAAAGACTATTTCAAGCTTGGGAAGTTTCAGTTACATTCCAGTGATTGATTTTTATTTCTCTGCTAAAGATCAGGTTTTCTTAACAGCTTGGCACACTTGATAACACTATCTCAGCATTTGGGCACACTTTAGGTGCAGAAGTTTTTCCTCACACAGCTCTACCAGTATTAAACTTTTTATTTTTTTTTCCCCCAGGGACATCCCTGAGGAGAGCCTGCAAACATCAGGAATTCAGAGGGCAGCTCTTGCATTGACCATGCTTACAGAGCACCCTTCCTTCCGTGTGCTGCTCTTTTTAGGGTTCCCAGAGCACCTCGGGGAACTTGTGCAGTGGCCAGCCCTGCCTCCCTGAGCCCCGATGATGCTGCCCTGGTGACAGATGATACTCACATGGGTGCAAAGCCAGTTCTATTTACACTCTCCCAGCAGGCTCAGTGCAGTTGTCACAACTTGTCAGTGGTCGGGGCTGAACGGTTTGTGGTCGGTATAAAGATATTTTTCTGTTACAGAATCTGGCGTGTTTAAAAAGGAGCTGGGTGACTGTGATTATTAAGATGTAATCAAATGCATTAAGGCAGCTATTTCCTTGGCCATTAATAATGAGAGAGCTGGCAATATAATCTCCCCTTCGTTCTCTTGTTTCACTTTTGTGGTGAGAAATGAAATGAAAGCGATCAGGAGCTCCAGGAGCCTTTTGGCACTGTGTATTTTTGTTGTCATAAAAATCATAAAGTAAGTACTTCTGTCATGTATTTTTAGTTAAAAATTTTGCTGAAGAAAATCTGTCCTTTATTGTAGCTCCTAAGAGTTTCCATAAATAGGAATTAGGTTCTTAATTCATCGAGATACGTTGGAAAACTCTTAAACCACACTTGCAGTGTGTTTCTCTCCTTCCCAGGTAATCTTCAGTTTTCGTTTCCTATATGGTATATTTATTTGTTTACTAAAGCTTATATAATTTATTTAAAATCCTCCTGAAGAGTTAAGGGATTAGAAAATGATGGGTTATAACAATAATTTTAAATCATGTTTAATACCTTAAATACTTTTCCACTACAGCAGGTTAAATAGTCACCAGCCTTTACCTTATAAAGCCTCATTTAAACCTAATGCTCAAGGAGAAATACTGTAGAAATTACCATTTAGCACTTGTGTTTGACATGGGTTTATGATGTTTTCTCAGCTGAGGAAAATGAGAAAAACTGAGTTGAAACAGTTGAATTCTCTTATCTTTGATTTTGCTCTTTTTTAAAACTGATGATCTCACAGTTTGTCTAATGATTCCCTCGAGTTTGTTAACCTTTGCCATTATGCCATTTAATTTTTCATCTATCTCTTTAGCCAATTTTTTTAGTAGAATCAAGACAATTTCTTCATATTGTAGAGTAAGCACCATGTTCCCACTAGAACCTGGAGCTCTAACTAGACTAATCTAATCTAATCTAATCTAAGGCTGAGGTCTTCTGTTGTGATTTGCCAGTTCTGCTCTTAGACTCTTCTGGCTGTAATAACACAGCCTGGCAATTCCCACTGGGAGGCCTCAAAGGTGAACTGGGACATCTCAGAGGCAATTCAGTCAAGTAGCAGAATTTATTTATTCTCGCTTTCCAAAGTGATAAAGTCAGTAAAAAAGAAGGTGAAATGACTTGTGTGAGACAAAAGATGATCCAAAAGTCGTCATGGTGAATGGCAGGACTCCACTCATTTCAGAGGTTTTGGAGCTGGTTTTCTGAATCAGAGCAAATGACACTTGGTGCATACATCTTCACAGGCTGCATGAGGAAATCCTTGAGATTCAACCAGGCCACTCTCTCCTGATTTCACTTGTGTCTGTCCCTTGCAGGGATTTCTCATGGTACTTTCACTAACTCTTAAAATCCTCAGAAACGTGCTGTGTTCTCCAATGCTTCTATGGGCTCTCAGTTCCTTCTCTTTGCTTTCTCCTTCTGAGAGCATGGTTTTAGTCCTCCAGCAACAGCCAAAAGCCCTTTATTCAAGGACAAGAAGTGTTTTTGCTTTGGGCCTGCGTGCTGAGGGTCCCCAAAGCTGCCAGTGTCTCTTTTATGAGAGGCTGAGCTCCTGTTAGCCTGGGGAGGAGTCCTGACTTCTCACTCTAATCCCCCCTGAGGCAGTGCCATGCTCAAAGACAGACACATGGAAATAAAACAGACCTGTTCCCAGCAGCTCCCTGTGCCACCAGTGCCAAGCCCACAATGGCAGGGACACCTCACTCCTGCCCCTGTGATCTCCTGCTCCTGGGAAGCTGTCAGGATGGCTCCTCCAAGAGAACCATCTGTGTTTCCAGTGATAAATCCTGTGATCTATCCCTGTCTCCCAGCAGCTGGCAGGTCTGGAACAGGCTGGCTGCTCCCTGGGATGGCAGAGCCCCTCTCCCTGTGCCAGAGCCCCTCTCCCTGTGCCAGAGCCCCTCTCCCTGGGATGCCAGAGCCCCTCTCCTGCAGGCTGGGCAGGCTGTGCCTGCAGTTTGTCCTCCCCAGCCCATGTGGGTCCTATCACTGCAGGGCTGTGGCTCCTGATGAGCTTTGCTGCCCCTCTGGAGCTGGCAGAAGATCCTGCCACGTTTCCAGTCCTTCCCAGGCTGGTTTTGTATCACTCTTGGTGTCTCCTCTTTGCTCCTTGGCCCTGCAATGTCCGACTGCTTTCCCTTTCTCTGGAGCTGTAGAGGTGGGCTGGCACTTGCAAAGGGATTTTTTTTTTTTTTTTTGGAAAAAGAGAACATATCCTGTGCCCTACAAGAGAGAAAAAAGCAATGTAGTCTCTATGTAGTCTCTAAGTCTGTATTTCTTGATGCTGCATTTTGTTCCCAGTGTATGGAAGAGCTTTCTTAGGGACAAGGCCATCCTGTACTCTGTCAGCCCTTCCCTGCAGGGCTGTTCAAAGGTTGTGTTGTCCTTTCAGTGCTGGATTAGGGGATGGCATTGCCCAGATTTTTTCTCCATTATTATTTTTCCTCTCTCCAAAACACATAACTGCCAGCTCTGCCTCTGATAGAGGGGCAAAGGAAAAGCACTTTTTATTAATTTTTGCATAGAAGATCAGCTGCAGCCCTGCAAGGATGAATTTATCTTCCAGCTCTTTGGCTTGTACTTTAGTCACACTTTGTCAACCAGACAATGCTCATCACTTATATATAAAATCCTTCCAGAGAATATATAGGTAAGAAGAATACATGTATAATGAAATAACAAGTCTTGGCATTTTCTACAGAAGCAGCCAAACATTCATCTGTGGTCAGTTTTATTAAGAGGAGAAACTGCTGGAAACAATAGTGTCCCAAATAATTGATGAGAGATGAATTTGCTCTCTGGCTGGTGGCTCTAATAAATTTCTCTTGTCTGCTCAGTCCACTTACTGCAGGTGGAAACCAACCCTGTGCAGTGATTAAAGAAGCAAAATATTTTAGGCATAACAGAATGTAGCAGTTCTCCCAGTGAACTGGACAAAAATAGCTCCACAGGTAGATAAATGGAAGGGGAAGTGCTTTTATTCGAAGTCCACATTAAATTAGGGAGCTGTTATTTTTGTTCCTCACCCCTTGCAGCTGACAGTGAAGCAAAATGATATTTTTGGGATATTGCCTTGTACAGGCTCTGTCCAGCCTTTTCATTAGCACCTCAGGAGCTGAGGCAGGGAAAGGAGCTGCCTTCCCTTGGTGGAATTGTCGGGCAGGAGAGGAGGGAAGGTCAGGTCCTGCTGCAGGGGAGGGGAGGGACAGCTCCTGTTTTGGTTTGCTTTGACCCTGGGGGGTGTTCAGGAGCTGGATGTCCTCTGTCCCAGCACGAGGGCTGGTCTGGCAGGGCATGGGCAGGACCCTGCCCAGGGAGGGGGGTGCCTGCACAGCCTCTCCCTGCTGTGTGCTCCTGCCATGGGTGTACAAAGATGCCAGTGCTCTGCTCTGAATGGGAACTTGGATTTCTTGAGGACACTGTGACTGCAGCCCAGGCCACACAACTTTTTAAAGAGGATTAGGCAGAGAAAACCCTGTTGCCTTTTAGCAGGGCAATATTATTCTAGAAGGCACTATTAGGGCCAAAGACAGCAGCTATAAATAACTCGTCTAATCTGTGCAAGAAAATGAGTAAATAACAACACTGTCCTACGAAACAGTTATGTTTAATGTTTCATTAATGTTTTGCTAACGTTGATAATTCTTTTTATATAATTTAGCATGCTGGGCTCTTCTGTCCCTGGAGTTCTTTCCAGATGGGGTAGTGCATCCCAGAGAGCGAGGAGTGCCAGGGCCATCAGCATGTCATTAGAGTTAATGCAGGATTGTCAAATGATGCCTGTTCACTGCTGAAAACTCTGTATTAGCACAAGGCTGCGGAGCTGCAACATTCATCACCAGGGAGTATTATTTGAAAAGATCATTTAGTATCTGTCAAGGCTGCTGTAATGTTTTTTTGGCCAAAGAATTTAAGTGGGAAGACGTGTGTGTGTGTGTGTGTGTGCGCCTCCACTTCTGATTAATTGTAATCTCACATAATGCACTCCTTAGCTTGACATTTTTTAAGTAAGGGGTAGGTTGGCTGATTCCTGAAATTAATTATAATTCAGATTTTGGAGTGTGAAAAAGGGATAGAGAGCGTTCTGTAAACCTTTTAGACACAGCTAAAATTTGGACTGATTTATTATGCACTTCTACTATGCTCTGCTGCTCATGTAACAAAATCTTTAGGAATTTATTGCAAGAAAATGGCTCTTTTTCACAAATTTAATGCAAGGAGAAGATAGAATTTGTATTTTAATTGCATTTTGGTAAGGAAAAACAAAACCAGTCAGGGCTTTGGCCCTTTGTACACCTGATGAATTGAGTCTCTGGTGTTCCTAACTCAGGGTAAGAGAATCTTATATCTGCATTAATGCCTGCATGAAACTTTTAAAAACATAAAAGCTAACATATGCTGGGTTAATTTATTTGCCTTTCCTTGCAGGAATAAATTAGCAAAGTCAAAATACTTCCTGATGCTTCAGCAGAAGAGACTTTTGTTGGCTGTCCTTTAGTAGTTGCATTCATTAATGTGTTTTTTTAGAAAGATTAAGTGATCTCCAAGTTCTCCTGAAACAGCAGAGGTCTTAACTTCTGAATTAATGCATGACCCAAATAAAGGTCTGTCCTGGAGATGATGTTTTGGAATGACAGCTGCCAGCACAAGGAGTTAGTGAGAAACAACCATCACACACTGCAGTTTTAATCCAAATCACCTTTCATGTATGGACATGGTGAACTTTATCACACCTAACAATCTTTAACATTTGTGAAGCAAGTTTCCAGCTGAGGAATCCAATAGCACCTGCATGCTCAGAAGTCCAGAAGAAGGGGGGGAAAATGTGGTGAAATGCTGTCTGGGCCCTTGTAGAATAACTCAGATGTGTGATTTGGATCTACAGGAATGTTGGTAGCAGTGTGATGGGTATCAGTGTATCTCCATCGGGTGTCAGTGCCTGGCTGGGAGCTGGGAGCAGATTGTTCCTGAAGAACAATAGGGGTTTTTCATTAAGCTCTTCCCTGTTGGCTAAGATAGATAAGAAAGCCTCCTCCCCTGCTTTACTCATGCAGCAGATAAGATAAATATCTGTATATGAGATAAAACTTAAGTGCAGCAGGAACGTGGAAGAGCCATTTTCTGGGAGAAAAAAGCTTAGCAGGCATCAATTTATAAAAAACAGAATAGGCATGGATTTGTACTGTGTTCTAGTAAAAGCAAAGCCCTGTTGTTGGCTCCGTGTATTTTCTGCTGGAGACTGGATTGTAACCAAGGCATCATCTGCAGGTTGTAATCCTCCCCTCTGGAGCTTCTGGAGCTGGGGAAGTTCAGTTTGCTCTGGCACAGCCTTCATGCCATGTTAACATGTGTGGCAATCATTTGCAAAAACTGCTGACCTTAGCAGGCTGCAAGGCTTGTGTCTTACGTGGATGAGTATTTGCATCCACATTTTAATTTCCTTCTTGTAGTGAGATGAAAAAGACCTTTTACAGGTTTATCATTCCTGAGCCTTACCTAGTCACTGTGGTGGCAGCATTCCCAGTCATTAGGAGAGCTCAAAACCAAGCAGGGATTTTTTTTCTTTTCTGGGAACACTGCCTTTTCAAAGCAGTGACAGAGCAAGAGGAATTGTCCATTTTTTTGCCTTGAAGAATTTATTTCCATTTTCTCTTAATTATCTGCACCACTGGTTTCTGCCTATGTGCTTGGTTTGGCTGGGGTAGAGTTAATATTCATCACAGTAGCTGGTCTGAGGCTGTATTTTGGATTTGTTGGTAAGTCAGGGATGTTTTAGTTATTGCAGAGCAGAGCTCACACAGAGTTATGGCCTTTTCTGCTCCTCACCCCACAAACCAACCAGGAGGATGGGGGTGCACGAGGAGCCAGGAGGGGACACAGCCACGACAGCTGAGCCCCACTGACCCAAGGCATATCCCAGAACACAAGGCTTGATGTTTAAAGCTGGTGGAAGAAATAAAGAAAGGGGGGGGTCACAATCAGAATGATGGTGTTTGCCTTCCCAAGTCACTGTTACACGTGATGGAGCTCTGCTTTCCTGGGATGGCTGAACCTGCCTGCCCATGGGAGGTGAATGAATTCCTTGTTTTAATTTTCTTGTGAGTGTGAACTTTGCTTTACCTATTAACTGTCTGAGGTTGGTTGTATTTTTTTTCCTTCTGCTTCTCTCCCCATCCCACGAGGGGACAGTGAGCAAGCAGCTGCTTGGGGATGAGTTTCTGTCTGGGGTTAAACCACAGCAGCACATTATCTACCTCACTGGCTCTCATGAATAAAGATTCCAGGGATTGTGCTCACACATTTCCCCTTGCTCTGTGCTTTCCCAGTGCTCTGTGCAGTGCTCTAATAGCATATATGGGTCAGATTATATATTGCATTCTGAGTTTGCATGATGAGCTCTGACTGAAGCACCTAGGGACAAATAACCCAAATACAGGCCTGTATTCCTCTAGTAACTTGGCTGTAGTACACTGCTCATTATGTGAGTGCTTGAGTACCTATCCCTTCATGATTAAAGATATGCAAAATATAATCTAGGTGTTCCACTGTCTGCTTGCTCAGGGAATATTTCCCTTCTAGGTGAATAAATTCCTTAGCTTGAAAAATGCAGTTACAATTTTCATGTTATCTAAGTTTGTGGGGTTTTCTCCAATACCCTCACCTTTATTGCAGGTTTTCTAGAGGAGAATTGTACCCTGAAACCCAGGGTAAATTTCAGAGGAAAAACATCTTAACATTAACTAGATTTAAACAGAATGTTGGAGAACATACAGAACTCTTTATTAAGCAGCTCTGCATTGAGTCCTTGTTAAAAAAATGCCCAAAGAACCTTGAAGGGAGATGAACACATAAACCAAAGGGGTCTTCTGTGCTGGGCAATGCTTGACTGAGGCAGAAACTTGAGTAGAAAAGATTATTTGCTCTTGGTTGTGTTGGATGTGCTGCATTTTAGGTGTGTCTGTGTGCTGGAGTCCCTTGCTGCAAGAAAGCTGGGGCTGGTAGCAGATAATTAATGAGAGGATGAAAGTGTGAAGAAAAGAGAAGAGTAGGATCATCAGGTATCTTCCAAAATGGATTGTAATAGAAAGTGGCAGAATATGTTGGCAATAAAATCCAAAGATGAAGTGCTTTCATTTAATCAATTAAGATCGATTAGTGGAATCAGAGGTACAGTATGGGTAGCAGCTAATGCAGAGGTTAAAGCATTTTATCACTAGCAATTATGAAATTGGCTCAATTTTCTATTTCAGATCCTCATGTTTGCAGTAAGCATTATAAATAATAAAATGTTATTATGTTTTATTTAATATTTATCACCATCTTAGTTGCTTGAGTAAAATCATGCCATACTTAAAACCACGAGTTTTTCTCTCTAATTCTAGATAGCCAATTTCCATCACTTTTTTTGTGACCTCTCTTTAAACCTGTTTCATAAGAGTATCCACCCATAATTTCTTTCAATGAAATGAAAAATGGTCAGGATTACAGACCTTTGCTTTTCCAAAACTAGTCTTTTATTTTTTTTTTTTTCCCCAAATGCTGACCCTCACTTCACCACAGAAGCATGATTTTTCTACATATCATTTTGCTTTAATTTTGGAGAAAAGCCTTAATGCAGACATGCTTACAGAGCAACACCATCCTTTTTGTGTGAGAGCTGGTTTGCTCAGAGAGCCAGCCCGAGCTATCCTGACAAATGAATTCTTTAATGGGTGTGAGCTGTATTTCCCTTAGGGGTGTGTGTAGTCGAGTTGCACCAGCACATCCTTGCTAATGCAAGCCAGTCCCAGGCTTGGGGCAAGGAGCCTCAGAGGGACAGGGAGCCCAGTGCTGCTGAGGACACCCAGAGGGGCAGGGGGTGCTGAGCCTGGTGTGAGCTCTGGCTCACAGGACACTTCACCACCTTTCCAAGCCCCCTTTAAAACTATTCCCGTCCTTCTGGCTGTATCAAATAAGAGAAGGCTTTGGCTCACAGAGAAAGATGTTTTCAAATGACTCTTGGCTTTCAAACCTGGCCTCCACCCTGCTCCAAGGGTGCTGATTTAAATGCAATTATAAAACTGTATTGAATGCAGCTGAAAAAATATGGGTGGTTTCTCAGCTAGAGCAAGGCGCTTTTTTTTTCACCTGCACAAACAGAATATTTCAAGCAGACCTCTTCCCCTTGTTAGCTCCAAGAGGTGAATGTTTCTGTCCTGAGTGTTGCTTGTTCCCAGCCCCCGAGGGTCAAAGAGCTGCTTTTTAACATGGGATGAGAAGGCAGGGCTGTTCCGTGCCTGGGTCTTGGAGGAATCACTCGGAGATCCACGAGCTGAGGTGGAGCCTTGGTCTCTGATAAAAAGGATTGGACCAAGAAAGGAAATCATCATCCCATATACAGCCTTTACTGAAGAAAAAGGGAAGAGTTCTGCACACACTCTTGTATTTTCTAAGGCCTCCATGTGCAATATTTTGTTTTACGTAGTTGTTGTTTCCTTGGATCCTGATCCTCTGAGGGTAGAAATCTGCCTCCCATCTTTGATGCCTGAGTAAGACAGGAGGAGCTTTACCCTGATCCAGTAAATACAGCAAAACCAACAGTGGAAAAAAAGCTGTCAGCCTCAAACTACTGTGGGACCAGAACTGCAGTGCTCTTTTGTTTTGTGTGGTGTTCGGACTTGAGCCTCCTCAGAGGAAAGTTTGTTTCAGTTCAGGACCCAAACCAGAGAAATATATATTCTGTCTTCCAGAAAGTAGGATAGTTCCTGACACATTACAAACCATTAGTGTAAGATTTTGAGGTGAGCTATTCTCTGCCTTTCTATTAAAAATCCATAAAACTGAGCTTCTCCCACCCTCTCGAGCTGATAAAGCACAAAACCACAAAATCTTGTAAATAAAACATGAGGCAGAGGAATTCTCAATGTCTTTGGGGGAAGGAAGAGACAATAGCAAAATATGTAGCAGCCTAAAGCAAAACCCCACATGAACAACAATTTGTACTTGATGCAGAGCAAGAAAAATAATCACCCCACTCTCCCCAAGGTAGTTCATGAGTTCTGTGAAACCCCCTTGTACAACTGATGTAACAATTTAGATGGGCCTTTTTTTCCTGAAGAGGTGCAGAAGTTCCTGCTCATCTCCAAAAAGTCATTTTAAACTGTATCTGCTTCATGTGGCAGCAAATATCTCTCATTTGAAATCCTGGTTCGGGATCAGAGAATCCCAGCACTCGTGGAGATCTGTGCTGAGCTGCAGCTTGGCCAACTCCAACTTTGCTGCAGAAAGGTTGTGTTGATGGAGCAAAGGAAGGAGGGGAAAAAAGTGTGAGAAAGAGTGCTGGGGCAGTACAGGCACATCTGCAAGCAAAAAAGGCAGAGCAAAACCTGCTTGTTCAGCTGCAGGTGTTTTTTGGTACCTTTGATAACATAAATGGACTGTTCATAGGGATGTTCATTGAGTCTCTTTCTGCTGGGGGAGTGAATTCTGCCAGAACCAAAACTGTTTGTGAAATCATGTTGTTTAGTCATTCTGTTGTTGCTGTTGTTGTAAAAGAAACAAGAAAAGAAAAGGGAAAAAAAAAAAAAAGTAAATTACAGCAACATGGGTATGGTCCGTGTCTGCATTAGTAAAACAAGAAACTTCAATTTCCCCTTGGGGAATTTCAAATTATATTTTTCCTACTGTCATAGAAACTGTCAAAAATAAGAAGTAATTCATGCAGAAGCCAAATGTTTTGATAAATGCAAAGCAACTATTTCCTTAAAAAATTTCTTTTGCCAGGAATTTTGAAATGTTAGTCTGTTCTAATGTGGAAGAGAAATTCATCTGAACATTTTCTCCATGAAACAAGATGTCCAGTTGTGACCCAGGACTGCAATAAAATGCTCTTAGTAATAAAATTCCAATGGTCTAAGCACCAGCACCATTCCAGTGGTCTAAGGATTTGGTGGATGTGGCCTTAAATCCTGTCATTATCATAGACTTTGTAATATTTAAACAGTTCAGTCTTTCTGCCCCTCTTATCTCTGCAGAAATTATAAGGACTCTGCAGATCATAGAGCTGTAGGTGAAAATCATGAGAGGATCTAAAGATTTCAGGTAGAGCTGAGTTACCAAAGAAACAAATTCTACAAAAAGTAGGGTGAATTTTCTGCTCTGGAAGCAGGGCTGGACATGAGATTTTGGGTAGAATTTTTTTAGGTGGAGTGGGCAGGGCTCAGCACTGATAGAAAAGTACTCAGTAGTTTTCTGGGCATTTTAACTGCAAAAGTTGTGGAGAGGGAAAGTACAAGGCATTAAGAAAAGCCCATCTGTCTAAAACATACACTGAATAAAATCCTAATCTGCCTCGTTGATTGGTATGAACATGTTTTCTTATTTTTCTTTCATCTGTATTGAAAAAAGATGTAAGTATAGATGTAGCCTACCCTTCAACAAGCATATACAGTAATCAGGATTAAGTTGTTTTGATACAAGTATGGAAATGAAACAAAGTACTGCTCTTCCTTGTCCTGTTTCTGCAAGTAAGACAAAGCAGATCCTGCTGTAAGATCTTCTGTGTAGTGCCTGCCATGTGCAAATGCTCTTGGCAGGTGTATGGACGTGTCTGCATCATTTCCACAGGTAAAGGCAGTTCTTGGTGTTTATTCTCTGATTTAGAGCTGTGTATGATCTCCAGGCCCACAGCTGGGCTCTGAGCCTTCATCCCCCCAAAGTCACTGCAAATGTAGACGTCTGGAAATTTGCTTTTTTTCTGAACCCAGTGTTTTTGAGCATGGTTCCTTGGAAGAGGGAAGCTGTGTCTGGGAGTTGGCTCCAGCTGAGACCTCCCCAGGTACATCCCTCCAGCTGAGGATTGCTGGCACATGCCCCAGAGGAGCCCAGCAGTGACTCAGTTCCTTTCCCTGAGGTTTCTTCATGGTGTGTGTGTGTTAAATTTGTGATCACTTCACCTTAAGTTGTCCCTTCCAGTTGTGATTTTCCACAGCAAATCTCTGGAGCCGGCAGGCCAGAGATAATGTTTAACCACATTGTTCCAGATTTGATTATGATGTGATCTATTCTGGGAACAAGGACCATGGTTTCAGTATTTCTGAGGGTGGCGAGGTGCCCAACAGGAAGCATGAGGTGAATCTCCAGGGCAGGGCAGCCCTCCAAGGTGGCTGAGATAACTCGTGTGTCCCGTGGGGTGGAACAGGGGGGCAGCAGCTGGGAGGCATGGATGGGCACACAGCGAAAAGAGGGATTTTTCCACTCCTTGCTGAGCCCGTGGTTAGTCCAGACACGTCCAGGCTGGGTGCTGGAGTGGGAGCACAGCACAGGGAGACCACCAGGGCTGCCTGCCCAGGAGCTGCCTGTGCCAGCACCGACCCTTCTGTCAGCACAGGCACTGGCCAGGGGCAGCTGGGTCCCTCTGCACTGTTCATGTGCTGTACCTAAACCCCCTGGGTTTGTCAGGGTGTTTTTGTCTCAGAAATGCTGTGTGGAAATGCAGCTCTTGTCACTGTAGAGGCAGGTGTGACACACAAATAGACACACTACGTTTCAGAAGGCTAATATTCCATTTATTACAACAGCTAGCTGTTTTTTATACACTCTACAAAGTTTACACTTTGTTCATTGGTTACAATTAGTCAACATAATATTGATTGGTGTAAAGCCATCTATGCCTCTGTTTTCCATAAAACTTTTCTATAAATGCTTTTCTCCATGCAGGTTTCTTCTTGCTTATCTTCTTCTCTTCTTGGTCTCCAGGCCAACAGCCTTGGTCAGAGAATACTTCTCAAAAGAAACCTCATTCATTAACCCTCTCTAACCCACAGGCCAGTGGGTCCTACTATAAGCTCTCATGGTCACAAAACCTGTGTCTGTCCCAGGTGTCCCATATGCCACAGGCTCAGCTGAGCTCCAGTGGTCACACACTGCTGTGCACCACCTGGCTGATGTAATGGATATTCCAGCCTGAACCCAGCTGTTTCAGAGCTGTGTGAGTAGATTCCTGCTGTCCTGTCAGACCCTTCACACTGCCAGGAGTGGTGATCCCTGCTGGGTGTGCAGGCAGGGACAGGCAAGGCTGAGTTCTTCATCTCCCCAGCAATCCCAGGGCCTGCTGTGATCCCAAAGAACACGTTGGTGCCTGCAGTGAGAGAGCACAACGCCCAGGACCAGGCTCTGGATCTTGTTCAGAGGAGTTTTCAAGGGCTGTGTTTGCTAAAGACAGTGTTTAGAAAATCTGTGGCAAATTTAGGGAGGGCATTATGGAGATGTCTGCCAGGGTTTGTGAAATGTCACAGAGTTTCAGGGGCAGCTTCATGACTCCTTTCAATGTTTTTATTGCATTTTATAGTAAAAGCAGGGTTACAGTGTTAGCTTATGAAATAAATAGATGCATCAGTAGATATTAAACAACGAAAGGACTGTTTTTGTGGTGCAGATATGTCTTGGATCTCAAACAGGAAACAATCCATTCTCAGAGCTATAACCAAGCAAGCACTATGGGTGCAAAGTTGCACTTAGTTTTATCAAGTACTAATGCAGTCTTCTAAAGGCAATCCCAAGCAAATGCTACCTGGGAATTCTCATGTGCTGAATTAAGAAGAAACAGTGCTAAGTATGGTGAAGGTGTGGGAAACACCCTGAGGCCCAATTGAGCAGGAGAAACCACACACTACAGTTCTTGTCTGTGCTGGGAGCTTCTGCTCTTCTTTTGCTACACTATTCAGATTAAAATGTTTGCTTATGACCTGCAGCACTGTGCATCTGATTCTGCTCTTGCTGATGTCTGTGGCAAGAGTACATTAGTAAAATTTGGCTCCTTTCCACTGGTGTGGTCTTCCAAGCATTCACTTCTCTGTGAAAGGCAGGGAGAAGCAGAGTAGCCTCGTAGGCTCCAATGACCATTTCCAGCACAAAACCTGATGCAATTAGACTCTACTTGAGTCTATTATAGTGGAATTTTCCTGCCAATATTGTACTGTGAATGTTCTATGAGCAGTGAGGATGCCTGGCTCGTCCTGCTGACTTGGAGAGGACAAAGGGTGTTCAGGATGGGTCTGCTCCCACATGGCCAGGGCAAGCAGAAGGGCTTTAAGGTAATTAAATGAGTTGCTGTCCCCACAGGGATGGCTCAGAGTAGTTTTCAAGGACTTTTGGCAAGCAGCATGTACAGGATAGACTTCCTTAGCTGTGGCTTGAGAGTGATAGTCCTGCCTTGTGTGACAGCAAGGTGAGATCCAGCTGGGGCACTCCGTGGTGCTGGGACCTTCCTCTGCACCAGAGACACCCAGGAAAGTGCCCATGGATGGGCTGGAAGGGACAATGGTCTGTGTCAGTCATTAACATGTTTTCCCCAGCTCTCAGCTGTTTTTCTGATCCTCCCCAGACCTTTGTGCATGCTCCAAAATCCCACCAGAGCCACTGGAGGAAAACAAGTCTCAGGGAAAGGCCTCCAACAGTGACACAAATTATGTGAGGATTCAAACAAGTCCTAACATGACATTTTTCAAAGTGAAATGCAGGACCTGCTACTCATTGATTGCTTTTGGCCTGTAACAGCAGCTGAAGTGCAAACAACATCATTTGCCATGGATAATGTCAAGGAGAGAAAAGAGGAATGAGGAAGAAGTGAGAAAAAAAGAAATGCTGAATCAAATTATGGAAGAAAACCAGCTTCTTTATAGACAGTTTTGATCAAACTATTAATTTCGTTTGTATGCTTAGAAATTCACTGCCCATGTCAAAGCTTGTTATATCAAATACTGAGGAAGGAGGAATTCTCTTCCCTTCTTCAGCAGGGCTCATGGCTGCAGTCCATGCCAATGGAGAAGGCTGGAAGGAATTTCCCCAGGGTGCTCAAGGCTGGCATGCCCGGGGCTGCCATCTGAGAGGGGTTTGGGCAAATGGGGCCCATTTTGTGCAGCCCATCATGGACATTTTCCCTCTTTCCCCCAGCAAACTAGCCAGCAGGCTCTTCCTCATGAGATTGAAGCTATTTGTGGTTGCAGGGGGAGTTCTCTCAGAAAGGTGAGATGAGGTGAGACACCTCCAAGCATTACCCAAATCTTGCAGAACTAACTTCTGCAGGAAACCTATAAAAGTATGAAGAGAGGAATAAAAACTGTATTGCATTCCAGTGGAGCTGAAGACCATGGTCTCTTTAAATGTTATTAAGTCAATAATTAAGTGAATTTGGAGTGTGTGAACTGTGTATCCACTTTAAATGGATTAATGATATGAGAATTCATGCAAAATTGCTGTGTTGATTTTATGTTAATGGCTTTTTGAATATAAGCTGAACTATTAACCAAGGATAAGTGGAACTAATGTGCCAGCATCACTATAGAAATATAATTGAAGGGATGGTCTGCAATTTGCAAAGGGCCTTGTTTCTCTGGAGTGGGTCGGGAGAACAAAGAGTCCCTTGGACAGATTGGAAGGATGTCAGTGGTGTGGGAGGGCTTTACATAGAGGGATGCTCAAAAGAACCCTGAATGCTTAAATGAAAGCTCAGGGGAGGGGTGTAATTCAGATATCAATAGTGACACTGGAGACAGCCAGGGCAGGGTATCTAGTTTGTTAGGATCACCAGTTTGTGCCTTAAATCTCTCAGGATATTCCCAGGACTGCTGTGCTCTATGCCAGCTGCCAAGGAGCAAATATTCTCAAGATCTTGAGGAAACATTTGTGCTTCAAGCTGCATTTTACACGATTCAACCTTTCCCTTTGCTTCACCCCATCCTGAGTGGAGCATGGCAGGGACAGGGCAAGCACAGGAAAAATTATGTTGGTTGGTAGAAGGAGGCACAGCGAGTGGGAATGGCATGAAAAATGAGCAGAAGGAAATGTAAGCTGGCTGGCAGTGTGGTTTTTTTTCCAAACAGCAAAGTCTGGTCGATTGTGGAATCCCCATTACTTGAATCATTTAAATATAAACTGGATAAAAGCCTTCCAGAAAATACTACAGAGTGTTGACTAGGGTGACTTATTCAGTCTTTCCAGCTCTTAGTGTTTGGCAGCTGTGGTCAAAATATAGGATTGAAACAGCAGCTGAATTACCTTTTTTGTTCTGAGCCTTTGATTCTTTTCCCTCCCCTCTCAGAGGCAGCATCCAAGGTGCTGAGTGGACAGCCTGGGGGCAGCCACAAAGGCAGGAGAAATTTGGGGCACCCAGGGATCCTGAAGCCTTGAATCCCCCCTCACTCATGGTTCTTTCGTGCTCCAGTGTGGTTCCTTTGGATTTGTGTGGGGTTAAGATCAGGCTGGAGGCATTTGGCACTGATAGTTTTGCACAGTGCTGTGGTAATATCCTGGCAGTCCTTGGCAATAAGTTGGCTTTGGGGGTGCAGAAGTGTGGCTTTAAGGTAACCATGGTAAAATTGCTAACTGGGTGGGAAATGTGGGCAGGTTTTTAGGGGTGGGGCTGGCTCAGTGGGATGTCTCACAAGGGCCAGGCTGTGCAGGGAGGAGGCAGCAAAGTTCTTACATTTAGCCATGGCAGCCAGTGGATCTGCCCAGATGCACCAAGTAACCTCACACTGTGTTTGCCTATCCAAAACCGAGGGGTGAAATGTATGTGGATTTCAGAGCTGCTGCTAAAAAGCCACCCACAAGAGGAGATCTGCTCTTTGTAAAAATGAGTGCATTCACGTCTGCCTCTCCAAGGACTGGCTTTAAAAACCACAGACTTTATATTTTGAGGTGAAGCTGCAAGTTCTCTGTTGCTCTTGTGTTATTGCCAGTGATCGAAAAAAGTACTGATGGGACCTGGTTGAATGCCCAGATGTCTGTGAGAGCCATTGATTCTTTAATGAGGGTTAGATCAGGCTCCAGAGGTCTGTACATAAAAGCAGCAAAGTTTTGTCAAAAAAACCAAGTCGGTGCTCTGAATTTATGGGTATTATAAACACAGAATTGGGTTGGTGATTAGAAGTGTCATTTATAATATAATGCTGCTGATAGTTAAAGGAAATGTAAATAAATCCTTAATCATGTTGTGCATCCTTGTAATGCCTGTCTGCCAGAACTACAAACAAACAAACAATAGCAGCATATAGGTGTTTGGAAAATAAACTGCCTGATTAGCTAATCTCATCTAACCGAGGTTTAATGATAAACTGAATTGTATGTATTTTGTCATTTGTTACTATAAATATAATTGTGTTTCAAGGTCAGAATTTTTATTCCTTTAACTTCATAAAAATGCATGCTTCAAATAAATTAAAGGTGTTTGATGTTACAGATTGCAGGAAATACCCAAGTTCATTGCTTAGAGGCACTAAAAATATTAGACATATCAGAGTTTTGGGTGAAATTCTTCCATTATTGGTTGGGTCTGGCTATTAATACACCAAATCTTGATTTTTATTTTTTTTTTTTTGCAATTTTTTTACTCAGATTCAAATCTCCACATTTCCAAAATATTCAATACACTTAGAAATCTACGTCTTAGTGTGCAAATTTACATTTGCAAATATACAAATACATATTTGCATATTTAAATGTTCATTTTGTAAAAACCTTTCTCCCATTTATATTAACATATACATTATTAGGTTTAGTGCTTGGGGTCTCTTCCCTCCTCTCTCTGGGACCAAGCACAGTGCAGCTGAGCATAATTCCCCATTTGTGGTGGGATGAATGTTTCCTTAGTGCTGCATTTTGATGCATTTACTCATCTCACTTGAATATCCCTTTATTTCACCAGCACTCCAGTCGAGTAATGGACATACCAGTCACCTATTTTGCACTTACAGAGTAATGCAGTTCTTAGCAGATGGGAAGATGTGTAACTATTCATAAAGGGGAGGAGGAATGACTGCAGGTCAGCCCAGGAGCGTGGCAGGGTGGGATTGCCAGAGGCTGGGAATTGCTTTGATTTTTTTCACCGTACCAGGGCTATGTATCCTTTCACTGCCAGACATATGGGAAGCCCCTAATGAGGCTTACATTATTGCTACTTAATATGCAAGTTGTTTCAAAGCAAGTGAAACTTGCAGTGGTAATGAACACTTAAGCAAAACACATTTTTCTTCACTGGCCCATTACTATCCAGAGACAGTTAATATCTGCTAAATGATTTTTCTCTCAAAGATAATGCCCAGAGAAGCTGTTACTGCCTCCTCCCATGCAAAAATTATGTCAGGTTCTCTCAAAGTCGGAGGTTGACTTTACAACCACAGTCTCTGAAAGCGAAATACAAAGTCTGGCAACCTTTCCACTTGCCTCTGATGCCTACAGGGAATTCCCGGGTTATGTTTTTGAGGTTTTCTCCAAAGTCATCAGAGCAAAACAGTTGTGTTCTGTTTTATTTGTTTTGATGGTTAAAACTATCAGTTAATTGAATGCTTCCAGTAGGTAACACTTTTATAAAGATGCCAAGCATCACAGGAGCCGTGTTGTGGCCACCAGCGAGTGACCACGCCAGAGCTCAGTGAGGGAGCACACACCCCCAGAGTATCTGCCACGAGGATTTTGGGCAGAGACACTTCCTCCAGGAGCCATGAGAGCCATTGTCTGACTGCTGTCAAAGCAGCTCTTCTTAGAGAGGCAAAGACAACTGGTGCACAACCTCCTGCCTACCCCCTGAGACACAGCAGCTCTGATGGTCATGTGCCTCCTCAGCATCACAGCAGTTGTCCCCAACAAAGCCCCTTTATGGGAGCTTGGCTGCTCTCTTAGCAGCAGAGAGGTTTTGGCACTGTCAGCAGCATCACTTGGCCACAGCAGACTCCAGCAAATCCTTTCTGAATGCTCAAGGAGGGAATTGGAGCCCTCTGTACGCTTGCAAGCCTGGATGTGCTGAAGAGCAGTGACACTGGAGGCACCCACTGCGTGCACAGCCCCTGGCACCTGGGCAGGCAAAGGAGAAACCCAGCTTGGGAGCAGGGTAACTGCACGAATTGCATCATGTATGTGTACAATTTGCCCCTCTGGGTTCAAGGCTGGTTAAATACAGACTGCTCTTTGCCCCAAGAACAGCATTTCCTTGGCTCAGAGCTGGCTCTGGTTGCAGTCCTGTGGAAACCAGAGGAGAAGCAGATGAGTTTAGGGACCTGCTTTGCAGATGTCTTTGCTTCTTGCCAGCCCATCTTTGCATCTTGCCAGCCAAAAAAAGCTGTTCTTCCTCTGGGAGGCTCCGGAAGAAAACTCCTCTTTCTCTTCTCTGCCTTTCCAGTTAGGACCTGTCTCCTTCCCTTCTCCCCAGGATCCCCATGGCTATTTCTCATCCAGTGCCAACAAGTCCTTTCTACCTGAAAAAATTACTCAGGTTGTTGGTCTGCCTCCAGATACAGAGTTTGTATTCCCAATTTCTTTAATAATCTAGACAGTTAAATTAGAATAATATTAAAGGGTAGTTTAGCAAGGATGAAAAGCAAACAGTGCTGCCAACTTCAATAGAAAAATATATTGAATCAGGTTTTCATGAATTACACAGTAATCTTAAAAATCACAGTTAAAATGGCTAAATTGGTCCCTTTTTCATTTTGTGTTCTGATTTCTGGGTCTTTAGGGTATAACCATAAAGTCTAGAAAATTACTGTTAATAAAAATTAAGAGAGGAGCTCGTGGAGTTTCTCATGTCATTGCACGCTTCTGGCAGCCAAGGCTGGAGAACACTCAGAAATCATAAGACTCAAGATAAAAATCATGTGAGCTGGCAATACTGCTCCAAGACTCCCCAGACACTCTGTACCTTCTTCAGGCAGAATAACTTTTCTTTTAAAACTGCGCCATTGCAAAGTTAATCAGGGGAGAGGATCAGCTGGGATAAGTGGGAGGGAGTTTGGCAATGGCTCGGGTTTATGGCTGGAGGAGGCTGACTCATGGCTCTCTGGTGCATGTCCTGTCACGCTGCTCACTCGGGGCCCCAGACACGTCTGAGATGAGATGAAGGCATGTTGTATGTCTTGACTTCCTTTGGAGAATCAGCAGAATTGGAGTTCCCTGGGTCACGGAGATTAAACAGCTTCTTATCAGGAGAGCTGAAATCTCATCA
Source organism: Sturnus vulgaris (assembly GCF_052056855.1). NCBI lineage: Eukaryota > Metazoa > Chordata > Aves > Passeriformes > Sturnidae > Sturnus > Sturnus vulgaris. Next base: position 6,145,069 of record NC_142258.1, read on the forward strand.
TGACCCCAGTGCAGGAAAGCCTTGTTTTCTTCCCTCAGTAAAGGGAAAGGCCAATGTTCATCTTCATCCAGCCTAGACAATATTTCTGAAGTTAGTTAAACTCCTGTTTGTGACCACAGAGTTATACTTAGTCTGTCAGACCCTATTGATTTCCAAGTATCAAAATTTTATTGCAATATTATTAAGTACATTATAGCTGTTTGAATAGTACTTTCAAGGCTCTGTTTCCTGGTTGATCTGTGAATGATTTACAAACTGCTGCTGGTTTCTGAGCTTACCGTTAGTTTCTGGACCGTGTAGTTATTTGGAAATGTGTATAATTCAAGCAAATCATTGACAGCACACGAAGTGTTCCTGTACAAAGGGAGATGTTCTAAAGCACAGAGGTGCTACCTGAGTGACAAACAAGCACTGAAAGACTGGAAAAGCTCAACTTTAATGTCCTATATGTACAACCTTTTAGGGGGACTTGGTTTGTGGAGTATAATCAGCCATGCATTATTTATCAGTTTTGGGCACTGAAAATGAAGTATGTTTAATTCAACCAAATCTAAAGTTTCTCAGCTATCAGTGAGGAATGTAGGTCGTCATACAGGCAGCAAGGAGGACTACATGATTTTGACTTTGCAATATGATGGTTACAGCAGGAAGGGATGTGAAGGGAAGAGCAGATAGCAAATCTGACCACCAGCAGCCAGGCAAAGCCTGCATCTTGATCCTTGGGATCCCAGATTGATGTTCCCCAATAATTACAACATGCCTTGGTCAGGATTGTGGAAGGAGTTTTGCCTATCATCAGCAGAACCAGGGGGCTCTGAGCTCCCCATGGGGAAGCAGGAGATCTTTCCAAGTGCTCTCACTGCCTGTAGTAAAGGAGTTGAATTAGACACAGCTGCTTGATAAACTGTGGTCTTGGAGTTGGTAGATGGGGAAAATCTAGGGAAGGTGCCCAAGTTTACTCCCAGCTGAGTCCCCCTGAGTCCTTCATCTCACTTGGAGGGAGGCTGGTGTCACAGCTCTGACTGAGACTCTGCCATGTTCTTGCTTCAAATATACCTTAAACTAATGTGTGGAGCAGGATTTAGTTTTTTTACTTCATGCTAGAAAGATAAGGGGAATAGCTGTAAACACCTGGCATGGGTTGGAGATGGGTGGAAGACACGTTGGTACTTGTTAGAGACCAGTTTTGGAAACAGAGTTCTAATTCTCCTTTCATTGATATTGTACAATTTAGGGATAACCCCACAGCAGTCAGTACAACACTGAGAGGAAAACAGAATGAAAAATGTCTTCCCACCTCAAAAAAGGTGTTTCTTGGCAGGTGCATTCTGGCTGTGGCCTGTAGGTTGCAGCAGTGTATGCTTTTCATTAGAACGTGCCACTTCATCTTTTGTTTTCCTAAAGTGATTCCCCAATGAGATAAACCAACTCATATTTGGTCATATCACTCAAAAAAAAAAAAAAAAAAAAAAGGATGTTGTTTCTTCAGCTTTTTGCTGCGTGGGTGTGAGCTATGCTGAGCCCTTTGGACCAAGTGAATCAGCACCATGAAGTCCAGCAGCACAGGAGGGCCTTCCCAGCATGGTGGGAAAACAGAGGGAAAGACAAGCACATACCCTGAGAAATGCTGGGAAAAACTGGCCCTGGAGGTCACATCCCATTAGGTCACTTACATTTCTATATTTTCTGTTATTTTTGGATCTGAAGTTTGCACAAATCCATATAGTTGTCTGTTAATCCAATGTATTGTGCAGCAATGGAGGTGTGCAAACAATGTCCCACCACATACAGGGCTGCAGAGAGAAACTGCTCTACTTTACCATGATCCCATCATGTGCTACAGAAATTAAAAACTTTAGCAGATGGCACTGATGTAACTCCGCTGCAAAGATAGGAATAAACATCAACCTCATATGTCAAGTTCATTCACTTCGTTGATTACTCACAAAATATTCATTTTTTTTTCACTTTGTGACTGCAGTGCTAGAAAGATAAAGAGAATAGTTCTAAGAGTAATAGCTAATAGGTAAGAGAAATAGTACAAACCAAAACTGTGTGCATGCTTAAATGACAAAATGTTCTGTTTTGCACCAAGAAATGCTGAGAGGAATCCAGCATTTTGTAAAGCCAGTCATAAACATATAAGAATATATGAATGCCAATGGAAATTATTGACTGAACAATCTCCTTTTTGGTGGAAAATGTTTTATCAATATTTATGCTGCTCTGCTTGAAATACTAAAGGCAGAATGGAAAAAACAGTCAAAACTCTGAAAAATTTAGAGCATGTTCTCAACTGGCTGAAAACCAAGAGTCATCATGTGATTTTCTTTTAAAGAAAAGGCAGTCTCTGTTACTTCAGATTCATTTGGCTTAAGGCCAGAAAGGATCTTCAGATCATTTACTTTGGCATTTTGTTTAATGAAGGCCTGTTACCCCTATATTTAGCCTGAAAACTTTTATTCGATTAACTTTTTTTTCCAGAAGTGCAAATATCATCTAGTTTTGACTCCTATAGACTCAGAACTGCAGAACCCACAATTTCCTCTGTGTTTTCTATAAGCAATTAATAACTTTCCCAATTAAAATGTGCTTTGATTGCTCCTTTAAAATTGTCTTCACATTTCAGACCTTGCTTCTTGTCATGCTTTGCTGCTTTAAATGAAAAGGTCCTCCAGTTTTTTCTCCTTTTGTGTGTAAACACACTGCAATCACCTTTCCATTGTTTTGCTGCTTAACCAGATTGATTGAAATCCATAAAAAGTATATGACATTTCACTAAATTACTTTAGACTCATTCCTTATTCAAGTTTTCAGCAGCCTTAAAAATGCAAGTGCTAAAACAGGACAGTTTTGCTGGTGCTGTGTGCAGAGGTAAGAATCCACCCCCAATTCTCTTCTTTTAGAATATCCAAAGGTCAAATTTGCTTATTTGCCTTTTTTTCCCCTCTTTTCTAGAAGGAGGGCTCACATTTAGTTGCTTAATTCTCTCCCAACACTCTTCTTCACGTAGTCCTCCTTGCTGCCTGGATGACGACCTACATCCCTCACTGATAGCTGAGAAACTTTAGATTTGGTTGAATTAAACATACTTCATTTTCAGTGCCCAAAACTGATAAATAATGCATGTTGAGCTCCATGATTAACCCCTTATTTTCCGATGTTGATCCTGCATGTCAGATTGCTGGGGCTTTGCCACCACTGGCTGTGGTTGCCTTGCAACCATGTCATGCTCCAACCAACCTTTCTTCTACAGATGTTTCATGATGGTTTTATAACCAGCATGTTGTGTTTTGCTGAGTCCTGTGACTCACCAAACACCATGTGTTGCATCTCTGTGGTTGTCTTTATCAAGCAAATTTGTAATCTCATCAGAGACTGACATCAGAGTTGTATGATGAGACCTGTTTACCATAAAGCCATGATTGCTGGCGTTAATTATATTTCTATACTAGATTATTTTAATTAATTATCTTTATTAATCAGTGTTTTCATCAGCTTTGCCTCAGCTGGCATTGATGCTGGCCAGCTGGCTCACATTTGAGCTCCATTTGACTCTTGGCACCACATGAGCTGTCATCCACTTTTCAGGAATTTCCTCCATGTTAGCATATTTATTAAAACTTACTTCAGCAGGCTCCATCTTTGTGGCTCAGACACTTAATGTCACTGTTATTCTCTGTGCCCTTCCTCTCCAGAGGCAAAAGCTTTCCTAATAAGTGTTGGGAGAGGGAGCTGACGTCACAGCACTGTCACCCAGGAATTCCTCTACGTCATTGCAAGCCTCGTGTTAAATTGGCAGATGTTATCACTTTTGGGCTTTGCTGTCATTACTGAGTGATTGTTTCAGTTCTACTTCTTATTGTGTGGATAAAATCAGAAGCGTTTCTCCAGGACAGATATGTGAGCTATACGAGCTTTAGCAAACACCAGTCTCCAAAAGTCTTCTCTGGTGTGCAGATTTCTGCAGTTCTGCCATAGTCAGAGGCAGTGAATCACTCACATCTGTCCTGTACTGAGGCTAGCATTCCTCCAGAGAGCTCAGCCACCAGGAATCTCCCAATGATCCATGCAGACTCACATCCATTTCTCCAGCAGCCCAGGCCATGGCTGCATTCCTGGGGAGCAATATTGGCCTTGCGTGGGCTGCACTGGAGACTTGGGCTGTGACGTTTCCATGTGAGCAGCACTAAAAACAGCCTCAGGCACTCTGTGAGTCTTTCAAACAGAGCTTCTATTTAATTTGGTGTGTTATGGAAAACTCTGGGCAAGCTTTCCACTCAAAGACATATTTTAAGGGCACTCTGTGAAGTACAGCATTCTTTTTTTATCATTTATCTCTAGGAAAATAAATAGAAGTCCTTATAACAATTAAATACCCATCTGTTACTCTCAGGAAGCCAGAGGTATAATGCCAGAAAAGTAAACCAAATCTTTCATCAGTTGTTGAGTATTTAGATTCAGTGATCAAGAAGACAGTTCAATGAAACACATATTCTAGTTTATATGGCTAAAGGAGAAGGAAAATCATGCCAGAAGAACCATTTGGGACCAACCAAAAAATAAACTGAATGCAAAATTGTCCAGATTCACCATGGAACCATCCATCTACAGATTCTCTTTCTTCTTGGAAGTGCCAGTGACACTGTGGTAGCATTGCAAATGGATCCATGGCACAGAATGTGTGATCAAAATCAAATTTGTGAGCGAGAGAGAAGAATTTTACCAAAGATTCTGGTAATTTAGAACAGCTCTAAAAAATCTCTGTCTCTGGGATAAGAAGTAGTCACATTAGCAGTACCTCCAATCACTACATATCCCTGTTGCCCATTGTTCTGGGAAGAATCTTATGCACAAGCAATGGATGCTCTGATTTGGGCTGCATTCATAGAATCGTTTTAAATCTGGCTAACAAATGCCAAAATCTTGACTGAAAAGTTGTGATATCAGAAGCACTTGTTAAAGCTGCCTGCAAACATATCTCTCATCATCCCCACTTTGCATACCCAGAGGTTAGCTCAAATAACTGACAATAATGTCAAGCATATCTTATTTATGCTATAATTATCTTTACTCACATATGTCACCAAACATAGTTGTTTTCTCAGTGTTTTAAGAGTCCTTTCAGAGACAGAGAGATGTGGAAATGTCTTTCTAGCATGAGTTTAGGAGCATCTGAAAGAAGCTGCAGCTGAAGAGAGGCTGGGATGTGCACAGCTGTTTGTGCTTCCAGCTGGTTTTTGTATATTCTCCGGGTGGAGCAGACATTGATAGCTGTTCCCTTATAAAATATGTAACAGTACTTTATGACCTAATATGTTTTCCAGTCCTAGGGCATGATCCAGAGTCCACTCGGCTCCCTGAGTGGGCTTCCAGTGCCACCAGTAGAGCTCTATCAAATTCTTAATGAACCAAGGCTAGTGAGGGGTAATTTAGGGCCATTATCTTTGCAGGGTTGCATATGGTTCAGTGATGCTCCAACATTTGCCTCCAGAGTTCTCTCCCTGCTGCTTCTCTTGCTTTGATGAGCTGATTTCCACCACCCTTCAGAGATTTATTCACCACAGCTCTGGGTCTCTTACAGTCTGAGGCCACTTGCCACCGAGCTGCAGCCCTGGTGCTCTCTTGCCTCCTTGGCAGCCTTCCCCAGGAGAGCTCCAGGCCCCACGGGGGTTGGTAATGTCTGGTGACATTTTGTGGCACTCCTTCAGCCTTGTCAATCCTGTCATACTTCCCTGTGTCATGCGTTGTCAACTGCAGCCTCCCAGCTGCAACTTGATATTTAAGTTCATTGGCAAGGGTTGCTTGTGGGTCAGTCTGTGCTTCCAAATCCTTGGAGAGTGGAGGGGCAGGGAGAGCACACTGGAGCTTTTGGTGAGGGCACAGCTCTGCAGAGCCTTTCACAAGAAGCTGGTTTCCACATACAGGGTGTAGCCTGAATTTGGGACTCAGGGAATGTGAGCAAAGGCAGGAGCCAGACTGCTGAAAACAGGGAGAGTAAAACCAGCCAGAGGGAAGGGGAAGATTCTGTGCTTGCTTGTGGGCTTGGAACTCAGCATCCCACTTGAAACCCATCTCTGTCTTCTCTAGGTCACAAAAAATATGGCTTCAAAGCCAGGATCTGGCCCTTCTGCCAGCAAATTCTGAGTGCTTTGCTCATTATGAGCACTGGCTGCTTGAACAAGCAAACATTGCTTTGCCTCTCCTGCAGAAGAGTAGGCTCTACTGGCTTTTCCCCACTTTGGATATGATCCAAAAGGGCCAAAGCAATTTCAAAGCTAGTCTGGGTGTGCCAAGTACATATACATCTCACTGTTTGATGTGGTTGTGCTGAGGACTCAAAATATTTCACACCTACTGAATGTTTCTGGGAAATGTTGTTTCCACTCCTGCAGTTCCTGGGTTTTGCTCTTGTTTGTGCTTGTCCTTGGATCAAATGAGGCTAATGACTGAGGGATAGCCATGTTTCCCAGGGATTTGAGGACTGGAATGGTTGAAAGGTATTAAGAGATATGCTTTGCTGTTGAATACATTGAAGCCTTTTGCTGCAGGGGATCATCCTAAAGGTTGTGAGAAAACAACAGCTCAGTATTTTGACAACATCAACTCACAACTTTGTTTTAGAACAGTCTTTTTCTGATCCTAATGTAGGTCGTGACTGCAAGTTAATTTGTTCCATGTGCCATTATGATGTAGAATACATTCAGAAAAACAGGGTTTTCCCAGGGTGAGAAAAAATTATGTTTACTCAGCAGTTACAGTCTGGTTTATTTTTTATTTTATCCCCTGTGCTTTCCCATGCTTTGCTTTGCCCTCTTCCTTTCTTGCTTTCCTGCATTAATAGCCTGCTATACATGACTGGGGTAACCAGTTTAACTCCCTGTGCTCTCCAGGCCTGTGGATGTGCAGGCACAGAGGACCCATCCCAGTCCTGTCAGGGCTCCTCTGCAGCTCCCCTGGGCTTTAGGCACTGCATGATCTGAGGCAGTGCCTTATTGCAATAAACCATGTGTTTATTATAGATTTGAAGGCTTGGTTGGTGATTATAGAGAGGGCCTTTGCTTGTGGCCTCTCCAGTGCTATTGCAGTGAATTTACTGTGGTATCACAAATTAGTGCAGAAGAATGAAGATCTTAATTGTTGTTACCTGAGATGAAAGCCCTGTAATCACGATTACAGAACAATTAATCATACAATATGTCACCAGACTAATTTCTTCTATTCGGTTTCTAAGTTCTGCAGATTTTAAAGGACTGCTGGAGCAAGGGAGATGTGGGGTGTGGGGTCTCATTCTGATACAGGGGCTGGGGAATCCTGTGGGAGCACCAGCACAGAAGTTGTTCAACAACTTTTGTCCCAATCCCCTGCTGCCATCACTCAAAACTTCACCTGCTGTTGCACAGGCTCTGTGTGAACCTGAAAAGGTATTCCTGGCTACTTGAATTAAACTAATTCAGGCCCTTTGAAGACTGCAGAGCCTGGAGAAAGAATAATTTTCTCATATATAAATAGATAAATAAATAAATAAATAAATAAATATGTTGAACTTCTCTCCATACACATTTTTCAATTTTGTCTTAGAGTGGTTGTGCTAAAATGGCCTGAGACCAAAGCATTGTAGTATGAGCCCTCTCTGTGGAAAAAAAACATTGAAAGTGTAATAAAACTTGGATAGATGTCCAAGTAGAAAGTTTAAGCCTTTTTCCTGGAGTGTCTTTGTCAGCTGCTAAGTCAGCCACATGAAGACTGTGGGTCAATGTGAATATTTGGGATCCTAATGCATGGCCTATGCAGTAAAAAAGGCAGTGAAAGATCAAATTTTCCCTTTGAAGTTCATTGTCCTGCATTTCTAGGAAATCTTGGTTTTTAAAGCTTGTTGGAGAGCAGGTCTTCTGTTGTTAGAATTGTGTATCTCCACCTAAGTCAGTAGAGCCCAGATGGTTTGTGGTAATTAATGGTGGCATTGAGCCTCAGCATTGTCAGAGAAAGCAAAATATTTAGTTTATCTAAAGAAAAATGGATATCTATTAGCTGTTAAAATCTGAAAAAGAATAATCTTGAATTAATGTGCTCCACACCAGCAGAAGAGGCATTTTATCACTTTCACCTGAGGTGTGAAAATGTTGCACAGATTTACAAGCAGTGAAAGTGTGATCAACAGTGTGAGACAGACACCGTGTTACTTACACAAAAGAAACAATGAGAGAATGTAAATATTTATAAAAAGACAAAATAATGTATGTAAAATTATCTCACCATTGAGACATGTGGATGCTATCACCAAGGAGAATAGAGCAAGAGAGAGAAACTAACAAAAAAAATACCACTTACAGGGATTTTGGCATAATCTAGTAAAATGCATGTGGCTAAACAGTACAGCTTGATTCTGCAGTTTTAAATTCAGGAAAATATCTCTCAGGATGACATTAGTGACAACATCTCATACCTTGCCCAGCAAGATACTGCTTTTCCTCCCTCAGATCTGTCTCATGTTGGACAACAACTTCCATTTCGTGTTTAGACAAACTCCCATCACTCTCATGGTGCTAAATTCTCTCCTCATTTGCATGGAAATGGAAGGACTGAAGGATGTCGATCTCAGGTCACAATGTCAGATTTCCAATCAGAACATCAAAATTAAAAAGCAGTTTGATAAACCAAATTTTCCAGCTGAAAACACAGTATTTATTATAGTTGTAATTTTGTAAATTATTTCTGACCCAGTTTTCATGTATAAATGTCCTTGCAGCACTGGCATTTTTTCTTTCTCTTTTATATTTGCAGTTTCTTGCTGAGACATAAAACATTATCATGTAAATGGTAGTTTCCTTAGAAAGCAAATCCACTGGGATTTTTAATTAGAATATCTTTGTGAACATCTGAACCAAACTGTAGCACACTGTGAAGTCTTGAAGTGATGCTGAGCAGTACTGCTCACATTGTTATTTCAAATTTGCTGTTAGAACTATTTGGCAAAGATAAGATTTCAAAATACACAGCTCAGTCACATAAAAGTTCCTGCAACTGTGACAAAGTGAGGGAGCTTGAAATATATACAAAAACCTTCTTTGGTAGAAGGAGCAGGGCAAAATGTGCAATGAGAAATTATATTAGTAATCTTTAATTTATTATGAGGGCAATTTTCAGAATGCAATGTCAAGGTCCTTCATGTTTATGAACATTTTCTGCACCTAATAACTGAGAGTCAAGGAGAATTTATCAAATTAATTTTAGTTCTGGCTGGAGAGTTAGACTTTTTAAAGAATGCTAATGATTGTGCCCAGACATTAATAAATCTGCAGTAAGGCCCAGCATGCAAAAGAAAAATGAAGGGACATTTTTGTCCTTCATTCCCTTTCCCTTGGAAGGCTGGAAATGCTGTTTGTCTGTGCTGCTGGTGCTAGGGACAGGTTTCAGGGTGTGTGGGATAAGATCCAAGTGGCAGAGCAGGTTAGAGAGACAACTCTAACAAAGGTCAGTGTTATCCTTTGTCTGCAGGGAGATGCCATTGTCCCACAGCTGGAAATCTGAGGGAACAGCATCACCTTCAAGAAGCAGAAATAGAGCTCTGGATGGCAGTAAATGTGTATCTGAGAAGGGGGGTCTGTGCCGATCCTCATTTTTAGCTCTTTACTGAGCATCTTTTGATGAGTCTTGCTGGAAACAGGAACTCCTGAGCTGTTCTGGTGCAGCCTGGCTCTTTTCAGGAGCTTTTTTTTAATTGCACAGCAGCCTCAGCCCCTGGTGCCCCACAGGAAGGGATATTACAGCCCAGAGGTCTGGTCCAGGCAAAATGGTAAAGTCCATTGAAATAAAGTGAGAACCTGAGCATCTCTAACTCCCATTTGCCTCACTGCCAGCTGAAGACATTAATCATCTTGCACGGGACCCTAAACATATTTTGTAATCCCAGATGAGGACAAACAATGAAGCTGACTTTATTTTTTGCAGAAAAGTGAATGTTACTGAATGTGAAGCTGAATACAGGTTAGTCTCTCGCTGCCACCTCTGCAGGGAAAAATGTAATTATATTCAGCTCTAAGTAACTTTGTTTGGGACAACTTATTTAGTCTCCCTGAAAGTACCAGTCCATTCCCCAGAGCATTTAAAAATGAGTTCTGGTGTCCAGCCTATTGCCATGGCAGCCCTGTGAGGGTTTATGTGATACACAGCACGCCAGGGCCTTCCAATAATTCCTCTGTAGGTTAATACTGAAAACAGAGCTCTCTAAGTCCAGGATAATACAATATGCAGAGGTACAGCAAAGCCTGGGCAGACATTTAAAGTGAAGGAAAGTAGTGGACAGAAGCCAAAAGCTCAGCTTTTCTCTATTTTCCTTTCCTCATAAATACAAATACTCGACATCCATTGCTGTCTCCTGTAGTGTCACATGCTTGGATTGAATGCTGTGAGTGCCTATTTCTGCTATCAGTGATGGATAAATTCCCAATGAACTGCTTCAAGACAGCCTGTGGATTTTTTTAGGTGGCATCATTCAAGAAGCTTCTTGCAAAGTCTGTCTCAGTTTAAGTGACTAAAGGATTAACAGTGAGACACAGCGAGGAAAGCAAGCCCTGGGATTTCAAAGCAGCCAAAGCAAACTCACTCTGGAAAATAGACCTGAGGATCTTTGATACCTTTGAGTAGTTTGTTTTTTTGGTTTGTTGTTTTTGTTTTTTTTTTTAAGAGCTGAAGTGCTATTTCTCTAAAAATGGATTAAGGGTGGGGTTCAGGAATCTTTCTCTGCCCTCCAGATTTCTGTAGATGCATTTTCTCCCCATAGATACAGCAAACACTCTTTCTTGAGCAGAATCAGTGATGAGTATAGGCTCAGGGTGAAATCTCTCCAGCATTATCTGATGTCAAATATGCATCTGGATTGACTCCCAGCCCATTCTCATCTCTAAACTTGCAAAGCCATGGCAAGAATCCAGGAAAGAGGTGGAGCACCCTGTAAAAATTCAGAGTACTCACTACACCCAAATACTTAAAATCTGAAGGTATTGCCCAAGGCGTTTGCTGTGCAAATAAATTATAGTATAGAAGGCAACAAAAAGACAAACAAATTTAAGTTGGTGGACAGAGACATTTGTAAAACCACCTCCTTTCTATCATGGCATAAACTCTCTCTGCTCCTCTTTCCTCCATTAAGGTTATGGGCCTAAATGGAGCAAAATACTTAGATCCTGTTCTTCCACAGATGCTTATGTAAATGAAAACCCAGAAATACCAGGTGAGGCCTCGATTCTGCAAAGAGATGACACACAGGGAGCTGTGTGCTGTGTGCAGTGCCCAGGGGCTGGTGTAGCTCTGTGCCAGAGAGGCTGCAGAGAGGTCCTGCCCTCGAGGGATGTTATCACCCACCAGGACAGAATTCACACTGCTCTCTCTGCTCCTGTAAGCTAGGGAGAGCTGAGCTGGAATTTTCCATCAAGATGCTTTTTTCTCAAGAAAATGCGATTTTTAAAGGCAGTGGAGACGGTGCCTTTTTGCAGTTTTAATTGGAAAAAATATTTTGCCTTGGGAGTTACAGGCTCATGTTGCCTTGATAAACACAAATATATTCTGGCAAATGGAACAACACTGACGTGTCATTTCCTTGTGAGTAAGTAGCAGATCTCTGAGTACTGGTGAGAAGAATCAGATTATTCTTTTTTGGCTGCCTCACACTAGAGAAAATTTCCCTACTTGAGCATCTTTAATAGGCACTTCAATGCTTTCACATAAATCATTTAGAGTTTAAACGGTTTTCTCAATGCTTTGAAAAAATATAGAAGTAAGGAACACTTATCTGGTACTTTTTGATATTGCAAGATTTTTGCCCCACTAGATAACAGGGATCAGCTCCAAAGTGTCTGATCTGTGGGTCTTCACATGAGAGAACCAGCACTCAGTGTGCCAAAGGACACATGTGACCAGCAGGTCAACTCCAACTTATAATACACAACTAATGCTTGTTAGTTTAAAAAAAAAAAACACACCCCAAAACATAATGATATGCTATTGCAAAAATCAATTTTGTGAGGAAAGACAAGGAAAAAAAAAGAAAATAGAAGAAAAGAAAACTTTGTTTTATTTTTCTGTGGAAACCATAATCCCATATGATGGAAACAGCAAAAAAATCAAGCTCATAAGGATTTCTGATGATGGGATAACCATAGGTTCTTTGTTCTGAATATAAATTGCAGCATTAAAATGTGCTCATAAGAACTGCAGCTTCAGTGTGAGTAGCCAAGAATAAGAAACTCAGCTTCATAAAATGACACCTAATGTGAAAGCTGTCCAAAAGACATTACTCTGTATATACTCCAAAAAGGCCCATTTGCTTTTGAAGCAAAAGAACAGGTAAAAAATACAGAGTGCACCAGACTCTTTTTGTTCAGGAGTGGGCTTGTATACAGGTTTGGAACTTGGGGCTTCTTTATGAAAAGCCTTTATAAACCCAGTCAAGCCAATTCAATGAAAATTATCTTTTACTGGTTTCATTTTCCTTTGTGGAACAATGTGGGTCATGCAAAGAGCCCTGTGAGCTGGAGGAATCATTATTTCTTGCTCCAGAGAAAAGTCAAGGTGGAAATTTTGACCTATGCATTCAACCACAGTGTTGACACCAGGCTTTTCCCCACTTTCCCTAGATATGGATGGATTTGCAGATTTGGTTTTATTCACATAAGCACATGGGGAGTAGTTCTACCAGCTTTAGGGACAGCAATCAGCATCTACCCGTTATTCTGGAGTGAAGCCAAGATTTTGATAAACAAAATTTAAATTATATAGATTAAATTTCCATTAACTGTTTCTCACTTAACTTATGCTGACTTGATGTCAGTGTAGTTCCAGGGATATACAAACAGAATTTGAAATTATGAAAGCCCTTTGGGAGATCAGAAATGAAAGCAGTGTAATTTTTTTTTCCAGTGTAAGTAAAGCTGGCTTGAAACTAATTGTATTAGGCTTTATACCCTTTCTGCTAGAGCAGTTGAGGATATGAATGTTTTAAATTAGTGAAGGCAGTTTCTTAGTGGAAATGAGCCTTGGTGGCCGCTTAGACAGACAGGTAGGGAGAACAAGCTCAACACATTTCGTGAGTGCAGGCATCTGGGTGAGGAAGAGAAATCCTATTAGTGCCCAGTTAAGAGAATGGCTGTGTCATGAATTCAGTGCTTATTAGAGGATCCAGAGGGACTCCCAGCATACAGATGCAAATCCACAGGAAATTAGGTCCCTGAATTCTAGTGCTCAACGAAATCGCTGTTTTTGTGAAGGTGCTCTCAAATATGAATGGTGAGAAATTGGTCTCATTTATATTTCTGTAAATCAAGAATAACCGTGGAGCAAGGAGATGGAGTCATCATTCTTAAATATTTCAACAGCTCCCATGGCCTCAGAATCTGAGTGTTTCTATATCTATGTGGATCAATTACTGCCTGTGAGCTGGGGAAATGCTAAGATCCTCATTGCACAGACTGCATCTGAGACACAGAGACTGGAAACCAGTTCCCTAACAAGATTTAAATATATAATTTCTATTGATTCCTACTACTAATCAAGGGACATTAGATGCTCTGTACCAGGCAGCTTTTTTTCCAGAAAATATGTGTTGAAGGATGGAACTGAGCTGACATGTTCTGCATTCATGGTTACCTCTTTAATCACAGGACCTACTTCCCTGCCTGGAGAAGGCTGTGGCTCTTGCTCACGGTGTAATAGCCTGCAGGAGGTAAATGGGAAGGGAAAGGAGGGGAGAAGGATGTTTTTGTTTTATTTTTATCATTTTTGGAGGTGTTCAGATGCTGCAGTATTCTGCAAGAACAGGGTAAATTACAGAATCCATCGTCGATGGCAGCTGCTCATTTGCAGTGTCTCACTTCAGGGCGTTGTTTCTTGCTTGTGTTTCCAGAGAAATTTCCTCCTGGGGTAATGATGAAAAACTAGTCACAAATCAACACAATTCAGAATATATGAGAATAATAAAATATTGCAAAATAAAGCAAACAATACAAAAGCTCAATGCTTTCATCATGCAAGGAAAGGCCTCCAGAACACCAAGGAATTTTGGAACTGTTTCAGAGACTCAGAAATCATGAAACTTGGATATTTTTCATCTCAAGGATTTTCCTTCTCTCTTTCCTCTCTCCTCCCCAATGAATCACTCAGTAAAAGAATACATTACCTGGAAACACAGCAGGAGTCTTGGCCTTAGCATAAGAGAGTAGATTATAATGAGTATCATACTAAAGAAGAGGGAATAAAGAGCACTAGCAGCCAAAAAAGATAGGCAATTTGAGGGATATGACGTAACTCAGACAAGATGTCAATGATGGGCTGGAAATAAAACAATGTCAGTCGCTGTGAATTAATTATTCTTCTATAAAAACAAATCAGTGGAGCAACAGAGCACACAGTTGGACTGGGTCATGAGGTTTGGCTGTCAGACGTGGAACTGGTCACTTCACACTGCCCCAGGGCATGTGTGAGAAGCTGGTGGGTACTGAGAGTCCCATCACAGGGTAGGCAGGTTCTCAGAGTAGTGGAAAAATTGCAATTTCCATTATAATCCCTTTTTATAGAAGAGCTCATAAAGCCAGCCAGAAAATTTTGCTTTAGGCTGTAACTGAGCTGACAAGGTCTCAGCACAGGAGTGCATCCAGTGGGAATGCTCTCCACTGTGGAGAATGAGGTTTGATTTAATGAATGAGAGAAGGTAAGGCCATAATTATTGTCTTGGAGGGAAGGAGAACAAGCAAAACATTTAAACATACACAATACCAATTCACAGTGCAGGTATGTGTTACATCAGCCAGAGATGTCTCTGCAAGGCCACAGAACTGCTGCTCTTCTTCATGGCAGAGTTTGGTCTCATGCACTGCTTGGCACTTTGAAATAGCTGACAAAAAGTCCTGAATGTGCCCACACCTAAATTTTGTCTCCTCCTTCCAAGCAGGAACGTTCCACCTTTCTGTCGCACCCTTGGCTGCATGAAATGCACAGCAGCAATATTCCCCACCTCCATCTCAGGTGGGGAAAGGTGGAGGCAAAGAAACCCAGCCTGAGTGTCCACAGAGCAGAATTTGCCATCACGTCCTGCTGTCACTGACATCCTTTGGGTAGCTGCAGCAAAACAGCCTGTTAATGGTGTTGGAGATTGAATTGCCCAAAACCCTTGGATGTTTGTAATGATGCTCCAGTGGTTTTTACAGATAATTTGGAAAAAAAAAAAAATCTGTGCACTTAATCATGCCCTTTATTCCATGCTGACAGTGCTTCCCATCCTAGCAGTCAGCATTCATTAAAAAGCAACCATTAACTGGAGAAGAGTTGAAACAGGGACAGGGGCACATATTCACTTGGGTGGGCAGGATGGGTGTGAAGTTGCTATCTGCATCTTTTCTATGCTATCTGCATATTTTTTCACATTTTTCCCCTCTAAGCCAAGATTTAGCTGAAGAGGTGGGTTCAGAGTCACACTGTCAACTCCCTTGCTGAGCATTTGGCTTGTGCTGTTAGTGAACACTTGGGGTTTCTGAGGGCTTCCAAAGTGAAGTGCTGCAGGGACAGATGAAATATTTTACAACAACAACAAAAAAAAATCCCTCAAAAAACCTCTCTTAGTGTTTCCATCCTCTGGGCTTACATTGTATACACATGGAGTAGTTGATAGCCAAAGGAGATGACTTTTTTTGGCTGGGATTTTCAGAGAGACTAGGAGGAGCACCATTAGCAGTTATCAGTGATGACAGGTTCTGTTGGAGCTGTAACTTTCTCACAGAACAAGGAGGAGTTTAACAAGTCGCTGCAGGGGGAACAAAGCGTTGAAGTTGCAGCTCTTTGAGTACCCTAAGAGCTGCTCCTTCCCAGCTCCCCAGTAAATGAGCAAAGCCTCAGTTAAGAAGTGAGGATTCTTGTATGCAGGAAATGCTGCAGCAGCTAGAAACAGGCAATTACTGTCAAATAATGGAGTGCCCAGAGGTTCATGCTGAGGGTAATCCCTCAGTAACCCCTGCCCAAACCCTTTGAAGATGCCAGGCTCTGACAGCTGCACAGACACAGGGGCTCAGCAGTGCACCGAGCTCCCAGAGCCTGCAGTCAGCACAACAAGTTATTCTTTCACCAAAATCTTCCTCTGAAATTTTAAGCAGCGGCAGATGGTGACATCAACATGTACATCACCACTTTGTGGCATTCAGGGGTTTTATTCCATTCAGGAGTGTGAGACCGAATTACTCACTCATGCCTTCTTTGGATGAGTGGACAAATAAGTTCGAATTCTGGGGGTGAAACCCAGTTTCTCCAGTCCCCTGTTGTGATCCCTGCTTGGACCTGAAAGAAGAGATTTCTATAACTCACCAACTTGCAGGTGTAAGGGAATCCTCTTCTGCTTGTTCACAGCCTGAGCGGATCATGCATTTACCTGCTGTGTGTATTTTTTACATTTTGGAGTCCTGTGGTAAATGTACTTCAATATTTGCCACTGAGTAATCGAAAAACATCTTGGAACTTTTTCAAAAGATCACTAGCATAAAAGCTTGTTCTATCTATGTACATATGTTAGTCTCTGATTTGGAAATGCCTGCTTTATGGATTTGAGCCCTCTAGATATCCTTAAACAGCTTTTCTCTCAAGGGAGAGAAAATCCCAGAGAGGGACAGTGTGATGCTAGTGGCACTCAGAAATGCCCCTGCACTGATAATTGCACAAAATGCACGGGCCAAAAGTGGGACAATGGGGCTGCCCACTTGGATGTATTCACATCCCCATAGGTGACATTTGGGCCAGGCTACACAGGTTAGTGCTAAAACCATGGGGAATAAAGGTCAGACACCTTCAGTAGGGTCTCCCAATGAAAATACTGGTTTTAAATGGAGCATCAGTTTCCCTGTCTTAGGTGAGGACAGAGGGTAAATATGTTTGTGAATGATGAGTGGCATGGAGTTCTTTCCAGGCAGATGTGCAAAATCCCTCTATTCTCTGCCCCCCTCCCCCTCCTCCAAACACAGATATTTCAAGGTTATAAATGGGGAGAAAATTTCTGGAGAGGAAGATATTGCAAATAAAATCTAATCTATAAATGTCTCTCTTTAAAGGCACTGCCCAAGCTCTCCATTTTATCTTCTTGACAAAGCAAAACAACTCAATTTTGAACTTGCTCACATTGATTTTACATCAGGGAATTCCACCAATTTCTGGGAGATTATTGATTTAAGCAAGATCAAAATCCATGCTTTTTCTTTCTTTTCCTCCAAAATTCTTTTTCATCTATTGATTATGGCTGTGTGCTGTGGCTTATTGGCTCTGAGCTAATAATGACCAAATGCTTCGGGACAAACCAAATTGCTTAATGGGCCACAACACCAGAATTGATCCCTACAATGACCCAGAAATTAATTAAAGTAATCATTCTCGTGTAGTCACGTACCAGGGAGTCTCTAGGATTGTCACCTACCTGGCTACAGTATTTAAGCCTATGCAATTCCAGCTGTTGAAAATTTGAAGGGATTATCCACGTCTTGCTTCTCTAAGTGAGGTCAGCAGGTTGTGACCCTCACCAATACCTGATGGGCCAGGTCTCTGTAGCACAGTCAGGATCAAGCCAACTCTAAGCCAATTTCTGGCCCTCATTTCTTCTTTTTTTTTTTTTTCTTTTTTTTTTGAGGGGTCAGATGGTTCACATTTATGAAAGGACATATTTCTTCTTGATCACTGAGAGACAGTAATCATTTCTTGCAGTGTTTACAAGTCTTGGTGTTTTAAAAATATATTTACAGCACTCGGCTTCCTTAGTGAGCAGATCCAGATGGGGGATAAAAGCTGCAGCCCAGGGAGGGTGTGTGCTGAGCAGAGCTGTAGCTTGCTCTTCCCAGTCCAAAGGAAGAAGGCTAGAGATTAATTTTGCAGAATGGCATAAACCCGTGTCAAATGGCATGCAGGAGCTTGCAGGGCAAAGCAGAGTGCAGACAGGTCTGGGATGTGCTGGTGGCAGGAGCAGCTCTGTCCTGGTGGAGGTGTCTGAGGCCACACCAAGTGAGGGAGTGGCAGCTGGGGACACTGATGGGACACTGCACCCTCCCCTTAATGCCTGTGGATAAATACACCAGCACATGCTGCCTTTTGGGGCTAAAATGTCTGATTTCTTCTCTGCTCTGACTGTCCACTGAACTTTGCCAGTTTACCAAGTTGCCCCTGAAGCTGGGCCCCATGTTTTTGTAAAAATCGGGTTTTTTTTACAGTATCCTTTTTCTGTAATTCCACAGGGGCCTCTTTGTCCTTTCAGCAAAATCGCTGTAAAGCAGAGAGTTCCTCCCATGTCCAGGGGTGTGGTGCAGAGTGAGACATGGCTCTTGAAGGGGATTCAGGCCAGGAGGCTCAGGAGTGAACTTGTCTGTGGGAAATCTAAAGGCTGAGGGACCAAAATGCTTTCACAGAAGATGGAGAATACACATTCATGGACAAATCTCCTTTCTCAAATCTTCCAGCCTGCATGCTAACCTGAACAAAGAGCATGGTCCATTCCACATCCACACCTGTTCCCTCTTCCTCTGCCACCTGCGTTTGTGATTGCTGGCAATACTCCTGCTGCCAGGGTGGTATTTTCCTCTGGCACACGGAGTCATCCTTCTAAAGTTACCCAAGCAATCCAATTCACATCCAGTTCACCCTGTGGGGTGAATCAGACCTGGGGACCTTTGGGACATTGCCCTGGAAGTGTCTCTGTAATTTGAACTATCACACTAATGCAAAATCACCATCTGCTGTCTCTGTTCTGTGGTGCAGATCCACGGAGCTCAGAGCCTTCAGGAACCTCTGGAGACTGTTTCATTGCCAGGTGATGAAATCCCAGAAAAGAAGAAATTAGAAATCAAAAGGGGAAACCAGAATGGCATGTGGTGTGGTCACTGTGCAGGGGAGGAGCAAAGTCTGGCAAATATTTCTGTTTGGAAAATAAATTTGTTTCAGCTGTAAAGTCTCAGTTATTCCTGCACAAGGTTTCAAACAAAGCCATCAGTCTCATTCCCCTCCTGTGTGCCCTGTAGCCCTCATTTGGGGCAGGGAAGGGGTTCAAGTGCTGCTCTTTAGCAGAAGAGAGGCCTCAGCTGCATGCCCTGAGTACATGGGGTGCCGGGCAGGGACAGCTGTCCTGGGTCAAGGGATTCCCTCACACATTAAATTAATTTGCTCCAGCAAACTTGCTTGATTAAACCTGGTCTATGTGGAGGTTTAGGGTAGAGTGAAAACTGTGCTTTCTTCCTCTCCTATTTATTTTTTTCATATGAAAGTTGATGTATTAAATAGCAGCTTTTCAGAAGTTGGCTTTTCTGCAGTTCTCTAAACCTAGGATTTTTTTTTTTAGGGGGGGTACTAATTGGATGCTGATCCTGTGAAACTGTTTTCTTACCCTCTCTGTGCCTTTTCCATGAAAGAAAAATATCAAATGGGGAGAAGACATCTCGGGAGATTAAATCACAGAAGGGAATAGGAGGGAAAGAAACTGATGAAACAGCACAATAGATCTCAGATAAGATACCTCAATAGAAAGACTTATACAAAAATGTCCCCGGATTTGTGTATTTGGGTAAGTGGTCCTTGTTGGTATCTAAACCTTTAAGCACAGAGCTGCTTTCCCAAGAGCAGACTCAGCCCTGGTGCTGGGGTTTCACTGTGACCCTCCTGTGCTTTATCTGTCCTGCAGGGAAGGAGGCTGATGTCACCTGGCTGTTTGTTTCTGGAAGCAGAGAGCACATTTTCAACAGGATCCTGGAATCACAGAGCTTTATGAGGTATGGATGAATCCCCAGAATTGCTGGGAGAAGAACTTTTTTTTAATTCCTCTGGCCAGATATGGTTTCTGCCTTGAAAACACTGCACAGTGTGAATGAAGAGTGAGTGATTTTTGGGTTTTCTGTCTTTTGGAAGGAGAGACTGATTGTATAGGGCTCATTAATTATTGATGCACAATTATTATTCCTGTGTAAGAGGGAAACAGGGAGATTCCTTGCCCTGTGCAGAACAGCTCTGCAGAGAGAAACAGATGCTGGATGTGTCTGTTTAATCACATCCTGGGGCAGATGCCCAAGGAATGAGCTGAGCCTCGTGTGTCTGTCTGGTGTGCTGTAGGCACAGGCCAGCTGTGGATGAGCCTTGCCAAAGAAATAGGAGGATAATTGGGCTTTGGATGGCCTTTTAATTCCAAGACCACCCTTGCCTTGTGTTTCATCCAATGCTAAAATGGAAAGATGCTTTAGTGGCTGCAGAGTTTTAAAATCAGCAGCCTATCCTCAAGCAAGCCCTAGGATGCTGCTGGGGATCCTGGGGGTGTCAGGGCAGCAGTGGAACCGACCTGCTCTGTCCTCCTGGGCTGTGTAATGTGCTCAGACAAAGAATAATGCTCTCGGCCAGCCTCGGTTCATGAAGGTCACCGAGGGCTGCTCGTTAGGCAGCAAAGATGAGAGTGCTGCTGCATCCCTGCATTCGAGGGCAGGAGATGAGACTGGAATCGATTGTTCAACAGTGCTGAAGATAATAAAGTTGAGATTTCATAGTGTCTGCCCAGGCTGGTGAGGACATACAGACCAGTGCAGAGCTTTTACTGTGCTCACAGGGAAGAAAACTCTAAATTCCCTGGGAGCTTCAGTGAGTGCAGCTGGTCCCGAGTGCTGCTCTGCTCCTTGGTGCCTGTCTGCATGCAGACACCTCTCGTGTCCAAGGCCTGTAAATAACTTCAGAGGGGACTTTTTTTTGCAGAAAGGTTAGGCAGGGCAAGCACTTGGGGTGGATAACTCTGGAGGAATTAAAAGCAAAGGTTTGGCATGTTTCCTTCTTCAAATATATCTGAACTCTCCTGCCATGAACAAAGACCTGTTTTAATTTTCTCGCTCATGAACATGACTCATTTTTATAAACAAGAGGAGAAATCTTATTTCTACTCCTAAGTTTTAAAGTGCAATTAACAAAGGCAATTCAAGGACTTGCCCAGTACTCAGTTAGGGATAACAAGCATTGACCAATTAAATCCCTTTTGCTTTGAAAATTTGATTCCTTAAACACAAAGAAAAACTGTTACTGCTGCCTTTTCACCCTATTAAAAAAATTAAATATTAAGTTTAATTTGGCAATAATTTATTCTAAGCCAAATTTATTTGAGTCATTTTCATCTTCAAAGTCTCCTTTTTGATCTGTCACAGCTGTTGTGCTGACACACTCCATGACCAGTTTATGTCCCATCTTTCTGTGCCCAGCAAAGGCCAGTGTGGTACTATCTGTGCATTGTGGACATAAATTAATGCATGAGAAACTTGTTTTATTGAAGCTGTTGTTTACTGATGTTACTTTTCTCCAGGGTGTGTGTGTGTTTGTATTTAAAACCCCAGCAGCATTATATTCTAAGAGATGGGTTTGGGTGTAACAAGAAAATGACCCAAGATTTCAGCCGAAGCCCAGAGAGCAGAGCTTGTGACTTGTGGAAACCTGGATTTGATTAAAATGCTGCTTGTGCAGCATTAGCACACAAGGCTCCTCTGCCAAGGCACTTCTTGCTGCCAGCTTTGCAGTGTGCTCACTGTGCTGGTGTCACTGAGCTGTGCTTAATGAGCTGAGCTCCTATGTACAGGCAAACCTCTGATTTGTACATGTGACACTGCACAGAACAGCTCGAGCCTGCTCCTGAATTTACGCCACATTTACACCCTTTTTAGATGATGGTAGCTGGATTCAGATAGCTTCTCTGGGAAATGCAAACACTCCAAGCTCTCAGGTGTCTGAGTGACAAATGAATGGGAACCAGTTTGTGACAGGGGTGGCTCACTGGTCAGTGGGACAGCACCCACCAGTCACATCCATGACTGACCAAGTAATTTTTCATAAAATGCTCAAGCGTGTAGTTAACAGGTCCTAGGAGAAGGAACCCCTGGCTTGACTTGATATAATGAGCAGGAGAGTTATTTGTCCTGCTAAAATGGTGAAAAGTCTGTCCCATCAAAATGGCTGTGCTGTCCTGGTGGCCTGATTTGGTCAGGGAGAGAAGTTTATAGGACAGTGTGCCACATGCAAATCTGACGTGATTTTACTGAGATTAGCTGACATGATGACCATGGGAGAGGATCCAGAGTCTTCTGGGTGCAGAAGACTCTAGAGAGTCTTCCAGTGCAATTTCACTTGACTTTCTGCAATAGTCCTCCTTAAAGCCCAGTTGAGCCCAAAGGAAGATTTTGGAGGGGAGGGGTGAGAAGGGTAGAGCAGGTTGGGTTAAAGGCATCACTCTAGGATACAGTTGGTGTCTCCATACCAAAATACCAGTTTCCCCCTGAAAGTTATATTCCCTGCTGCCAGTTCTGGAGCAGAGTCATGGCCAGGGGCTGCAGAAGGGCTCGGGAACCACCACGGGGCTGAGCTGCTGTTACTGCACATCACCCTCTGAGATCCACGTAATAGCCAGCAAGGAGTTAAACACAATGCAAAAAATAATGCTTCCTTTATTTTCTCCTCTTTCCCCTCCTCCTCCCATGTGCTTTTATTTTTGTCTTGGGCTAAGTACAAATGTTGGTTTGGTTTTCTTTTTATTTTTTTTATTTTTTTTTTACTTTGGCTTAGCTTATGTTGTTGTTTGATTTTTACACAATCCTCAGGTACCCAATGAAATTGCCACATGCTCAAGGGAAAACAAGTTTCATAACAGAATGACAGTAAAACGTTGCTAAAATCCTTTAGGATAGAGAAAGGATTAGAAGAAAAAAATGCAGAATAATGTAGACATTACTTTAAACACAAAGGGCTTCTAGTCCACTGACATACCAGAATCCAACAGAAGTATTCATAATTACTAATAACAAAAGGCTGCTCTATTATGACTATTCCATTCAAACTAAAACACATGTAAAGCTTGTGTGCTGGGGAGTGTATTTTGATGATAGGTCTGGTTTAAACCTAATCTGCTGAAATACAGACAGGATAGGAACAATGCTTTCTCTAGGGATCAACAACTTTGTCCCTGAACAGACTGCCTTATGTAAACACCCATAATTCTGTTAAAATTCATGCAGACAGCTTGGATTAAAAAGAAACAAATATCAAGCAAATAAACAAAAGTCATGAGCAACAGGGGCTGGTAAAGTCATTGTGGGGAAAAGTGCTCTTTGAAGCATATGCCAGTGTATGCTAAATCAAGAAAATTAATATTAAACACTACAGGTCACAATATTGAACATATGTTCCACCTTCTGAGAAAGTAGCTAGAAATCTTCCTTCTAAGACTGGACATCTTGTTTAGTGTGATTTTTAGTCTTAAAAAATCACAGCCCTGAACTGGTAACTTAGGTGTTCACCCCTGCTTTGGCCTTTACTTTTCATAGCACTGTACAGAATAATGGTTCTGGCTTGGAGTTGCAGCTGGCACTGATTTATTCAGCAGGGCATAAAGGTGGCTTGCCCAGAAGATTTAGATAGCTGTATTTACATGGGTTATATTTTAACACAGTAAAGATAGAAATTAAATTTTTCAAAAATTTGTTCCCTTCCAATGTCTTTTTGTTTATCAAAAGAGATTAAAATCTGTCTTGGAATTGACACAATGACTTGGGGAAATCTCAGACTCTGCTTTAATTGCTGTGATAGGGGAAAAATTTCCTTTTTTATCCTTTTTTTTGTTTGGTTTTGGAGGGGTTGTTTGTTTGAGGTTTTTCGTAGTTGGGGTGGGTTTTTTGTTTGTTTTTTTCCTCTTTTCCTTGTATTCTCACATTTAACTTATGTTCTGCATGTTCCTAGTGAATACAGGACTGTTGGATTTTCCTTAAAATTTCTGCTCTTTCTGCTTCTGCCACTTGCCAGGTTTTTACCCCTATTAAAGGTTCTGGGAAAGGCTGTGTGTGAGACATCCCTGAGACTCAACAGGACTGACTTCAGCCTTGTATTTTTAGGGTAGGCTTTGAGACTCTGGGCACCCTACTTGGGTAGCCTTTGCCACAAGAGTTCAGCTTTAATGTGGGCATTTCAGGGAGTATTCCCTACCTTTAGGTGAAGGGACAGGGAGGAAATCTGTAGGAAGCTTTTCCAAGTTGGTGGAAGAACATGGTAAGAAATAGCTGTGGCTTTGGGATCCAGCATATGGCCAGGGAGCTGGGGCTGAGGAACGTGCTGAGGGCAGGCTTTGGGATTCCTGAGCCAAAAACTTGTTTGTTTTCCTGGCTGTGTTCAAAGAAACCCAACTCTGTGTGCTTGTAAATAAATAGGGTTATACCACAGGTGCACCTGACAGGTTTTGGTTATAGAGAAGAAAAATGAAATCTTACAAGGTCTGGCTAATTACAGTGGGTCACATAACACACTTCAGAAGAGGAAAGTTTAATAACTCTTGAAGCAACTTCCTGTTCAAGGTGCTTTCTCATTCAAAATATCTATTCAGTGGATTTTCCTACTTGGAACCACTGAAATTTGACTACACCTGAACTGAAAGCCTTTCAGGGGCAATGCCATCTTTTCTTAGTTCATGACCTTATCTCCAGTTCTTCTTAGTGACCTTAGGGCAAGACTCTACTGTGACCATGATTTGCATCTTGTATGAGAGCTCTCTGGAATAAGACTGAGAAGAAAAACTGGCAAATCTTGCATTCAAAAAGCATTCTCTGAGGGCTTGGTATTTAGCTCAGTTTTCAATTTCAGCACTGCTTACTTGTGTTGGAAAAGTTATTTTTGGTTGCTTTCTGCGCTTCATTATAATTCTGAAAATGACTAATTTGATGTGACATTTACTAATGTAGTATGATCAGACATAATTTGATCTTATTAACTTAGATTGTACCATATTAGCAAACATCGGATTCTATTTGAGAAATTTACACATGCTGCAAATGTGGATGCACCTTGAAATCATACTGTATTAGTATAATTTGTCACCTTAATGTTGTATTTGGTAAAGAATGTCAGAATATATTGCAATTTATAGCTACCTACTTACAGATCTGCAAAGATTCAGATTAGCTCTGCTGTTGTCATATTGTTCTATCACTTTAAAAAAACCCCAAAACCTTTCTCAGTGATACAAGAGCACTGCAGTTCAAATGCTCGATGCCTCCCTTTGCTTTGGAAATGCTTTCCTTGCCTTGCATTTTTGGTATCTGAAATCTAAATTAGCTGAGTGGAATGAAGATTTTACCTTCCTGTCCACGTGTGATGATGGCCAGTGTGGCCTGAGAAGTTTGCATGACCTGGGCAGCAACAGACACTGAAATGGCACAGCTCTATCAGCAGCACATTAACCCGAGTGCTGCTGCCTTTTGCTTTCCTGCTGGGCACCGAGTTTGTAAAAAGACTAAATATTTGTTGATATTATTTATGAGGGAATGGAAAGGCCAATTGTCTTTTATTACCTTGTGTAGTTGAGATAGTAACTCTGGTGTCACTCCTCCCATTCTGCTCCAGAGCTGTGATTTCTCTTTGCCAGCTCAGGCTGAACTTGAAGTTTATCTCCTGTGTTCCTATGTGAGATTCTATCTTTTTCTTGGTGATTTCTTTTGTGGGTTGGTTGGTTTTGGGGTATTTTTGAGGGGAAAAGGAGGGATTTTCTCCTGATCCTGAGGAGTCCTTAGGGCATTGTGCATTCCCATCTGAGCTACCTGGCTGTGGCTGGCAAGGAGACTTTGGGATTTAGACAATTATGCAGTGGGCTGAGAATCCCTACAAAGGAAGTGCTTCCACTTGAAAAGTGAAAGAAGACAGGAGCAATGTCTAAACAGTCCTGCAGCACCTCCTTTCCCAATGTATTCCCAAAGTACTTTTCCCCAATCTAGATTCATTATGGTGTCCTTGCAGCAGAAAAGAGGGTTTCTAGTGGAGAAAAGAAGGCTGAACCTGAATTTCCCTCAACTGCCCCAGTGAGTGCTGGGATCAGGTGTGTGGCTGCACAGGAGAGCTTGGGGTATGGGATGAGCACCAAAGCAGCTGGTAATCCGGGATGTCTGGTGAAATTCCATCTGCAGTTGAAAGAATTTTTTAAAATAGTTAAAAATAGAATCAAAAGGAACAGTTCAGAACTTGCTGTAAATATTCCAATTCTGACTGCCATGATGATGAGCTGGGATGGGCTGTGCACACACTAAACCCCAAAGCTCCAGGCTGAGCCTGGCTGAATTCAAACAGAGCTGCTCGTACACACCTGGCTGTGTGAGCAAGGCAGGCTGAAGCTTAAACCTTAAACTTCAGACTGCAGGGCATGAGTGGTACATGATATTTCACTTGTTTTTGTCTGTCAGAATAGTAACTGTTAAAAAAAGCTTTTATTTTTCCATATTCCAAATTCTTTTTGATTTAGATGTCAGGTTATCCCTTTGATGTAACTTTTGCAAAATCCCTCAATGAGGTTATTAGAAAATCCTCACTGAACCAGTGCAATTCTACTGAACAAAAATCTGAGCAGAGCACCTACAACAAAAAGGGTGTCTGAGCTCTTTTTATTGACTGTAAATTTGAAATAGTATATTTAGTTTTAGCCCTATAACAGCTTTGATTCAAAACTGAAAATGTTGCATCTTTCCCAATGGATTTTTCTCTTTTGTGTTATTTTTTCATGCTCTATTTGGAAAATAACAATCAAAAGCAATTCCAGGCTCTTAATTCCCTTGTTTCCACCACAATGTTCTGACCACTGAGCAAATCCAGCCAGTTGTCAGCCTGAGTTCCTGTTACTCTGATGTTTTACATCTCTGAAGACAACGCTGCCTCCTGCTCTGCTCTTCAGATATTTTAGAATTGTGATGCTGGAACTTTATTTCAAGAGGTGGAAATATATGGGTCTTTTGTCAGGTGTTCTGTGTTTCCAGGAATACCCAAAAATAAGCAAGATCCCTTGAATCTAAACTGCCTTCACTTTATTTTTCAGTGATGCAGACACGTTAAAGAGCTGCCGGTCCAGAATACCTTCCTCATCCCATCACACAATCAGAAATAGAAAAGAATGGAAATAGAATATCTCAGGCATTTTTGCCCACAATGAATTCCACAGATGGACAGAAATTGGCAAGACCTTGCCTCAAACTTATACCAGTTCTCTTAACTTTAATATCAGAAGAACCTTGGCTTTATTCTTTCTGGCTTTGCCATATCTCTCTATATCTATATCATAATCTATATCTATCTAATCTCCACTCTTTACAGGTATTCTGCTTGAAGGATATATATCTTGCAGGATACTTCAATCTTGTGTATTTTAGCTGGCTTGGCTATTTCTATTTACATTGAAATTCCCATTGAAATTGTTTTGATTAGGTGCTTTGTTGAGGTTAAGTTTTCTCCACTTTTTGCACTGTTTCTTTAAGATAACAGTGCTGGTATATGTGTAAGTGTGGACAAACATTTGGTGTGTCAGCTCCAGTGTGAGCAACAAAAACTCCCAGGGACAGAAGTTGGGAGAATGCCATCAGGTTTTTGTTTTAGATATTCCTCCTCTGGCATGGTGGATTAGGATTTCACTTGTGTGTACACAGGCAAATACAATGATGATTCTTAATACAATGCATCATTTTCCCTGTGAATTTTTAATTTCACTGAGGAGGTGATGATTTCCAATCACTTGGATTCAGCATTTCTCAGGGTATCAGAAGAGTGAGGGCTGCAGGATGTGCCAGACCTCAAGGTTAGGCTGATCCTTTGGGCTCCAGCTCCTGCCAGGACAGAAAACTCTGCAGAGTCATTGCCTCACACACCAGCAACACTCACTGGGGAGGGTCCTTGAGTTAGTGAGTGATGAAAATAACCAGAACATAAATTAGTTTCACCCATTCTTTAGCTTGCTCTGGTGTTGGATCTTCAAGTTTATTTGGCAATTTCTATGAGATCTCTAAAACTCCAGTGGAAACTTTTTTCAGGAAAATTCACTGTTAAGGAAATAAATGGTCCAGATGTTAAAAAGGTTGTTTGGGGGTTGAGTAGTATCAGATCAAGTCAAGAAACATAATAATTCTGCACTGTTAGGGAAATGTAAAAGAAAGACAATTATGAACATAAAAAAAAGGCCGTTTCTTTTTTTTTTTTTTGTAAAATCATAGAAGTGCCTCATTAATTTCATCATGGGATTAATAGTTCATCTGCTAGTAGGAGATGGAGGGAGAATATTCACACAGTATTTTGTTTTATGCTGGTATTACATCAACCTTTGTGGCTGTGACCTGCTGTTAAATATAAAACAGGTGTTGGGATGAAATTAGGTCTTCAGATTACACAGACAAGTGAACTATTAATTGAACTTTGCATAAACAAACTTCTATAGGTTCATATTTAAATGCTGTTAGTGAACATTTAAGGACATTTCAAACTAAATCCAACCCATACAAGGAACAAGACAGTGAGCAAGCAGGGCTGAGATTTGATAAAGAATTATGTGTATTGAATGGGCAGCCATGTGGAACAGTTCTAAATTATGAAATTCCTATTTGGGGCTGTGATTCCTTGTCTTGTGCTGCACACAGAAGTTTCTGCAGCTAAAATTCACTCTCTCAAAAATAAATATAAGAGGATGGGCTAGAATATCTCTTCAGTCTTGCCTGCCTTTGAGCAATGGTGTAATGTGCCTCACACAGTAAAATCTTATTTATCATCTGTATGGGCAGGTGTGAGCAGTGTAATAAAAAAATCTCCTGGCAAAATGTTCTCGGGTCATTTGGATGGACCTTCAGTCTTCAGGAACTGAGATTCCTTTTGGCTTTATGCTGTGGTGGAGCAGAGCCCTCCTCTCCCACTGCACCCTCAAATGCAAGTGCTGTACCATTACCCAAAGAGTTTGGTGTTTTGTGGCAGCAGCAATGGTGCAGAGACTGGAAGGGTTTGTGTAGAGTTACACCCAGCTCACTGTCCCTGCCTTGCTTCTCAAAAGTCTCTACTGGCAAGGACAGAGGGGTAAAAACTCCCAATTCCTTTTGATGCAATTAATTAATTCCACCTCGATAGAAAAATCAACAGGACTTTGTGGGCTTATTTCTTCTTTTGAAGCTGCATTTGCTCAGATAAATTCTGTATTCCTCCTGCCAGGCAAGGCACTGGGAGGCCCCATTCCTTTGTAGTGCTTCAATCTTCAAATAATTCTCCATTGCCCTTAGTATTTTGAAAATGAGCTGCTGTAGCTCGCTGTTTTCTGGGGAAAAAAAAAATCAGAATATTTGTTTGAAAACTGCAATTGCAATTTTTGTTACAATACAGGTCCAGTAGACCTCTAGTTGCATAGAGTTTTTGTGAAGGAGGAAGGAATGAGTAAATGTGGAGCTATTACAAGTGATTAGAGCAAGTCCAAGTTAGGCAGAGGAAAAGCATCCCTTGCAGGGAGGGTTTGCCAGGGGAGGCTCTGAGTGAAGTTGTGGAGCTCTCTCCCTGGAAATGGTTAACAGGAGATCACAGATGACACCTGTGATTGATGCTGTGTCTGCACGACCCCTGTGACTTCTCCACGTTCCTTATGGTCCTATAACTCTGTGTTCTTGCAGTGAAGCAGAAATGTGGATGAAATACCAGTTTTAGAGCAGCTCAGATATTGATTTTTACCTCCAAGGTCGGGGGCAATGAAATATGGAGCACTGGGCCAAAAGTGATCCCCTACATCAATGTGTCAAATCACCTGCCATTGAAACACTGGGTTGTTTAATCCCTTTTGTGATCTTTATAGAGTTGATCTGTAAATATAGTTAGTGTCTATGATGGAGATATTATAGACATAGGATTGTTGGGGTGGTAGAGGTGTGTTTGATGCCTATTCAGAGGTCACTGGGCTGACAATCACAGAATTACTGGCATAAGTAAGAGCATTCCCCTGCAGAACTTTGTACATGCAAATGATAATTCCTGGCTTTATCACAGGAGCTTTAAAATACAGTGAACCAGTCAGTGTATTCTCCTTTCAGAAAGGTACAGGATGATAAATGCTATCACTTGAAATTATTTTTAAAAAAACCACTACTATTGGAAAGAATGAGATTTGATTCCACCTAATCACAGATGTTTAATATTATGCAACTGAGGCTTTTCATTGGTGCAGGCTTTTTATTTTTATGGTGTACTTTTATTAAAATAAGTCTAATATAGATATTGGAAATGTATTTTTCAGGTGTATCTTTTCTTACAGGAAAGTATTAAAAGATAAGGCAGTTTTGGATTTACTGGAGCAAAGTCAAAAGCATCATTACCTGTGTTGTACCATACTGCTGGATGGAAACATGTTTAGGATTTTTGGATGCTTGGATTTCAGTGAATTCTTTTCAGCTAGAGCATCTTGTTTGTTAGAAGTTGAAAGAAGGAAGGAGGATTGTGGGAAGGCTGTTCTACCAAGGACAAGGTAAAGAGCATTGTGGCACTCTCCATGGATTAATCCATTAGTCTCTATTCTTTGTGTTTCCAGAACATGAATGCTACAATCCATTTTAATGAGGATTGTGTTTCAAGTACTGTCTATCTGACACGAATTTTTGGCAGGGTAAGAGTCCACATGTCTCTTGTGTCCAGCAAAATCTTTTCCATTTTAGCAATAACTACATTCAGAATCTGTGGCCTATCTTAATTTGGATTCAAAGCCGAGGGGTAGGTCCTGATCAAAATTAAATTGCTTTTCTGAATGAATGACAATTGTAACCATATTATTTAGTCCTGAAATTGGCTGGTTCATTGAGAGAAATTAAGGCTTAAAAGAAGCATCTGCAGAATCACTCCAGAAAACTGAACATCCTCCATCTGGGGAAAAAAAATAGTTAAAGCATTGATGGCAAGACGATTAAATAAATATATATTAAAAAAAACTGATTTGAAATTGGATTTCCTTGTTTTGATCTAGAAGACTGGTTTGTCTTACAACCTGTTCCACATTAACACTGTTTTAAGCTATTTTTCTGCTCACATAGACCAGCACAATAATATCCAGGCAATTAAAATGTTATTAATTTATTCTTAGTGATATATTTTGAAAATCAGCTGCTTTCTCCTATGTGACAAACTGAGTCATAGAGAAATAGAATGTCCTGGTCACAGCTGTATTAGATTTGTAGAAGAACTGGAAATTGAGTCCAGATCTCCTGAAGCCTGGTGTGTGAATCTTGATATGTGAAAAATAAAACATAATTCAAAACCAAGGGGGTGGCTGAAAAAGAAAATTGGATCGTAACCTCTGTCCTGACTCTTTCCACTTGCTGCTCCTAATCCTCATTTCCACTCTCTGCTCCTAATCCAGGAGTCAGCATGAGCACAAGAAGGGGCAGCATTTTTGTTGAGGTGTTTTGAGCACCATAAATAATTCAGAACTTTATTTCTATGTTGCTCATGCACAGTCATCACTTGGGAACCACTAAAAATAATAGTAAGGGTGATGATTAGCTTCTGGCTTGACTGCATGAATTGTGATGAGGTTTGACTGGGTTCTAGATGCCAGCAAAAGTTGAACTGTGTTTTCTCCATGTGGTTATTTTCCAGTATATCCTGAACTCCTGCCCACATTATGGTTGTATTGTCTTTAAAGGATGGAATTCTGCCCTGCTGTGCTGTGGCTGCAGTGAGACAAGTACAGGGCTGTTCTCCACCCTGCTACTTCTGTCTGATTGTTCTTACATTGGTTCAGAAAATCTGGAGTTTTTTAACAGACAGTCCTAAGGGATGTGTCTGTGCTGGGGTGAAACACCATTCGAAGGCACTGGTGAGGACTGGGAAGAGATGCTCGGTTCATGTCTGCAGCACTGCTCTGAAAGGAGCTCTTTGTCAGGATAAACTGAGCACAGGTTGGGCTGACCTGGGTGACAGCAGGGCCACTGCTGCTGTCTAATAATTCGTGCTGGTTCCCTTGTCACAGGGAGCTTGTGTGCTCTGTGCCCCAGGGCTGGGGCAGCACAGCTTCCAGGAGCTCATGGAAGTGGTGCTTTTGCATCTCAGACTACGGAAAATATTCTCAGGAGAGCTTTAATGCAAGAGAAAAGCCTTGGCAGGGGGCAAGGTAAATATGTGAGGACTGTAAAACTCGCGTGTGTTTGGTAACCAGCACAGTCTGAGGGAGGCTTGTGGAAGGAAATTGAGCAACGCTTTGCAGATGGCAAACTTCAGCCAAGCCAGTTCCCGAAACCAGTCTGCTGTAGGATGACAGCTCTCAAGGTCGTGTCAGACATGTGAAACTGCATGGGAATAAACCCAAACTACAATCTGCAAGGTTGTGCAGAATGCTCCAGTTGTGTAAGAAACCCAGGATGATGTGATACTTTCCGTGAAGAAAACACTTGTTAGTGAGAGCAAAGCTTCCAAAATAATCTCTTCCTCTCTGCCTTTCTTCTCCTTTCTGCTCTCATTGCAATGGCCATTAGATGATATGTCACCCACTGGCTTCAAACCACTGCAGGGATCCCTGTGAGGAAGGGCAGATTTTCCCACAGCAGTTCCAGAGGGCTTAGCAGAGCTTGTTCACTCTCATGCTTTTCTTCAAGCATTTCTCTCTTTGCCTGTGACAGTCCTTTCCTGGTGCTCTTGCAGAGACAGCCTGTTCCTAGCATGTTTACTGATTTCCAGCTTTTCCACTGCCAGCACATATTCAATCAGAATTTCATATTAGTTCAGCAATCCACAGCAAAAGTGAAGGCCAGTATTACTGGAATATGATCATAGCCCTGTGCACAGGCTTACAAAACTTGCTGTAGCAGCTTGCATGCTGTTACCTAAAATCTCTCGACTTTTATGTACAGTCTAACCAAGAAGGATTATAAATGCCTCCACCCTCAGAGCTTTCAAAGGCTGGGATGGAGAAACATCTGCTAGGAATAGATTTGATGTTGATTTGGGGGTTGAGGATACATATTAGGTGACTTCTCTAGCACTAGTGTTCCAGGATTTCATGTTCCTTCAGAGGGGAACAAAGAGGACCTTGGTGTGGGTGGTTTCTCTTACCTCCATGTATGACTGTGGCTGTTTCCAGTCCCTGTGGAGGAGTGAGGAGCCATTGCCTCTACTCCTACTGCACACCAGCTCCCAGCTTTTCTCCCAGGCCCTGACTGAAGGTGCAAATAAAGCCAAGCAATCTCTTGATCACCAAAGTCATCCTTTCACCAGGGCAGAGCAGTGCCATGCTGTCTGCACATTGTTGCTCCTTCGTGTCTGCTGGCACTTCCCCAGTCACTCTGATCTGTCTGGGAAAACTGTTTGTGTTTGTCCAGGGCTGCTCCTGTCCTCAGCAGATCCTCTCCCTGCCAAGGAGGAGGTTGGGCAGGTGCCCTCCTCCATTGTCCAGCTGTTCATACAGATGAGCTGTGGGCTCGGATGATGATGCCCAGGCAGGCAGGAAATGCAGAATTGGCTTGAGGAGCCTCCAGACAGGTGGGACAGTCAGATGTCCTCTGTGCTGTCTGCCAGAGCACTGCTGCTAGGAAGGAGAAGGGGCTTGGAAGGATGAATGGGTGGGAGTGGAGGAATTAGGAAAATCCTTTCATGAGCATGAGGAAATTAAAGGCAGCAGGGTCTTAGCCAAAATAAACAGAGGACAGGACGAGAGAAAGCTGTGCAGGATGCTCAGGGACACAGTTACCATCCTGCTAAAACCAGCAGCAGGTACAGCCCCTTCTGGGTGTGTGCTGGGATGGGCTGGTGGCATTTCAGAGACCAGGACATGGCTGTGTGAGGCCACAGGGAGGGCTGGGAGCACGGGCCCTGGTGGGTTTTGTGCTCTGATTACTGTCTATCCTAGGCAAAATGGGGATGTCAGACTGAGATGGAAAAGGGAATCCTGGAAGTATTGGCAGAAAAGCTCTTCTGTGCTTGCCCTGGTGCCCTGAGCCATCTTGATGTTAACGTTCCTGTGTTCAGTTGTGGCTGTGTTGGAGTTTAGGGCTATGTGAATGCAGCACAGTTTATCCCAGGAGGAAAAATGCATTATTGTTAGCCTATTATTGATCTTGTTAATTATAGTAACTGATCTAGTATTAACTTTGCACTGGAGCTGTAACTTGTGAGTTTGTAGCTAGAGAAAATGCTGACTCAAAGTCACAGCCATGTGAAACACTAATAACTGCATGGGGGTTTCATTTCTTAAGAGATCTCCAGTGATTTGAATAGTGGTGACAAGTAACTGGTTCATCTGGCTGTGTTTGTGGAATAGCTGAAAAACTGAAGCTATTCTATAAAGTAAAAGGATTTTCCCTTAATGAATATTTTAGCAATTCATGTGTAATTATTTGAACTTTGTAAATTGTAGATTATACTGCTACAAATTCATTCTTTCCAGTTATACAGGAGCTTTGTGGTGTTTTAGAGTGCATTAACTCCCCTGAAAATCCCTCACTCGTTCCTGTGCAATTTATTCTCCTGTTCTCTGTAATGAGTTAATCTATTTTGAATGAAGTTGAGTTCCTTGCTGTATGACTACATTGTAAAAGCTGCTTCCAGTTCCCCTATCAGCTGGCAGGCACAGCCCCACAGCCATTTCCACAGCGTTAGTGCTGCTTTGTGCTCCATCTGCACAGGGTTTTGTGTGTAGGTTTTACCTCCCTGGGATTGCTAAGAACAAAGACAGACACCCCTGACAGTTGTTCTTCAAAGCTGTGCCAGCTTGGGGAACACCTGAGTGTACAATTGCTGGTAAAATCCTTGCTGGATTTAGCATTTCCCGTTTAACTCTGCCCAGGCACAGAGCAGCTCCCACCACAGACCCTGCTCTATAGATTCTACATGATTCAGGTCTAAGAAAATCTTTCCTATTGACATTTGGGGGGCAGAGGGGACTTATTCAGAGGTCACTATCTAAAGCAAATCCAGACTCCTGGGCAGGTGATGTATGTGCTGCATCCTTGATGTTCTTGTTATTGGAAAATGATGAGAGAGTGAGGTAAATGACACAGACCTGGTGTCCTACCTGCGAGGCATGTAGGGTGCTCGGAATACCTAAGGGTTTCTGCTAATGATAAGCCATCACTCTAAATGCTGCAAACAGCTGCAAGTGCTTTATTATTCAAGGCAAATCATTGCCTTCATTTGTTTCCATCAGAAACTGACTTAGAGAGCACATCTCTGAGGAAGGGAAATGAAATAAGTGACTCTTTTGACAAGAATTACATATTAGTGCAGCTTGGGCATTATCAAGATGTGGTTTATCAGTGTAACAAGATCATGTGTTCTTAATATACAGCTGAAATATATTTAGTTCAGAGGGAGCATTTTTGAGAAACGTGAAGAGGAAAAAGACAGTGATGCAGGGGAAAAAATTGGAAAACTTCACTGCAGAAAATTTTATGTATGAGAATGTTTCCTTGCTTTTGAAACTAGAAAATCAAATAATGGCCACATAGTTTGCTTTCAGATACTTAAACTAGCACTTGGTCTGACTCATCTTCCAGAGTTTATAAAACACAATTCCAGGTCAACAATTTGCAGAATTTGTGCTCAGCTCAGCCCTCATTCGTGTGCTGAAGTGTTTTGCTCAGCCCTGGCCTGCAGTTTGATTTCTAGCTCCCATCTTTACCAGGTACCAAGTGCCTTGAATACCCTGGTGAATAGCAATTAATGACACTCAGCTACTTCAAATGCTGGGATAAATTGCAGCAGCTCCCAAAAGTGGCTATTAGAGCTAATCAGAAAATGCTGTACTTCCTGCAGAAAATGTCAACTTCTTGTTTTTGTAAACCAAAAGCAATCAGGAGAAGTTCTCACTCCAAGGAAAGCTCCTTTAAAAGAAAACTGCACATGTCTCATAAATATTCGCTCTGGTCAAAACCCCAGATTTCTGTCAGAATGGTTTTGGCTGGGTTTAATGGTTATTGCTGATACTACCAGATACTGTGATCCAGTTGCAAGGAATTTTAAGAACTGCATCCTCTCGAACTGACTCTGAGGTTAGGAATATTATAGCTTGTGAGATTTTGGGATAAAGTATTGCAAAGCAGAATATCAGTGTTTAAAAAGGATGACACCATAAAAACCTCCTGAGGTTTAAAATTTATGACCATCTACACAGCAAGGGAGTTGAGTCAAAGGCAATATTTCAGTGCAAACAAATCAAATTTGATTGTTTCTCTAAACTTGAACCAGATTTAGATGTTTTTTCACAGATCTGGCAGGAGTT
Source organism: Sturnus vulgaris (assembly GCF_052056855.1). Taxonomy (NCBI): domain Eukaryota; kingdom Metazoa; phylum Chordata; class Aves; order Passeriformes; family Sturnidae; genus Sturnus; species Sturnus vulgaris. Next base: position 6,181,109 of record NC_142258.1, read on the forward strand.
CAGCCCTTATTTTGTTAAAATTGTGAAGTTAAATGAGTTTAAAGATTTCCTGCCTATGAATCTGGCATGCAGAAGTGAAGTGCATTGGCAGGTGCTGCTGTTGAACTCTGCTTTGGAAAAACACTGCAACTTTTATTTTATATTAAAGGAGTTAAAATAAGTGTTATTATTGTGTTAACAAATCTCTTCAACTATTTCTGAAAACCAGTAATTTGCCATATTCTATTTCTATTTCTGCAGACTGGACGTCCAGAAAGCATAATTGTACTCTTTTTTTTGTTATCATTAATATTGTTAATCACTTCTGGGACAATATTTAATTGCTAATGAGTTTTGCTTCTCAGTGAAATTTCTAGAGTGAGCTAGGTTAAATTTGCAAAAGGTGTAGTTGATAATAATTGAGCATCTTGGGAATGCTATTGTACAGCATTAAACAATATTGCATTGCATGCCATTGCAGAAATAAAATTATACACTTGAAAAATGAATCTGGATAAGCCAGGTATTCATATTCATGCTGCTTTCTGGAGTTATGTAAGAATGGAGTTATAAAGGAGATGTTTATTTGACCATTTTTTCGGACTATTTTCTTGGGACAAAACCAACATCCAAATGTTCATTTCAGCCAGTAAACAAATCCATAAGTCTCAGATTTCACCTCTGGCTTGAGCTACAAGAGGAGTAGTACTCGTGTAAATAGGAATAAAGTTCCACCTGTATTCTGTTGAGCTACTCAATATGTGATGTTGGAATAATTTGCTGTGCAATAAAAGCTTGAAAGGTTGATTTTTCAAAACAAATACCTCCACCAGTGACACTACCCTCACACACAGATCTGCTTGGCAGAAGGGCAGTAGCTTTACTCCAAGTTTTTAATGACTATGCTCAAAACTCACAAAAGCCAAAATCTCAGAAAAGCAGCTGCCAGTGGAGAATGACCCCATAAAGTGTGTGAGGAAAGGAGAGGGTCCAGGGAGGGGGTTCCAGCTCCAGGCAGTCACACCCCCAGCAGTTTATGTGGAATTCAAGTGCTTTTGTAGGAGGCAATTTTCAGTCACTTTGGATGTGGCAGGGCAAGGCAGTGTAATTTTTATTTTTTTTTTTGCTGCAGCACTGGGCACTGGTTGCACACAGCCCTCTGATGCTGTTTTATCCAACACGGCTGTTTATTTGGGGTTTATGTTCTTCCTGTGCTTCCAGGTGTCAAAGTGGAAGCTCTGCTGTGTTTGCTTTTTAACAATGTTCTGAGGGGGGAAAAAAAATCGTGAGAAGGGAAGAAAGGGAGGTGAAACAGCTTTTTAAAGCTTAGATTCCCCTGTCCAAAATGTACATATTTCCTATTGTGCCATGAAACAAGCCTAATCAAATGAATTTCTGTCCAGCTAGTTTCTGCCTAAACCACGCAATGAAAATTTATGCACTACCAATTTTGTCTTAGTTTTCTGTCCCTCTGATGTGTGTGTTGACCCTGATTGCAGGAAAAGGATTATATATTCCTTGGTGCTGACTGCAGAGATCTTGTAAATGAAGCTTGTAAAATGTTTGCTTGTGAGATGTAGATGTGTTTTTGTGTTTAATCAGAGCATGCTCAGAAGCAGAAGTCTGTTTCATGAATAATGCCTTTATCCAAATATAATGAATACAATTCTTCTGAATTCAGTGAATTTTAGATTAGGTGTTAAATAAATGGCACATAGAAAACATTGCCAAGAATCTATTTCAGTGTGTGCGTTTCTCATTTCTTATTCACCTCAAGATACTGTGATATCTTGCACCTTCTCAGAACCAGACACATCTGTAACTGTGCTACTGGCTTTAAAATATAACTAAGAAGTCAAATGACTCAAAAATTTAGAGTACAGAATTTAATATAATAGCAGTGCCTGTTTTGACATGGGAAACATTGATCAGCCTCAAGGAATACTGTACATCCTGTTTTCAGTTGCTTGAGATTTTGCAGACTTTTCCAGCTGGAGAAAGGTAATTAGTTGTCATCCTGGACTGAAGTTTCCTGTGGAAGTTACTCAGAAATCCTAGTGAGAAACTGTTTTTTTCTTGAAGTCCAAACTGAATGCTCCTATGAAGATCTGGTGGAGCCCTTTTGTCTGACCAGTTTTGTGCCCTCATTCCAGTGATGCTGTAGTCTCATGGAGAATAAGGGTGTGTGATTCTATTATATTCTATTATAAATATTTTCAGGGTTGGGAGGATAGGGCAGGGATTTCTGGCCATTTCTTTGAGTGTAATGGTGGAGCACATGAGCAATAAAATCCAGTCTAAAGTACTTCCAACTAGATTACAACCTGGTGGAATATGCTTGAACATATTACTTTCAGAAGTGTTAGCAGCACATGCAGCATCCCTGTTAGTAGTTTTTAATTTTAAAATAGTCAGTTTAGCTTTACAGGAATGAAACTTCCTTAAAGTGCTGCTGCCTGGTGTTCAGGATATGAAACACTGTTCTGTACAATGTATTTTATTTCATTCCTGTTGGTCACTAAGGAAACAGCTCCGAAATTGCTGCCTCTTCCCAGGCAGTGGTTTCCTGTTTAGAGTGGACATGTTTGGAAATAAGTGGGATCTTGGTGCCCATCAGGTCTGTTTGAAATGGCAGCTCAGCATGCTGAGTTCATGCATGGTATGTGGTGTCTGCAGAGCTGATAAATCCATCAGCTCCCACCACCATGGGGTATGAGGAGCTTGCTCCATGTTCTGCTGCTCCAGTTCTCCCCTGTGTTGTGCTGGCTAAATTTGATTCTTTCTATTTCTCACACTCTTGAGTCTTAACAATTTCTCTAAACAAGTGGATTTATTCCCAGCGTGTACATTACATTAAACTACTGTTTTGCTTTCTCAACAAAGAGTAGGCTGATGTTCTGAATTCAGCAAATAAAGCAGCTTTTTAATGTGGAGAGTGTAGAGTTACCCAAAGATTCCACGTGTGAATGGAAAGGAAGCCTCAATCTCCCTTCCAAGGGCAACACGTACTCCTTTTATTAGAAATTACCACAACTGCAATAAACCTGATCCCACTGAAATCAAAGGACGTTTTCCTATTGGATTTGCCAGCAACTCCTTCCTTTTCTCTATTTTACATCTAGGATGCAGTAGACAAAAAACTTGGGGGTATGAAATCCAGATTTTTTTCCTTTTGCTAGGGAGAGTCTGCATTTACTTATGCCATAGATTAAAAATGTCATGGCAAAGCACTGTCTCAATCAACACTTTTAATGATATGTGATTATTCATAGCTTTTTGAAAATGTCATAAGTAGTTCCACTTCACATGCTAACATATGCTTTCTAAACAAATACTGATGAGTTATCTTGGTTCTCAGTTTCTTACAGTAGAGGTACAGGTTCTTGAGTAAAGAATGAAGCAATATTTAAGATACAGAGAAAAGTGTAAGTATGGAGTGATTAATCAGTAAATAAATGCAGATGTCTAGCGTTCAAAAGTGTTGTCCTAGGATTTTATCCATACTGCTTAAACTACTCTGATCTGAAAAGCATCTCTTTGCCTTTCATTATGAAATGCAGTATCGATTTTTAAGCATAGCAGATCTCCCTCCTGGAATGCTCAACAGACTGAATACTGGCAAAAATGCTGTATTAAAATAAATGATACCCCAAATAAATGTAGGGTCTAAAGGGAAGGTGTGGTTATCACTGGCAGTGGTATGAGTTACCTCAAGCTGTATGCCAGTGATGTCAAGCAATAGTGCTTACATCATTCTCAGATTTTTATAACACAAACTGTCATCTCTGAACTAAAGATTACTCCTGTCATCTGCTATATATAATAAAGGAGGGTGACAGCAGTCAGGCTGCTACAGAATGATGAGCTGGGAGGGAGAGATACTGCTGGAAATCATCTGTGTGGCAGTGACACTTTAACCCTTTTTGTCTGGAGGACGCCCCGCTGGAGAGGGAGACAAGCAGGTGGGAGGGACACGGGGCTGCACGGTCACTTCTGAAAAGCTCCATAATTCCACCTCCTGGGAGCTGAGGGTGATGAATTAAATGTCACCAGTTGCATGAATAGACAGTCAGGAGTGCCAAAAAGAGTTGCTGAATGATCTAATAACTCCCCAGGTGCCCTGAGAGCCTGAGCATCAAACTGCACCCTGGGCTGGACCACGTCGAGATCACCTGTTGCTAAATGTGTAGGAGGGAAAATTTAATCTCTTACTTGGTCAAATATTTGTGCTGCATGCTTCAGGGAGAATCAGAATTTCTAAACAGCCTAGTTTGGACCAGAATTTTTTCTGGTTGCTATACATACAGAGTCATCTTCACGTGCTTGACTTGCACAGTATCTCTTCCTTGTGGGATTGGAACTTGCTGTGTTTAGAGATGATGAAGCTGAAATGCTTTTTTGTGTAGCACAAATAATAAACAGAAGCAGCCTCAACAGCCTTAAGGGCAGTTGTACTGTATCACAGCTATATTGTTTATATTAAAATCTGAGTGCTTACTGCAGGGATAACATCCCAGAACAACCCTCTGGAAAATACCTCTCCTCGTCTCTCGTCACAGTGAACTGTAGTAAGAGAAAGTGTCTCTATTTGATGAAAAAACATCTTGCAAGCCCAAGGAAAAGGTAAAAATACATTACCAGCAGTTGCATAGATTCCAACTAGATTTCCTGGGAAAAAAGTATAGGTGAGAGTGCACTGGCATTTGGAGAGCAGGATTTGGCATATTCCAGCTCATTACTCAATACTGTTCTAAAGCATGGACAGTTGTTGCTGGAAATCTACAGGGAGAAAAATGCCACTGATGTTTAAGATGTTTATAAAGAGTGTGACTACCTGCAGTCAATGCACCCAGCTCCTGGGAGTTATTCTGTGTGTTTCAGCCTAATTAAATGCAATGGTGTAATTTTCTATTTTCAGTGCAGGTTTTGCTAAGGAGTATTGTGACAACTATTGTGATGTAAGGGTTAGATGTTTAGATGGGGAGAAATACAGATGCAAGCTTTAGTTACATAAGCCTTTAGAAAGGTTATGTTTCATTGCTTTTCACATTTCATCTAATTCTTACTGGGGAAATGCTGTACTATAGAAAAATCATTATGCAGATCAAGAAACATGAGCGTGTTGCTACCACAGGAAGAAAAAATATAAATAATTAAATCTTGTTCCACCTCTTTCACAGCCCTAATCTCATTAATATGAAGCAATTTTAGAGATGGAGAAGAGGCGATAACAGCATTGGACTCATGAGATATTTCTGTTTTCCATCCATCAGGCAGGTAATTGTGGGAGTTATGACTTTGTTAGGCAGAAATGTACAGCTCTAAAGAACCGATAACTGAGCATCTCTGCTCAGCAGACAATGGAGCAGCATCCAGTAATTGAATACATCAATAAGCTTTCACATCTCGTATAACTTCAGTGCCCTGGACAGGATAGCATTAGACATAATCATATTTTGATCAGGAGAAAATAGAAGTTGGATGAAATAATATCAATTTTATTTACAGGGCAGAGAAGAAGCCATCCAGTCTGTGACAGAAAAATGATTTTTTTTTTATCTGGCTTTGATCTGGCTCTGGGCTTTGATTTGGTGGCAAATGGGTCTATAACTCATTTAGAACAGCTGCCAGGCTTTTTCAAAGCACAGAACATTAAGCAGAATCCTGCTTCAAGGAATAAATACACAATCAACATAATAAATGGTGACAAAACAGCCCCAGCTCATTTTTTACAGTTTGAAGTTGCTACAGCCTACATGAAACACTGTAGATACTCAGCTCAAATAGTGCTTATTGATTTGTGGCATTCTTGGGCCAAAGAGCATTTCTTGTGTAAAATGTTGGAATGAGAGTTCAAGGGGGCTTGATGGGGTTGGGCAGTGTCTTTGTGTGAATTTTATTTGCAATAACACCTGCGGAGTGTGGCAGAAGAGGAAGGATTACTGTGGGAAGGCGAGGGGAGGGCAGAAGAGGGATTGTTCATGGTCACAGAGGAGAGAGGCAGTGCAGGGTGGCACAGGGGAAGGGAGCCCATGGCACCTGTGTTCAGTGGGATTGGGGCTGGAACAGAGCCGCTCTCTGCTTGCAGAAAATCCCAAAAGTTTGTCCCTTGCAGGAGGAAGGGCAGCAGAGCAGCACAGGCTGGATCCTCCTTGCCAGAGCCTGGCAATTTTGGGAAGCTGGGCGTGCTCCCTGCTGGCCTGGGGTGCAATGATTGCAGAAAGCTTTGAATCCCTTATTCTATGCAGAGCTGTGGGTCTTGTATTTTGTGTGGAAAACTGTATTTTTGAGCCCGGACTACCCTTCAGGCCTCACTGTTTGCCCCATGCTCAGAGAGGTGTGTGCTCCCTTCAAGGCTCTTGTAGTCTCCTTACATAATGCTGCTCTTCAGTGAGTGCACCTTGTGTACTCCTGTGTGGATAAAACAAGTGTTGTCATGATGCTGCTTTACAGGGGCTGACAGCTCTGTCTGCTCTGCTGGGGAGTAAAAGTCTGGGCTTTAGCTGTGGAGAGCATCAAAAGCTCCAAAAGTGGTTTTCAGGCTGGAAGACAGATACTGAGCAAAGTTTTTTCTGACGTGGTCAGGGGATGTGCGTTTTATACACAAGGGTTCATAAATTACATATTTATTTCTATTTTTCTTCTATTTCTATTTTATTCTGTGCCAAAACTAAGCAGTGGGGTTTGCAGGAAGCAGTAACTGAAAGATGGAATCAGGAGAATACTAAAAAGGAAAGCACACTTTTAATCTGAGTTGGAATATCCCTGATAACAAGCTTTCAAGTGAAACAATAGGATTGTGGCTTCCAGTCAAAACAGAGCCAAAAAGGTTTTATCCTAGCACAGGTTGTGCCCTTAAGTCAGAGCACTTCATTAGGATCATAAGCAAGAATTCAGAGTGAAATTTGATGGCTTATGTTACATAGCTCTGACCAGAGGATCCTCTTAAAACATGGTTTTCTACATTAAAGCATAATATCATGGTTATTTGTTCCTCTTTTTTAGAGCTACAATAATTGGACCATATCAATTTTCTCTCTTTTCTACTCTCATCTCAGTTTCATTCTAGTCTGAGATGTGGATCATTATCCTATGGTACAGACTATTTGCCTTGGAAGATTCTAGGGAGAAAATAGTTCAATTACTTGAGCTGTTTTGGATAGGCAGGATACATTTCTAGGAAATCTTTTTCGTAATTCCTGATTTTTTTCAATAAGGAGCTTGCTTTGAAATAGTTGGCAAGAGACACATCAGGATTTAAATTCGGGAAAAATAATGGAGATTCTTCTGCTCCAAGTGAAAGTATTCCAGTAATGTATTTTTTAACACGACTATTCCTTTTATTTCTGTGAAATAGGAGTCTGGGGTGGGACAAGCTTTGGAGGTGGAGTTTGCTGTCCTTACAGCCAGCTTGACCACTTCAGAGAAAACTTTCACCCACTATGTAAAAGCAGGGCTCCTATGAGTTGCTGAGTGCTAGGAGAATTACTTTTCCAGTTGAGGTTTCCTGTCTCTTTTGGGCTAGATCGTGGCCTTCTGTTTTATAAGAGGTGGAAAATGCAGTTTTTATATACACACACGTGAACACACACCCCCATTTGAAAGAAAATTACTCCAAAATGTTTTCCTGGAGCCCCAAGGCAATTGAAAAACTAAGAGAGCACTTCATTTCAATGAGTACCAGAAAAGAGCATCTTGGACACCATCCTATGATCTGTAAAAACACTCATTCAAACAGATAAAATGCATCAAGTCCATTGAGATCAATGGGTCTGAGATGTCCTTCCTCCTGCTGGTGGGTGTTCCAATGCAAGAATAATTGATTAGATCCCTAATCTGATGTGTTACTGCTTAAATTATAATGTATGAGCTACCTCGAGCTACCTCAACCTCCTGAGGTCACATCAACAGAGGTGGTATCATGAAAAAATCAGATTTTTGGAAGCACAGGTGTGAGTGGGGGAGAAAAATTTGGCTTTAGAGAGTCTTATTAGCAGGAGTGTGTTTTAGTTATGCATGCTCAAAAGCAATGCACTATCACACCAAGGCTTCTGGATTCAGTCATTATTCATCTAAAATTTTGCTTTTATCAGTAAAATTTTTCTCAATACTGTATGTTCACTCCTTGCATTTAAAATACAAAGATACAGCAAAATCATTGTTTCAGGTTTTCTACCTGTCAGGATGTTCCTTCATCTCATTAATCTGTCTGTGCAGCAGGTTGATTGGCTTCAGAATGTCCTGGGGAATAAAAAAGAAATGTCAGCTGTGTTATCATGGGCTGGGTGAGGGAGAGCTGCCTGGTGAGAGGCAGATCTCAGTGATTTATGCAAACTTGTGTTCCTGCAGTTCCCTCACACTGCAGTGGGCTGGTGAGCTCAGAGCTCCCACAAAAGGGAAAGATTTTATCTCAGCCACAGATAAAGTCAGAGGTCCTATGCCCTACTTGAAACAAAATGTTTGGCCTTAATTTAAGGATTATTAAAAATTCTCTGTCACCACATGCATTTGAGTTTGGGAATAGACCAGGGTGGTTTGGGTGCTGTAAAATGGTCTGTGCTGGGAATTGGCTGCTGTGAGCAGAAGGAATTGGTCACTCCAGAACAGCCCATCAAGGTGAGTTTTCTCCTCGTTGCCACATTGGCTTCTCACAGCCAGACGCAGGAATTCCCTTGAGATGCTGGGTTAGATTGTGGATTTGCAGTTGGGGGAGCAGGTCCTGGAGACTCCTGTCTCACCCTGGGAATGGTCTCAGCCTGGGGACAGCTGCAAGGGATGCTGTTGAGTTTGAGGCAGGAGCAGGGCAGGTGTCAGTGAGGGTTTGGGACAGTGTCCTGAGCCCTGCTGGCATTGCTGGGGTGTCCTGTGAAGGGCCAAGGATATTCCAGCTCAGGATATTCTGATTCTGCTTTTCCCTGAGTCATCAGCCAAGTCATGCTCAGCCATCAGTGACTGACACAGACACATTAATTTAATGTTCATCTACTGAGAATACCCTGGATCTTGTAATAGACGAAATTAAATAATGTCAGCTTAAATAAGGCAAACAATCCCTGTGAAAAAAACTACCTTTAAATAAACTTCAGAGGTTTTTCTATTTTTTTTTTATTTATGCGTTTTTCTTAAATAATAGGAAAACCAGGGTGTGTGGCTGAAAAGCTGGATTGTAGCTCAGATAATGACAAAATTTCTGATCGTTTCTATAATGTAATGAACATGCTTTTTGAAATGACAGTTTATATGCTGAGTTCAAAATGGCTTGAAATTAAAATTTAAAATAGGACATTAAGCCAGGAAATAAATCTGAACAATGGTAACAGCCATACTGTATTGAAACTGGTTAAGAAATCACATAGCAGTGGACATAATTAATAGTTCTAATAGCTGCATTAATAGAAGTTTCATGCTAAATATTGCACTGATGTTTATTTTCTCACATCTCTAGCAATGTGCATTATTAAGGCACTAGCCCTTATTTTAGTTTTAGGTAGTTCAATGCATAAATCAGCACAACTTTTAAAATTCATTTTGGTTGGGATGATCACTGTATGGCAGTTCAATGACCAGCTTTGCTTAGACATTTATTCTTTTAGATTAGTTTCAAGTTATAGATTTCCCTGTAGTGGCTACAATTTTTTCCCAATGAAGTAAATAAGCTTGAATGAACTGGGTGGGTTTTCAGTTTGATGGGGACTTTAATCTCATTTCTGTCTGCACTAGATGACAGAAGTGCACTTAAGATACTAGTTCAATTTGGTCTACAAGTGCTTTAGACTGGAGAATAATCTGTAATTAACTGAGTATCTTACTAACTTTCCACTTAGCCATTAGTTTAAAGGGTTCATTTTAGCAAACCGAAGAATGTAAGGATCTTTGTAAATAAAAATCCCCCTAAAAATATTCTTTTAGAGCTCTTATAACTCATTTCCACAATGGTTTTGTTTGGGGATTTTTTCCTTTTCATTTCTTCTCTTTATCCTTGTTGACTGCAGAAATAAAAATATGACAAAATCCAGACCCTTTTAGGAGAAAAGTAGACAAAACCCCTTTTTGTTGAAAGAGCACCTTGCAACTTTTCAAACCTCCTACGATTTGGAATTTTGAAAGATATTTATAGACATTTTTTATTTATTTATACAAGTAATAGGCAAAGAGGGGGCACCTGCTGGTAGGGGTTGTGTTCTGTTCTCTGTAAGCAAAGGGCACTAGGACTTGGTAAAATCACGGGAAGATTTTCAAAGGAAATGTTGCCTGGGGTTTTAAAAGCTGCAGAATTCTCAAGGAGTATTTAGAACAGGGAAAAAATTCTGTGCTTAATTTTTAAGTATTTGCTGGGGAAGAAAAACAAGAAACAAAGTTAAATAGGAATTATAATCTTCCTTGTTGCTCTGTAAGTGGTCAAGCAGACACCAGCCACAGAAATGCAGGAGTTACCAGAGGGAAGCTTCTGCTAAGACACCCCTGGGAAATTTCACCCCTGGGAAATGACACTCTCTTCTGTCCATGAGACAAGGCAGTGCCCCCATGCTGCTGAAAGATACTGATGAATTTCTATATATCACAGTCAGAGAATCAGTCAGGTTGGAAAATATCTCCAGGATCTTAAAAGTCTAACTTTCCGTGGAGTGCCACCATGGTAACTAAACCATCTTGGGAAGTCCTGCATCTACTTGGAGAATGTTAGGGTTTTTTAACACTTCCAGGCAAGATATATGTTGTCTTGTGTCACCTGAGAGGGAAAAGTGATTTTCAGCTCCAGTGTGTGGATTTGCCTTCTGAGGCATCAAAACTGTAACTTGCTTCCTTCCAGTTTAACTACTGTTCATGCACACAGTTAAAAATAAAAGCAAGCACCTGTCTATTATTTTTAATTAAATTTCCAGACCTGGAACAGAAAAGTAAGATATCCAACCGTTTTGACCCTGATGTTAATTGTTTAGAATAAGAAAATGTACCACCTGTCAACTGTAGCAGGAAACATATGTGTAATACAATAGTGTGCAAACCACGTGCTGCACAGCTCATCTTCAAAAGTTACCCCCTTATGATTAATCTTCTTCTAATGGATGTGTAGTAAACATTGCCACAGAGAATGGTTGGAGTTTTCAGAAGAATGTATTTGCTATCTGGTGTGAAAAATGCATTCTCCATACACAAGTGGTCCTCAAATTATTTCTGTGTGTGTGAGCTGGGAAATGAAAAGTTGTCTTGTTTTAGTGCTGAAAAGCCTGTTTGCTAGGATTTAAAACTTTGCCTCGTTCTATAAGTGGGAATAATTAGCAAGGATATCTGTGAAGCCATGATTTCAGTCCTTTCCAAAATCCCTCTAAAGTGGTTCCCTTTATTTACCTCTTTACCCAGAGGCTTGGAATAAAACATCTTCATTGCATTCATGTGACTAGATAATATCTAGAAGCATGTGTGCCAGGTAGGCTAGCTGCCTCTGGAAGGAAAAAGCAGGGTTCAGCTCCCACATTCACAGCAAGGGTGTTTTGGCCAGAGGTAAATAAATTCAGGCTTGTCTTTCTCCTGCACCAGCAAGGGTGAAACCTGACAGAGAAACTGCCTTTCCTCAAGTGCATTAAATACAAGATCAACACTTTAAGAAATGAAACTCTTGCAGCATAAAGACATTTTTTCTGGCTTTTATTGTCCCAATTTGTGAGGCTGAGTAGAGAAAGGCCAAAAAGGGAACAGCAGTAATGGAAGAAGTAGAATAGCAAACATTACAAAAAAAAAAAAAGAAAAAAAAAGCCTAGATTGTCTGGTCATAAAGACTGCACTAACTTACATGCTAGTATAGCACAGAGTGCATTGGGATTTAGGTATTGATTTAAGGTTTTTGATTCCTGAATGGTCTGATGGTAACATGGCATTTAAAGTTTCTTTTGCTCATGTTGCCGTGAGTAACAGACATGTCCTTTGTTGTGATGCTCTGAGAAAGCATCTGAGTTTTTGCAGAAGCATCCCGCCCCAGTAGATACAAGAGTGGCTGGGAAAAGGGAATTTGGCTCTCTGTAAAGGGGAATTGTGTCACTCTGGTGGTGCTCAGTGGAGGTGGCTGCAGGGGCAGCCTCTGGGGAATTGTGGCCCTGGGCACTGAAACCTGCATGGCCTCTTGCAGTGTGAGAGGGGGGTGTGACAATAACCAGCTGAGCTGCACTCCCAGCTTTTCAACACCACTGAGTGCAGGTTTCATCAGTATTAAACAGCAGCTCTGCTGCCTGTCAGACCCTGGGAAGTGTTGTTTTGATTAGGGAAACAAACCAAGAGTTTGTCTGGCAAATACACCTGAATTCTGAACGCTGATGCAACATGAGTTCCTAATTTCGTGTTTTTTGATTAGTTAAGACGTTTTTGAGTAGCATTTGTTGATGGACACCAGCAGCACGTGCAGGGCTAACGTTGCATGGGGAAAAGCTTCTTAGTTTGATGTTGATCAAGGTACATCTTGAGTAGCAAATACTGAAACATAAGGTGTTATTCAAGCTTCAAAGCAAACACCAGCCAAGTTCATGCTTTATTCAGCATCATAAGCTGCATTTTTCAAAGTCCTAATTACGTTTCTTGTGGTATTTCTTGCACTGAAGCTTTGGAAGGAGCTGACTCCAGGTACTCACAGCTGTCACCACAGTTCTATTCTAATGTGATGATCTGTATCCTGGTAATGGCATGATCTGAAGTGATCTCACACTGCTGCATTTTACAGCTCAGTTAAAGTGCCCACCAAGAAATTCATAAAGCATGTTGTCCACATTTACTCTCAGGTTAATAGAAATTTCTCTGCAATGCAATAGAAATCCTCTATATTATCCTTTCCTTACCACGTTCCCTGCAGGGATGTTCTTTAGGTGTTAATGTGTGTTGTGAGCCAAGGGAGGGTGAATTCAGTTTCTGTAGATATCAGCTAATTCCTGGGGTTTTTTTAAGTGTGTATTTCATGGATTTTTCCAAGAGAAAAATACAGAATTTGCCATACCCTTGGTCCCCCTTGTCACAGCCCATCTACCTTCAGAGCCTTGCATGCACACCGTTTACATTTCTTGGTAACAAGAAGTGATTAAAGACTTGGATCAGTCAATCTATGCCTTTATTCCAAAACCAGAAAATAAATCCAGACTGAGTTAGATACATATTGCTGTGCATAACTGTGTGATCTGTTTGACTGTGATATTGTTTGAGGCAAACTAATTCCCTCTCCTGAAATTTAACCCCAGAAAATGCCTATTGATACTGGGACAAGTTATGTTCTGCTTATGGCATAGAATTAAAAGAGGCATGACTTCAATTGTCCTTGTTTGCCATCTGAGCTTTAGAAACCTGTCTGTACCACATGTTGGAAACCTGGGAGAAGGATCTGTAATCCCTTAATCCTGGATTAAACATCCTGTGTATCTCTAGGATGACATCCCACGTTAACATTGCGGTTGTGAGCGCTGTGAGCTTTCCCCTGAGGGACAACTTGGCACTGTCTGTTCATGCAATTGTCCAAAACTGCATTTAAATGTGCCCTTTTTGAAGCTGCCCTGTGTCTGTTGGCAGACTCAAAAAAACCCTGGCATCTGTGGCTTGCACAGTTTTCTGCAATTGCAGGATATTTTGTGGAATTTAGCTTCATGCCCTTGGTCCCAAGTATGATCACCTGAAATGTATTAATAAAATACTTATTGTCACAAACAATAACCTGGCTCAACAAAAAATGTTCTGCTGAAAGGTGCTGTCCCATTTTTCTATTTCATTCAGTTGGGTGCCCAGATTTTCAGTTTATGCCTCCTCTGGTCTGCACTCTTGGCTTTACCACTGGTACAGTCTCATCAACTAGAAATTTTTATTTATTAAGTGGTTCACATGCAAATGTGCTAAGAGAAGGGCTGGGAGAGAGCACAATCCAGGGGCTGCTGGGGAATAGAAACCTTTTTTCACAGCAGCAGGAACAGCTTGCCAGCCTCCCAAGCAAAGACAGCAGAGTTATAACGAGGTCCCTGCCTTAACAAAGCTTTGAAGGCTTCTCTTCAAATTCTTCACCTTCCATGCTTCTGCCTTGCTTTAAGATATGAATAATTCTTTATCATGGACAACAGCTCTGTTTTCTGCAAAAACATTTTATGATGTCTGCCTCTTCCAGAAATAGCACATTTCTGCAAGGGATCTTGCATAAATAAGGATGGTTTTTTTCCTTGCCAGGGAAATGCTGATTTACTGATGCTGAAAGCATCCTCTTGAAAACAGCTTATTTCAGTAATATTTCACAGTGTCAGGTGCACAAGTAAAAGGGAATCATCACATTAGACATTAGCAGTGGGTATTTTATTGCTTATGCCTCCTGTAAAATCAGACTCATGTTTTGCTCAGCACAGAAGAGGCATCTCCTTGCAGAGAGCTATTGATTAATGGTCTGCTAGGCTGCCATTTACAAGTGGTAACTTCACTACTGCTATATTGGCTGCATTTGCTTTTGGGATATAATTAAAGGAAAAATAAAATATTACTGGAGACATTACTGAAGCGATGGCATTTTCCACACTCTCCTTTCAAACCTGTGATAATTAATTGATGTCTCATTATTAGATTATTATGAAAGATGGACTGGGTATGAATTGCAACTGAACCTACAGCATCATCAGCTAACACACTAGTTCAATGGTTCATAAACCAGCTGTGTAATTATCCTAACATGACAGATAATAAATATGTAGTGTGGCTCATTCCTATCAAAGGTGATCACACAAGCAAGCTTTGGAAGAGAGGAATATTTTTTGACTACTTTTTCTAAAAAAGTTCTCCCTTCTGCTTGCTTTTGTGCAAGTTGCTGGGTACAATACCATGAGCTTAAGTGAGAGATATGTTTCCAAAGCATATTCAGAAATAAGTTATTTGCATTCAAACTCAATACATTTATTTTTCTGCCTCTATTTTGTAAGTTCACGTCAAAACTTTATATTTGATTTACCTGTATAAATCTCTGAAAAGCAGAATTACAAGAGTCAGGAAAGGCATCTTTAAAGGACTTCCTATGGTGACTGTTGCTAAGGAAACCTTCATATTGCACCAGGTTTTGAAATGCCGGTAGCATCTGAAATACACAGCTGAATCTCATATATCCAGATCCAAATTAAGGGTGACAGGTAAGGGGGTATAAGTCACTGTGTGTCCCAGTTATGGAGAAATAACAGATAGGAGCTGGATGCAAAAAATACCCAGGGATTCATGATTTGAGATAGTAGATGCTGCGTGCTCCTGAGATTCTGGGTTTGTGAGCAGAGGTGTACAGATGATGGATTGACCCAGACAGGAGTGACTAGCTGGGGGTCATATCAACATCTGGGTACAAAGGGAGTCTAACTGCAGATTAGTGCATATTATTAATTAATGTTGTACTCAAATTATGCAAGGGAGCTGCGGAAGGTTCCCAAAGTGGGACAATTTGCACAGATGCTACAAATGATGTCGTGTTTTGGCCAAGGGCAGCCATTTGATACTTGAATTAGTCTTTCTTTCCCCCTCCTCCCATTTACCTGTTTATCTTGGATTAATATATTGTACAGGAGAGGGGCTTGGTGTGTCACCCTCATTTCCAGCACAGCTGAAACAGAGGGAAACAATTAATGACTGGCACCCACCCGAATCCAGAGCATCCTGTATCAGCTACTCCAAAGGCAGAAAATTCTCCAAACAGGGAATTTCAGTCAAAACTACTTTTGTTGGCCTCCTGCATCCTTTCTCTGCAGAGCCTGAGCACAGTCAGTCAGAACAGGTCCAGGAAGACAGAGGGCTTTGGCAGCTGCCTGGGAAGAGCAAGGCTGTTTAGCTGTGTAAAACACTCGTGCATGTCTGAGAGAACACTTGGACTTGCATTTACAAGAAATCTCTTCAGAACTATATTTAGTGGCTTAACAAGGAATAAAATAGTATCCTCTCCACTTGTAACCCTGAGTAGAAGTTTGAACTGAGCTTAGGAAATTAAACTTCTGCTGGTTGGAGAGGTAACAGTTGCTGCTGATTGGAAAGTGGCTGTCAGAGAGAAATTCTTCTTAAAAACTGAGATTCAAGTGTACTTCTAAACATGGAATAATCCATGAAAGTGGGATGAGTGTTTCTCCCAGAGTGTCTGTAGACTTAGTTCACTGATCTTTGGGAAGTTTCACTGTCATGGGGATAGAAATAACACCTCTTCAAGAAGATACTCAGATTCTTCAGCAAATCCTTTCTGGCCATTGCTTGCCCCTGAAATATCTGAACTCTTCCCTTAGAGGCAGTGTCATGTTGGTGAGCAATGCTCAGAGCTAGAGCCCGTGTGGCTCTTGAATTCCTGAGCACACGTTGCTGCTCACGAGCATAAATGGTAATAAAAGCTATCTCAGAACACCATAACTAATTGTACATGTTCTTATCTCCTTTGTTTCACTTCTTTTATAATGTCACTTTACATAAGCAAGCTCAAAAATAAAATTCATGACAGCTGAGAAGTGTGGCAAATTCTAAAATATGTTTACACTACACAAATGTTGAAATGCATGTAATGTGAATATAAATTTCAGGGACTTGCTAAATAAAAGATTATAGCTGCTTTGTAGGATGTAGCAACAGATTTTGGGCTCTGTGCAAGGGAAGGTGTTTATCTCTTAGGTGTGTAACTAGACATTTATATGTGTAAGTAGCTGACTTGGTGCTCATGAAAATCAGGTACAAAATCAGAGTGTTTGCCATGCATAACCTGACTTCTCCCTTTAAAAGCTTGGGATTTTGGCTGTTTTTCAGAACTCTAGGTTGTATTTTCTTTCATACCAGTGTAATCACACTATTATTTTTACTACTTCTAGGATCAGTGCATTTGTTTGTTTGTTTGTTGCCAGCATTCCTTTGCAATGCTACTTCTCTACTTGAGAAAAGCTAAAAATAATTTGCAAGACTGATCTGTTGACTCTGGAAAAATTGTTGCCCAGGCAACCTGATCTTTTTCATAACTTTGTGGCTTCAGCCACCTGATGGTTCCAGTAGGTAAACCTGTGAAATCTTTCCATTCTGCAGGAACTCCCCTTGTTGTGAACAAGCTTTCATTCACAACTATGATGGAAATGAACCTGGTTTTCCTTCGGGGGGAAAATGATCACATTTTAGAGATTAAGAAAGCAAAATGTTGGTGGAAGTGATCTTTAACTGGATAGGGGGGTTCAGAATTTTCTTCTGTGCCTGGGGGAACCCCAAATATTTGGAGCCACTTGGGTGGACTGTGCTTCTACCTCAGAGCAGCCTGAGCATTGTGCACCCATGGATGCTGATTTTGGTAGCAAACTGGCTGTCTCTTATGGCAGGTTCCCTCTGTTTTCCCTAAAACCTCCTTGCAGTAACACTGCTGAGATAACTCCAGCTACAACTCCTCCTGCTTCCAAAGACTTGGGCAGAAAGCTTAAGAAACGTTGTAGATTAAATTGTAATTTCCAAAGCTCTGTGGATTTATGCCATGAGAATCAGCCACAGGCTCTCAGATGTCACCATCAATGAGAAAATGTCCATGGACTTAATGAGAAATAAATGGGCCCAAATCCACCACTTTCAGCTGGTGCACAGAACTACACTTTCAGCAAGGGGGAAATACTGGCAGTTGAAGCATCAAGAATGCTGCCCCTAATTTTCTGTAACTAGATTAAAGAAACAAGATCAATACAGCATGTAACATGTCCTGAGAACTTACTAGCTAGTTATCCACCTTATTAAAAGTAAGAATGAAATAAAGCTCATTTCATTCTGCATAGTTTATTCAAAGTGAATAAATGAGCAGGCAAAGATTGCTGTGTTTATACATTTTTCATAGAGGCTTTTGATAAAAAGCAGAACTAACCATTTAAGTTTAATTGCATCCAAATAAAGAACTATTTCCCACGGCTGCTGAATAATACAACATTGTTTTTGTTCTACTGTGTTCAAAAACAAAGGCATTTCATTGTAACTTGGGAGGTAAGATGTAAAAGCCTTTATTTATATGTGCTGGGGAGAGGGGTGGAAGGAAAGTAATTACAGTCTGACAGACAACACTCGCTCAGTCTCAGATACTGGGAGATAAATGTGGTTTGAAACGAGAACATCAGATAAAAGGGTTTTAAAGAGTTAACAGCCCTGCTTCTACAGTAACTGCAGTAATATTTGTTCAACCAGAGGCAGTTATGATTTTTTGTATTGATAGCTTGTACTGTGAAGTCTGAAATTCCCCAAAGATTCACTCTATATGGAGTTAGTACAAGACTCCACTGTTCAGCCCTCCTGAGAACTGCAATTGTTGCTAACAAGGCGTCAAGAAATGAAACACTGAAAATTGTATTGCACACACACTTTGCCATGATACCAGAAAAACAAACAGGATAGTAGAAATTTGTACCATTTCTAGTGAGCCTCAGCATATCTCAGGACACAACAGCATCCTCCCTTTCTTTTATGGTGTTTTATACTCAAGGATCTGAATGCAGAATATTTTTTATGTGGTCTACTGCTAATAAGATAATTTTTTAAGCAGAAAGGAGAGAAAGAATGTGGGAGAAAACTCCTGCCAGTAAGTTTGCTTATGCAGACAGTCTAAATTTTTGGCAAAAGAAGGTTGTCCTATTTTAAGGTGAACTGCTGAACCCTGAGAGCCAAGTCTGTCAGCACAAGCAGTGCACGTGCTTGCTTCATGGATGAGTGTCCGACTAGGAACAAGTGAGACAGTTGTGGGACTGAGATTTGAGTCTGAGAACAGTTAAGGATAGGAGGAGCAGACTGAGAGCTCTGTCTCGTACCCCTCTGTCCTCTGACACCTGCCTGCTGGGTGACAACTCCTCAGCTGCACAAGTGGCAGGGGAAGCAGCGTGTCCCCTGCCAGGCGCCTTTGTCCAGCCCCTCCTGTTGAGTTAAAATATTGCTCGTGCTGGCAGTGCTGAGCCCGAGGAGCAGATGTGCTGCCAGTTTTCCAGCTCCTGTAAGGAGCCAATGCCCCACTCAGCCCCCCGTGCTGCCCTGGAGGGCTGGGGCAGCTCTCAGGTGTGAGCTCAGGGCTGTCACAGCCCAGCTCATCCCTGCAGGGCGAGCAAAGGCAGGGCTGGACTGCAGGGTCTGGGGCTGCTGGGCTCGTCTTGGTGCAGTTGTGGTGACTGAGCCTTGCCTGGGGTTCAGGCTGAGCACAGGGTCAAGGGGTTTACAAGGAAGGCTTTGGTGCTCTGCCTGCAGAGCAGGTGGACAAACCGATTTTTCTTACGCTGAACGTTTTTGCCCAGTCCTGTTCATCAGTATCTCAATATTGTGCTCATTTCTCTTCCTTCAGTTTTCTTATTAAAACCATGCTGGAGAACAGAATTACTTGCCCCCATTTTGCAAATGTTTTTCTGATCATTCACTTGAGTAAATCAAAGCCCAAAGAAATCATCATTATTAACCATCCAATTCACTGTGTTTTTCAATGCCAACATGGCTGTCTGTGTTGGCCTGGGGACTGCAACTAAGAACAGAAAAAAATCCCCAACCCAAAAGGCTTTTATTCCTCACAGAAAACATCTGGTGCTTTGGGCTGATCTATTGAGATGGAGGCATGCTCTATTCACATAGGCTGTTGCCTCAACTGGAGATAAATTATATTCTTGCAGAAAGACGTTTAATTAAAAGGTGATGGAAAATTTTACTTTTGAAGTCCAAAGTGACTTATATAGCCTAATAAAGCACACCCACTACTAAAACGTAACAGATTGTCTGTAACATTTAAATCTCTGTTTAAAAAAAAACCACTAGCAGTACAACTGTTTAATCAAAAGTATTTTTTAGCACCATGTTCACTTCTGGAAATATTGATTAGTGCCTCAATTCTTACAAAAGGGCAGAACAGAAATGTGGAGATAAACACTGCTAATGTTTCGTCTGTTATTTCTACTGAAGTATGCAAACCATGAGCTTGGCAGGCAGCAGGCTGGTGGGAACACTCACATTGCTCACAGCCAGAGAAGCTGAGCCCCACAGAAGCCAGGGCTTTGAATTATAGGAGGTGACTCTGATTCTGTAATTTCTGTGGTGGTGCTGTTTCCCTTTCCCTGGCTGTGTATTCAAAGATGGTTAAGGCTGAGTATGCTGATACTCTGATCCTGAACATGGAGTGAAAATGTATTAAATCTGCCCTGATTTACTAGAAAAGCAGTGCTTCACATGTTTATGGAGGGCTCACACACACTTCAGAGTATTTCTGACTGTAAATCATTGGTTACTTTGGTCATTTGACAAAAAAAAAAAGTTGTTCAAAAGATTTTGGTTATCTCAGCAACATTGGTTATTTTACAAGAATGTGTAAATATACAGCTTGGGAGAGCTTTTCCTGATGTGCACAAAGTAAATTCCATTTCAGAGAGAACAGCTGGGTTAGTGCAGGATTTACTGAGATTCAGTGAGAAATTCAGATGCACTCTGCAAAACCTGAGAACATCTGTAGTGTTTAGGTGGTGGAGAGAACCTTGCAAATAACCACAGTTCTCAATTACTCACACATTGCCTTTAAAAATTTAGTAATAAAAATCGCCTTTCTTGTCTTGCCTTGAGCCCAGCTATTGCCAGGTCAGTTCCTTATATTCAGGGCATCACCCTACATGTGCTGAGCCAAACCCTTTTAAACTCTCTGAGTGCTGATGGCCCTTGGTGAGGATGAGCTTGGCCCATTTTGCCTTCCAAAAGTCATTCCTTTGCAGTGAGGTCAGTCCCTTGTGTCAGTACAACTGCATCAGCTTGAGTGGTTGCTCAGCTCACACTGATTTTCAATTTTCTCTAGATGCTGGCTTTGAAACTCTAGTTGATCAAGCTGTTGTTGAAAACAGAGATATCTTTCTCAGACAGAAGAACTGGGATCTCAACAAAATTAAAGAGTGACCTTTATTCTATTTTCAGTACTTTTCATTCACTTCTGGTGGACTCTGAGTTGGTGATTATCTGCAGAGAAAAAGGTTGCACTAGCTTTGACTTCCAGCCATGTGAGGAGCTACCCCTGTTTTCAGCAGGTGTCAAATGAGTCAAACCTGAAGATTCAAATGTTTTTGAGAACACAGCTTAGAAGTATTAATTTTTCCACTGTGTTCCTTCTGTTTGGATCCGACCAGTTCAAACCAGACCCAGCTGGCTCAAACTGGTTCAAAGCAGATAGAACTAGATCCAACCATTTCAAACCAGTTTCCCAGAACTTCACCATTTCCCAGGTTAAAGTCTTCTTGATTTCACGTGTTCCTTCAGCCCAGATAACATCAGTTCTAGCAGCTTTGAGTGGTATCAGAGGTACAGTTCAGAGTAGCTGGATCTGAAATATTTGCCAGGAGTATTCTTCAGGTGCTATGGTCCATATCCTGACAAATCAGCACTCGATTAACTCCATGTACTTGCATAGCAAACAGCTCATCCAGAAAAAACACTCTCCATAAATTACCCCAGGTACATTTGAGCACTGTGCTTGCTCTCCTGATTAACTGCTTGTGTCTCTCCATTTTGGACTGCACCTTGTTTAAATTCTTCCATCTCCCTTTCCACTGAAATTAGAGCACTTGGTGCAGCTCCCTTTATGTGCCAGCTGTAAGCTTTGGCCCAAGGCTCTGTGGCTGACAGGAGCTGACCCTCAGATGAGCTGTCTAACTCCACTGAACTAAAGACACATCAGTAAAATTCCTCCCACTTCAGCTGGAATATCGTGGTAAGAAACAGCACTGCACATATGAGAGCACAGCCTGGTTAGAACTCCTGAGTCCCTTTGGGGTTCTCCAGAATAAATGTGCTGCTCTTTGCAGCTGTACTGGCTGGAGCAGCCCCAAAGGATGCTGAAGGTGCAAGTAACAGCTAACAGGAGCAGAGTGCTGGATGTGCTCTCTCAGCGTTTATGAACACACCATGAACATTTAGTTATATTTTCTCTTAATAGTCAGGATGTTCTTTCACATCAGAGTATGAATCCCATTAGATTTCCTTGGGAAAGAAATGGTTTCTCCCAGGCAACATCAGCTTTTTCAAAGTGTGCTTAGGGTGGAGTCTCCATCCAGCTCCTGACTGGTTTTTGAGGGGACCCTCTTGAATAAACCAGTCCTTCAGATGCTGGTCCTAAAAACTCTCCCTGTAGCAGCTGCACCAAAGCTTCTCAGCCTCATGGAATATTGCAGATGATGTGGGTTTTTTGTAAATGTCTTGGCTTGTGTTGTCCCCAGTGTGGCCAGCAGGACAAGGGCAGTGACCACTCCCCTGTCCAGGGCACTGGTGAGGCCGTGCCTCAAATCCTGGGCTCAGTTTCTACATTTACTGACTGTAACAGAACGACCTCAAACCAAAATGGTTTGGATTTCTCTAAGGATGATGGGGTTATGGATAGAGGCCAACCAAGTAAAGAGTTTGATTTCACTGGGACCATTCCATTGTTGGAAGTTAAGTGTGGGAATCACCAAATCCCAGACACTAAAGCACATGTTTTGAGCTTGCTCTGCTCTCAGAGGAGCTCAGTGGCCTTTTAATGGTTCCTACCTTGTGTCCTGTCTTGTGTCCAGTTGGAAACATCTCCTGCAACTGCAGGTCTGCCTTACCCCACAGCAGCCATGCTGATCTCTGCCAAACTGTGCCTCTCTGCAATTCTGTCTTTTTTTTTGCACGTACAAATGCAAAACAAGATTAAACCAATAAAGTCATTTTCATGTGTGACCTAATGCAGTTTCTATAGAGGCACTTATGCTCTTTCTTCCCTCACACCATATGAGTTCCTAATGAGACATTAATGAGACATTAATTGCTTATGCAAATTTAGACTAGTAGACAATGAGAGTTGTTGTACCAAGAGTTTAAGGGCCATATAACTACCCTGGATGTTCACATAATTCCCATTAACATTAATTGGAGTTGCGTGCAGATTAGAGCCTGGTATCTTCAAAAGTTATAAAATAAACCATTGAATAGTAATAGGGTAACTTGGAGCCATGTATCTTTCTTATAAGCACTTTGGATTTTATACTGGTTGCTAGCGAGTCATCTAGTGTTAAAATGCTCCAGATGGCATTGGAAGTAGTTCAAAATACAAAAGAATTATTTTCTCTTAATATGTCAGGAATGTGAAACTTTACCCCACATGATTAGAAATAGAATAGAGGGGCCATATATTTTAACCCTTTGAAAACTTCTGTGGAGTGTTTTCAACTTTGCTGGTAAAGTGGAGACAGAGAATTTCTAAAAGTAACTCATGGAGATGTTGAAAGGAATTAATTCACTGACTGTCGTCAGGGTCTGCTGATGAGGAACTGTGAGAACAGTGACTAAAGCTCTTTGACCAACCAGCTATTTGACACATATGCTGGTAGCTCCAAGGCTATCTCGGCTGTCTGCCTTAATAACATCTCTGCTCTCATTTCCATCTCTCCCTGCTCTTGCTGCTCCTGTGTCATTTTATTTAACACATTTCTCGCAGCCCCCTTCGCAGGCAGCTCAGTGCATCCTTGTCCAGAAGAGCAATAATGCCTCTGCTTGGAGCTCGTTTTTGCCGTGACAGATTGATAGACAATCCATGTTCCTTCCCTGCTGAGAAGCCTCATTTGGCCTGTTTAATGCCAGACCTTTTTAGGGTGAGCACTGGGAGTCCTTTGCCCCACTCTGCTGAGTGCTAACTCCGTGTGTCTTTCCCCGTCCCTGGAACCGCCAGGCTCGATGAATTCAGCGAGCAAGGCACAAGCTCTCACGACTTTATGAATGCCTGTGTGTTTTATAGCCACTCTGGCCACCTGGGAGGTCCTGCAGTTGTCACAGGATCATCGTGATGGAAATCCAGAGCTGGGGCTGTGGCAGGGCTCTTGTTAGCAGCAGTGGAGATTGGCACAGGGCTCCTGCCACCCTGCCCTGTCCCCAGCGCCTGTCACAGCCAGTCCTGGCCACCTGCAGCTGCTCTGCCTGAATTCCAGCCTCTGGTTAGCCCCTGGGATGCTGTAATTTCAGGAACAGTTGTGTCACTGGGCACCTGAGACGTTCATGGGGTCAATTAAAATGACCCGCAACACTAAGGGAGTTAAACAGAAGGTTTAGCAAGTGCATAAGATGATTAGCTATAATTGTCTGCAAACAGTGGATGATATTATTTTAAATATTTTTATTATCAGTTCAATTACTAGAGAAGCTTAAATTTTGCTCGAAGGGAAGTGCTTAGCAGCACAATCTAAACATCTCACCTATAGTGGTGCTTTCATTTAGAACAGCAAAATAGTGGATTTGCCTCATGTTTCAGTGCAGCTGAGAGTTCTTAGAGCAGGAAGATATGGCCATTAACTGTTATTTTCTTAATAATAGCACCCCATTGTTAAGCAAAATGCTTACCCCAGTTGCATTCAAAGCACTAGAAATCCAACGTTAAGGCAGCATAAAATGGGTTCTCATTGCATTCAGATGGTAATGTATGGCAATTCTTCTTTTTGCACTCCTAGCATGTACTTTGTATGTTAAATGAGGTGAAATAGAAAAGGGTAAAGAAAAAAAAGGTATCTGAGGAAATAATAGTGCTCTCCATGATACTCTTTGGACAGTATCAAACAAAGGAAGGGCGAGAAGCTCTGATGTGATGAATGAGTCTGTGGTATTAGGGCAGAGAAATGTATTTTATGGACAAATATACATACAATATTAAAGTAATTATAATAATAGAAATTTTAGGGATTCTTTTCAGTATAGGGCGTTTTGTAGGCAGCAGCTGATGAAGCTGTAAAGGTTTGGATTGCTGTGCTGTGGGGGCAACTTGCTCTGAGACCTTCAGACAGTCCCCAGTTATTTGTTTTATTTCAGTTTTAATAGAGGAAAGCTGGCAGAAAAAGTAAATGTGTCTATTCCTAAGCACAGCAGAGCAGTCCTTTCTCTCACTAAACATCTGAGACATCTTTCCTATCTAATGCAGTTACACAGAATGATGGGAGAGAAGTAAATTGGAAGGGGGGAAAAATATTTAGCATTTACTCAAAGGAGAACATTGCAGCAAGTTGGGTAATGACAAAACAGCCCTACAAGGTGCCAGCTCCAGAGGAGCTGCACAGTGGAGTTCTATTAAAAGGAAAAGAAAAATGAGGAGTTTGTCCTGGATCTATGAAAACTCATTCATCAGGGAGAGGATTAAGCCAAACGACTCACAAACATCATGCAAGCTCTAAGAACATGCTGTAACACTGACAGGAAGTCATTTCAAAGACTTCATCTGTTCAGTCCTGGGGTTACCTTGATGCCACACGAGCCCGATGCCTCCCTGCTGTTTGATCACCAGGATTTTCCATCTGAAATGACAGCTCCAGGCAGGGAGGAGATAAGAAATGAGACTCGTTTAAAAGAAGAGGATCACTGTGTTTTTAACTCCCCTCCTGCTCTGATGCTGTGGATCTCTCAGTTGGGATCCAACCTTTGGACCAGGGCAGCAGAGGGGAGGGGCAGCAGCCCAGTACCAAGGAGCTGAGGGACAGTTTCTGCATTTCTCCTTCCTATTCCCAACCCAAAAGAGTCCTTTCCATTCTCCTGGGAATTTGTAACACCTTTGTAATGTGGGTTTCCTTGCCACAAACCATCTACTGCAGGTTCCACTGGGTGCTTTGATTTTTTCTTAGTGAATGCTTTAGGTGTCCTCTGCCCTTTTCCAGATTTCAACCTGGGGGAAATCACCCCACATGCACAGAACTCAGAAAGACTTTAAGGGCTTTGTGCTGACTTCTTACACATTTTACTTGCCTCTTTCCATCCCCTAAAAACATTTTTTCTCTGCCAGCAGGTATCATCAGGATTTAACTTCACATATTTTTAATATTTAAAGATTGAGAGGGGAAGTAAATGTTACATTTGTAATACAATAAGTGCAGAAAATGGGTAAAATGGTATAAATATTGAGAACAGTAATTAAAATGTTGAGGAGAAATGAATATGCTTTGATTGACATTATTCACAGCTTTAAAGGTCAGACTGCACCAAATATATGGGATGAGTATTAAAATAAAAGATACTTTTAATGGCACCAGTGAGAGATTAGCTGTTCTTATTATTAGTTCCCTGAAAAAGAACAATATAAGCATTTAATCTCCAGGGAAAAAAAAATAGAGAGAAATCCAGAGCAGAGAGAAGACACATCTACGATTTTGTTTAATTTATCTTGTGCTCTGCACCCCAAAGTGCACAAATCTACACTTTATTTACAAAGAAACAATAATTTTATTAGTGCACAATCATTTTCCGCTTTTTTCACTCCATGCTCTGCTTTTTTCCCCATTTCCCTCCAAATCTGCAGGAGGCACTGCAGTGTGTGATCAGCACCCTTATGTGATGCTTCACAGGCAGATTGCAAAGCTGGTCCCTGTCAGGGGAGCAGAGGGAGGTGTGGCACCTCAGGAGGTTTTACAGATGGTGATGGGCTTTGGGGGAGAGCACAGGCTGAGAGTGAAAGAGCTTGAGACACCTCCAGAAAACTCATCACAGCCCAGACTTGTACTCTTCCCATCCTGGCAAGATCAACCCCTTCCCCTCCTTTTCTGTCCTTCCAAAGTGTGCCACGTGTGTGACCCTCTGTAAAGCCTCTCTCATTGTACATCAGTCCCCCAAAACCCAGGCGTGTTCCCCAACTCTGTCCAAGGCAGATCCTTCCTGCCAGGGAACAGTCTCCTGCAGATATTCAGGGCTCTGTGGGTAGCAGTGCTCTATATCACAGTGCCACTGAGAGCCACCTGCAAGTGAACTGCAATTCTTCACCCTTCAGCCTCCTGTCTCAGCTTTAGACCTCTCACAAGGCTCAAGAAATTGATTGATTTTACTTTTGGGGCAGATAAGTGTTCCATTGGTGCTTACTCTGACCTTTGCACACAGCAAGGTATTTGCTTTTCCTAATTCTAGCATCATTAGCAGTGCATAAGTTTGGAAATCTTCTTACACCAAAAAGCAGTAATGGTTATCTGCTATACTTGCTTAATGAGTCATAAAATGAAATGGCAGATGAATTTGTTCTGCATACAATTAATCCAATAGTTAAGTAATGGCCAAGACTGCTGAAAAAGGACAATAAATCCAGTAACCCTGACAACATCTCAAAGTATTGGCTTTACTGATCACAATCAATTAGATTTTTTTCCACCCTACTTAAATTAAAAAGGGAAAAAGTTTTAGCTTTTTTGTTTCCTTTATGAAGCTTCAATAGCAATTAGGCTTGTCTGTGTCATTCTGAGGAATGCTGGCTCTGTTGATCTTAGTTTGTTTTAATCATGTTAAAAGGGTTAAGCCAAATACTCCAAGAGCACAAAGTGGAGCTCTGAATGCAGCAGAGTGCCTTTATCCCACTAATGAAAAGAAATTGTTGGACAAGATTAGATGCACACTGGCACTCAAGGCTGTTTTCATCATCGTGTCTAACAGCAGCTCCTACAAACAATGAAGACCAATCAAAGTAAGAAAAGAAAAATTAAATATTTTGGCAAACTATTACTAGTGAGAAATAATAGTATTCCTAATATTGATCCCAAATTCTCATGAACTTCACTCATGGGACAGAATCCACTCATGGAGGGCATTGTACAAGGGCAGGTGTTGACCCTGACATGTTCCTGGCTGTCAGAAAGGGAAGTTTAACATCCTGAGCAGGTACCAAACCTCACAGGGTCCCTTTCAGCAGTGAATATGCTGCTGACCTGGATGCTGATGCCACTGGCTTCACACAGTTTAGGATGGTAAAATGCTCCTTGTAGTGGGTTTCAGGGTGCTCAGGTGGGTGTGCAAGTACAAAAGGGTATTTCAGCAGCCAAACGTTACCATAACCAAGTCTACAATGGAAACTGAAGTACTCCATGTTCCTGCCTGAGAAGGTAATTTGTGTCCTCCCCAGCCCAATCCCATCCCTTGCCTTTCCAAAATTGTCATTAAAATGTGCATATTTGCAAGGCTGGAAAAAATTTATTAGTCAGATGAATACATAAAGAAAGAAACAGCTGGATACAGGCAAAAATGGGTTCCTCTTGTCTGGTGATGTTTTATTGCCACTTTTATTTTAACTGATTGAATTTAACAAATGTTTCATTGTATACCACATATAAATAACATTTTGATTCAGGCTCTAATTGTGTGAATCTCACTAGCTGTGTAAATATTTTAAGGTTTAAAAATTACATTTTTCATAACTGTGTCAGAAGAATTAGATTCAAGCATTGCTCAATACTGCAACAATGCAGGATATATAAAGGAAAACTAATAGACCACATTTGTTCTCTGGAGAAGAGCAGTTGCTGTGAAGGCAGATAGTTATTTCTGAGAGGGGATTTTTAATAAATAAAGTGTGTAAAAATTGCTCTGTGTTTTAACATTATTTCTCCTTCATGCTGTATGTGATTTCAGTATTATAAATTTCTTTGTGCTCCTCTCAGTGCCTAATCCTGCACCCTGATTTTTTAAAGGTATTTATCAGATTGGTCTTTTCCTTCAGCCCATGCACAGCACCCTCTCTCTCAACACTTAAACCTTGTTCCCAAGCCTCTTACAAAGCTCTAAACAAAATCTTGCCCCTTATTTCTGCCCATTTTGCCTCTGCTCTCCAGCCTGCAGTGACCTGTGTTCATCCTTGCCCTTGCAGCCTGAGTGTGCAGGGCACAGCTCACAAATCTCTGCCCTGCACTGCCACATGCCTTTGTAAAGAAATGGGAAATGGAGGGAAACAGTGCTTTGTAGTGAGCTGTCACTTCATCACATCTTTGGGTACAGAAACACTGACTGATTTTTTGCCTTGGAATTTTCCTAAGGTGTAGGAATGGCTTTCAAGAAAACAATTTTATGTGTGATGGTGGACGAGCCACTTAATTATTTCGATAACTAATTTTTATATTTGCAAAATGTGCTATGTTATCTGTTTCAGCCTCAATACCATGTAAAGATTTGGGTTTGGTCATGCATATTTTAGAACATTGCAGATATACTGAATCCTCTAAGGCCCTACTGTCATTTTATGGGGATTTCAGCAACAGTGTATGTTCAAGAACCATTGTACAATATGCCTCAAAAATAGTGTTGGGAATGTAATCAAAGACTGGCTGAAAAGGCATCAGCAAATTGTCAAGACTGGGAACGCTGAGGCAGAGAGATCAATCCGTAGTTTGACACTTGGTTGATACAATTTAGTGAAAGGATTTTTTGATTCCTAGAAACAAGGATCAGAATAGCATTGCAGTGGTTTTTTTTCCCAGTAGCAGCTAATAATAATTTCTTTTATAGTTTTCATCAAC
Organism: Sturnus vulgaris; assembly: GCF_052056855.1. Taxonomy (NCBI): domain Eukaryota; kingdom Metazoa; phylum Chordata; class Aves; order Passeriformes; family Sturnidae; genus Sturnus; species Sturnus vulgaris. The sequence goes on from NC_142258.1 coordinate 6,210,313, forward strand.
TCCATTAATATTTTTCTTCTGTTTCTTTTGAATTAATCCATTTTTTTGTAAATTAAAAATTTTTACTGCAACAAATGCTGTATTTGTAAATAGGGGATGCTCAACCTTGATAATGAGGCAACCTTTTAAATGTGGGACCAAGATGAGAACAAAAACATCTCACAACTTGTCAATGAAAACTGCAAATAGGTGTCTTCATGAGAGAAATGTCTTGATGGAGGTTTGTTTTTACACAGAGATATTTAAGCTGCATTTGAAACAGCAAGTTCATGTGGAATTGATATATCCCACTTATTTAATTTATTCTTTCTGTGCTTGTGCACCAATTTAAAGATGCAGCAGTGTTGTATGAGGTGTCTAAGAGGTAGAGTTGTTCCTGTGCATTCTTCCCCATTGTCAGCTGCAAAAGCCTTAAAAGTTAATGTCCACTGAAATTGTTCTGCTTTTACTACCACCTAAATGTAATTTGTTCTGATTTATGCCCCTGTAAAACAGGTCAAGACTGATGAAAAACAAGGCCAATATATTAAGTTCTTTTAGAACAGTTTGTGGATGTAAACATTTGAGCTCGTTTGTGCCAGTGCATCTTATCACCAGGCAGATGTAGTTTATGTAAAATGCAAAATTGACACAAATCTTCCTACTAAACATAAATAAAACTGAATGTGTTTGGAGGGGAGAGCTAGCAAGAGGTGCTCAGTTTTGAATGCAGGTTACTCCATGAATTTTTATTTTAAGAGAAGACTTATTCACAGCTGTCAATTTTTGAATCTCATTTATGCCTGGGTACATCAGGGCTCATTCTGTAGACAGCAGCCCTGAAATCGTTGGACAGCAGAATGGATGTGTCTCTGAGTCTTTCGTCTTTCACACTTTAGACATGCTTTCAAGCCACCAACACTTTTCATTTGCTTTTGCATATTGCATTTTAAAAATACAACTTTTCTAGGAGTCCCAGGAATGTATATCAGTCAGGATATGGATAACTAGCTCCACTTCTAACTCACACCATTTGAACTTGCCTTTTTCCCTCCTGCTTCTTTTCCAGTGGCTCAAGGTTAGATGATAAAGTTCATCAGCAGTCTATATGGTGGTTTTTAACATTTCTATTTTACCTTGATTTTTTCCATTTGAACAACTGCTTGAAGGAGATTTTTATAGAGAGGGCAACGCTGGCAGGAGCAGAAAGCTGATGATTGCCCTTAGGGGGACATGGATCACTGAACTCTGAATAATATTTGCAGTATTTGTTTTCACATCTTCAGAGTCTGAAGTGCTCAATTCATCTTGCAAAGCCACGAGGTTCCTGCAGAGTCTGGTACAAACCTGGGAGAGGGCATCACCTTGTTTCATCTCGGGGTGGGGTGAGAGGCTGGAGCTGCAGAGGAGCTGGTGGGAGGCAGAAGATGAAGCAGAGGTCTGCAGTCGTCTCCTTTCTCAAGGGGTGCTGGGCTGTGCTCCATGCGAGGCTGCTGATTCCATCAGCTGCAGCTGAGAGCAGGATGTGGTTTTGGATACAGCAATGCCTGCAGGACAGGGGTGATGGCTGATGGTGGCATGGGAAAACAGCACAGACTTTGTCTTTTGGAAGACGTGGATTGCTGTGGTATAATTAATGTTTCCCCACTCTGATATATGCAGAGGAGTTGCCAAAGAGGAAGATCTGTGAGCTGCTGGCTCCAGTTCAGATGAGGCTTTTCAATTTCTGTTGCTGTTATGCTAAGCTGCATTTTCCAGTGCTGCAAGTTGTTGCAAGTCCTGCCTCCCTCACTTCTGAACTGAAATATTTCCAGCAGCTGTTCCAGCTCTGCTTCCACAAGTGTTGGCTCTGCCCTGAGCACAGGAGCTCCCCAGGTTTGCCACATGCAGGTGGCAGAAAACAACAAGACAATCTGCTGACCTGTCTGACATAATTTAATAGAAATATTATATAAAAGGCAATCAAATACACCAAAGGTTTTGCATCTCTGCTCAATTTTCCTTCTCCAGGTCCAACCCCACACCTTCCCACTGAGGAACTCATAACTTAACTGTTTAAATAAATGTTGAAATCTCCTACTTATGTCTTTAATTACCTCACAGATTTGGCCAACCCTGTCGTTATTGACCTGGTCTGTTGGCTTGAAGTGCTTCCCAACTCTCTTTGCTTGATTTATTCAGGCTATTCCTGGGGAAGCTATTTTGCAATCTAGATTTGCATAACGGATGGGAAACGTTGCATGTCTCCTGTAAAAGATCAGGAAGTTTGTCACAAGCCCAGCTATTGCACATTTTGAAAGGTTATGAAGCTGCTAGGTGTGTGATAAATGCTGGTAGAAACACTGGCTTTGCTGCAGCATGAGGGAAATTCTTCCCTGGAGGAATTTTTACAGGGTTCCCAAAGCTATGCAGTGACTTTCCAGCAAATATTATTGTGAAACAATTGTTTGGGGTTCGAGTTGTGTTTTGTCAGCTGGGATTTTATCTTGTAATGTTGAACTGCAACCAGCAGTCAACTCTGGCACCTGATACAGCTACTTTATATATTTATCATGAGACACAAACAATCCACATCTTTCCTCTGCTTCTTTATAAAAGTAATTTTCTTTGCTTTTCCTCCAGCAGACTGTCCTACAACCCACTGAAAAATCGGAGATAAGGAGCTCTAAGTTATTTGGATAGGTCTTGGCTGGAAGTTTCTCTCCAGGACCAGAGGTTTCCTCTGGGTCCTGGCAGTGAGTAGAGATCTCACCAGAGCTGGAGAGGACAAGCAGGGGCCACTGTAGGGTCTTTAAAATCTCTTTCTTGTGAGACAGACAAGGATAAAGGTGCTTTTCATGACTCTGAGGTTCCTGGTTAGGGTGTCTGCAGTGGATCTAGATGGAGACACAAAAAGGGATCTCCAGCCCAGTTCAGTGAAGCAGTGCCCTGATTTGGGCTGAGCACTGGGGATGTTGAACATCAGGTGGCCACTCCTTCAAGAGGGAGTGAATATCAGAGGAATCTTCATTTTGGGGTATTCTTTCAGTGACAAAGCTGAGAAAGGCAGCATGTGGGCAGCCACTGTTGGAAAGCAACCCAAATATGTGTGAAGACATTATTTTCTTCATTTCTCAGATGGACAGAGACAGCCAAAGGAAAGCACAGCTCCCTCAGACCCCAGCTAGCGAGGTTCTAGGATCAGCAGTACCAGTGGGTCTCATTGCAAGGGGATCCTGTTGTAAGATAACCATATAAAGTTATAATTCCAGGAGTTTTTTCACCTTTTCTGCTGGAGGCCCTTGTTTGAGCAACTGTGAGAAATTTGCAGAGAACACTCACTACAGAGGTTTCACCAAAGATCTGCAATCTGCAGCCAACTGCAGTCCCCAAGCTGGATTGTTTCTGTGCCCACTTTGCTTATATCCTTTGAATTGTGCAGTTTTCAAATTCCTACCTGCATATTAATGGGAGAGCGTGGGACAGAGTTCATGCTGTATGTTGATGGCAGGAAAGAAGGGAAATTGCAGCTTTCACTGTTTGTGCTCCTGACTGTGTTTGTCCCTTTTGAGAAGAACAAAAGCACTGACACTGTTGCAGACAAACACTTCTCTCTAAATTAGGTGCTGGTAAGGTGTTGAAAATTTAACTTTGCATTCTTCCAAGCCCTCCTGTTAAAAGACCTATACAATATAATTTTCTTTGCTATCTGTTCCTTCCAAGCATTTTCAGTTAAACAACTTGAATATTCATAGATTTGGATGAGCAAAAAAGAAGCTTATTTCTTTCCACATAAAAATGAAAGGGGAAATTAAAACATACTTTCCATGCTGCTAGTACACATTTCAGTAAAACATCAATGGTATATATGCCTGATTACTTTCCTGTGGAATAATTCTCATGAAATCATTGATATTAAAATTCAATATACTGTTTTGACTAAGCCTCACTGGGGATAGCACAGTCTCTCATTATTTCCTTTTCAGCATAGACATAGCTCATAGTATGGATATGCAGATCTTTAATGCAGCAATGGAATTGTGAAATGGAGCTATTTTTCAGCTATCACAGAATTTAGCAGGCCTGGTGAATTGTGTCTTAAAGCCACTTTATTTTCTCCCTGTTTTTTTTTTTTTTTTAAATGTCTACCCCGTGCCAACTCTAGTTTGTTATGTCAAATAGGACACACAGGGAAGCATCCCCATGAAAAAGTGTGTCCACCAGCCCAAAGCTTTACCTTAGAAATTCATTCTTGCAAGTCACCTCAGCTATGGGGTAAACACTCTGCACTGAATATCCCACCTGGCAGAACAGAGAAAATGGGGCAAGGGGAAGCTGCAGGGGATAAACAGGGAGTGGCAGCCCTTCCCCTCCTGAGCAAAATTCATTCTGGGTTTGTGCCTTTTCTTGTGGCTGATGGATTTGGGACCCTCCACCTTCCAGAATCCCAGACTCAGAAAGCTGGGCTGGCAGCTGAGGATTGGGATTTCAGCTGCCATCCCAGACTTTCCTGCCTGGAAATCTCAGGGCTCAGCTGTGCACATCCTCTGCATCCCTCTGGAGGGCCCTGGAACAGAGGTGCAGCATCTCTGCCCTGCTGGGAGGATGCAGCTCAGAAAAGGCAATGCAGGAAACATCCAGCCCTTGCCTTGTGTCCTGAGACAGAAATCTCTACCAAGAAAGACAGGCAGCAGAGCTGAATTTCTCTTTTTGAGGATTTCGTGTGTCAGAGTAAATATCCAGCAAGTCATAAAAATGCATTTCAGATGCTTTTCTTTCCAGGTCAAATGTTGCATAATACCACCACATGTTTGAAGTATCTGCCTCCAAAATGTTGTGTTTTGATAACAAATAGTATAAAAAAACAACTAAAAAAAAGCCCAAATCCATTTGTTCCTAATAAATTTTATAGATTATTTTGCAAAGGCTTGGAAAAATAAAACCTTTCCTAAAATAACAAAGAGCAACTTTAGAGCAACAGATTTCATGGATGATTACCATGGTTTTAGTGACAAAGGTTAACCAGTTTAGTAATCTGGGTCTGACAGAGCTTTGCAGAGTAAGTCTCTGAGTGTTTTTGGACCAAATGCTTTACTCAAATTTTGGGAAACCAAAAGATTGATTTTCTTTGCCTTTTGATCGAGAGAATGGGATTTGGACATGAAAATCCAATTAGATGAATGTGGGGCGTGGGAGGGAGACAGGGAGAGAAAGAGATGGATGGCACACGGCTCTGCTGCAAACAGACCTCATTCTGAAATTTGGACTGCATCTCTGCTGGCTTTCAATTAATTAATTAAAACAGCTGCTCCTCTCTCCCTGTGCACTTGGACAAAAGATTACAAAGTTTTAGACTTACCAGGTGAAAGTACTGAAAACTCACCAAAAAAAGTAGAAAACTTGGAGCCATTGAAAATAAATAACAGGAGTCTTAAAAAGTGAGAGAAGGCAGTACTTTGTTATCTCCAGTATTTCTTGCAGTTAAGTATCTTGAATGATATTATGTGCTTTACTATCAATAAACCTTGCAGCAAACTCCATCTGTCTGTCATTCATAAAATGAGATGTTACCATTTCACAGAACCATAAACCACATAAAAGTCAAAGTATAAGGATCCAAACACTTTCTAAGTGAAAGACTCTTTGAAGCAGCTGTTTTCCTTTATTATTAGAGACAATTATACTGTCAAAACAGCAGAATATTAGCTTTTCACATGCCTGGTTCACCTGTTTATTGAGTGCTACCCAAGAGCAGACGTGCCAGATGCACCCTGCCAAGAGTGATGGGGAACAATAAGGCTCTCCACGAATCTGGAGATTGCTCTCTTCGTGCAGAGCAATCAACCAAATCCATCCAAGAGCTATCAAGGGCTTGGGAAAAATGTTTTAAAGGAGGAAAAAACCTTGCAATGGACCCTTATGACTCTGTCCTTGCTTCACAATTTCCTTCTAAGTCCCAGCTGTGTGGTGCTGTCTTGGTGTCAAGGATGCTGGCTGGTTTCTTTTTTCCTCTCAAAAAAACCCCCAAAAAACATTTTGTGCTTATCTCTGCAGATTCCTGTTGAGCAAACCAAAGAGTAATCTGTGAGAAGCTGCTCTTCAGCCTAATGAGGGCTCGTGACAGTAACTTCCATGTTTGTGTCTTCATGGGGTAACTTGAAACAGCAATACAGTAATTGCTATTTTTATATCCATAACCTAGATTTAGGAGCAAATGGACAAGAAACTTCCATCACTGAGATCTTTGTGGCTACACAGCAGAATGACCTTCTGGTGGAATTTTGGGGATTGTTTTACAGCGATATATAAAAAAGCAGCTGAAAAAGCTGGTAAAAAAAGCAATTTTAGTAGATGAAAGACAAATGCAGATTTTACAGAAACATTCCAGTTTTTTCATCTATCTTGTTACCTAGAATTTTTCACAAGGGTGACCTGAACATTGCTGTGCATTGTTCAATTAAAATCTACCAAGTTTTACACTAAAAAATAATAGTGATGTTCCTCTTTAAATATGTCTTCACAACTTTCTGTGGTTATTGAACTTGCAACATTATCTCTTATCTGGGGAATGCTAACCACGATAAACAAGGAAATAATCAGGGCCAAATGTGAGTTTTGGCAGTTGTTTTGGATTTTCAACATTTGGTACGTTAGGGACGTGCACAGATCAAAATCCTGGAGGCTCTGTAAACACTGTAGCCCAGAAGCTCTTATGTATTCTAAAGCTTTTATTTTCCTTTGTGAACACAACCTGGTTGGCAGTGATTAGTGGTTATTATGATTTCATCTAGAAACCACTAACTGCAGTTAAAAAAAAGTAATAAATTCACATAGAGCAAAATATATTAAGAAAAACAGTAATTGTTTGAAGTTAGTACTTCTTTTTTACAGCTCTGAAATTGTCCCCTATAAATCCATATAAATGCATGTGTGTGCATGCATAAGTCCTGGAAGATGTGTAGGGGATCTGAGATTTGAGGCTGGCAGAGGGATGTCACTGTGACAGCAGAGCAGGTCACCAGTGAACTGCCTGAGGAGTATCATTTACTGAAACCAGTGGCTTTGTTTAATGCCTGCTTAGGAAAGGGCTGAAGACATCTGAACACTACTAGATAGATTGCTTTTAACACAAGAGAAAAATTACACAGTTCTCGTCTCAAGTACATAATTTATCTGGTGTGGTTTGGAGAAGCCTCCATACTCCTTTTTAAAATCAGGGTTAAGTTGTACTGTGCTAGCAAATGGCTTTTTCTCTGACCCATACAGGACCTACTGGTGGCACATAAAGAACTGATGCAGGTAAGCTGGGGCCAGTTATGACAGAGATCAAATGTTTCTTTTCTGGTACTATGTGTTTCTTGAATGAGGAATGTGTGAAAGGACATATAAAAAGCAAATTCTCTTCTAAAGGATAATGCCATTACGAACTGGAAACTCAAAAGAAAGAAAGAAAAAGAGCTCAAACCCAAGCTGTTTTCAAAACAGTGAATTTAAAGTAGTCAGTGAGGTATTATTGCACTGAGAGAACCCAGGCTGTGCACTTTGTTTTCCCACATTTCTGAGCAGGGGTAAGAGCCAGTTTCTCTCAGCTTTTCCTTAGGATGAGCACAAGGATATCAGACCCATCTAGGTCTCAGCAGCACCAAGTGATGGGTTATTTGTGTGCTACTCACAATTGTGACATCTTCTAGGCAGTATCTGGATCCCTTATCCCCTTTCTGATCTGGGAGCCTATCTCCTTTTTGACTTGTCTGGTAGCCTGTGTTCTAAATAGAAAAAAAAAGGCATGTACAAGAGTTGCATTTACACAAAGGCAGCACTGGAATTAGCTTTTTTTTTTAATTGTCATTTGGATGCAATGAGGAAGGTAACTTATCTACAAGAAGTCAGCATTATTTTACTAAATCAGCTCTTAACTGATTGTGTCTTGCAGTATTAGGTTCATTCTCCTCCTTTTCCCTTGCCATCTCTTATGCAAGTCAATAATCTGTCCTCTGATTGTTAAAAGACTGCAAATCACTGCACTTCTGTTATTTACCACTCATCTGAAACTCCCACCCACTACTTACTCTCTTTTGTGTGTTTAACTCACAACTATCCAAAGTATGTGTCAAAATAGGTTTTCACATCTTCTTCAAACAGTAGAAATTAATTGCTGTGATTCTACACATTCCAGAAAAGCCCAGAAGGTACAAACTGAGACTCACTCACATTTGCTACATGTATGTAGCAGATTGCACTGACATCTTAGCAACACAATTAATTGGATCTATTTCTTAAGTGATTTCCTCTATAGAACAAATATCTGAATTAGAGGAATGCCTCCTGGTTAATATGATGTGCTTCATATTTTCTGTGTTCAGTACTGCTGTAATTGAAAACATAATAGTCAAGGTACTGTGATACTGATATAGGTGAAATGGGCATCTTCATCATGCTGTTGGATCACTATAACACAGGCCTTTTAAAAAAATCATCAAACCTCTTGGTCCTGCTCAGATCAATGTGTGCCTTTTACCAGTAGGTTATTTAAGTGCATGAATTTATTTGATAAAATAATTGGGCAGAATGGGGAAATAATTCTATTTATTGTCATCCAGACTGGCAGATTTTTCATAACACACATATATGAGCTGACCATGCCAGCCAGCAGCTGACACATCTGAATCTCTGAAACTGTGGGATTTCCAGGCTGTGGGAAAATTTTGTAGCCATTTGCTTTGATTTCCAGAACCACTGGCTGGGCTTTCTGAGAGCACAAACTGCAGTTGCTGAAACCACTGCCCAATTTCAGCTTTTTCCTGCCTTTAATCGTTGGAACATTGTACATGGGAGAAACACGATGATGAAAGGATCCTGTCTGTTGAATTGGCAGTATATTTAAACAGAGAGAAAGCAGAAAATTAATTTTTCTGTGGTGTATTTGTTGTGTATTTTCTAAAAGATTCTGACATTAAAAGAGCATTTGCCTGAAATACTCAGACGAAATCAGGGCTCAGGGCTCCATTATGTCCATCTCTGCAGGGGCCACATAAGATAAATATGCTATTATCATCATCATAATCATCACCATCACTATTATTATTATTATTATTAGTAGTAGTAGTAGTAGTATTTCCCCCTAAAGATAAATAGTCACAGCAAAAGGACAGGAAGAATAAAGACTATATGGAGATGGTGTCAAGATAAGGGATTATGAGATGGATACCTGGCCACCAGTCCAGCAAAGGTGACCATAAGGGCTGGGGAAGTTGGTGAGCAGGGCCAGGCTGGGCTTGGCTTGCAGGTCTGCACCAGGGGAATCATCTGGAGCTCTGCTCTGAGCCAGCACTGATGTCAGGTTTGGGTTTTCCCATTCCTTACATCCAGTTTGGCTCTCCCCCTTTCCCAAATTCAGTAGCTGGGACCTGGCTTTGTGGGCTCCTTGCCAGGAGGAACCTGGGATCTCCAAGGGCTGTGTGGGTGTTTGATGAGGCTCTGGAATGTTTTGTTCCTCTTGGTCTAAGCTGGGGGCTGGTGGCCCAGGTCTGCCATCAGTCCTGGGAGTCTCTCAGAGGGTGGTTATGTGGGAGGACATTTCTCATAAAAATTGCTCATTACCAACCTGAATCTAGAAAAAGACATTTTTATGGCCAGCTGGCATTTTCTAGCTGTCAACTGCTCATCATAAAGTTCCTGAAACACTTTGGGTTAGGGGTTAGCCTTCTTAATCAGGATTAATCTTGCTCTTCTGTGTGGTTCTGCAAAATGCTAACCTACTGTTCCATTTCGTTTTTATAATTCCACTGTAAACCTTTCCAAAAATCCTAGACAACAAAAGGCCAACAAAGCAAAACAGTCCTGTGCTGCTTTCATTTAAATGTTTCTTAACCAAGCAGATTTCCAGTAAGTAGGATCCAGAATGATTTTGTTTTAGGAAAGCAAAACAAATCCATGAGCTAAATAATCTCTCATTTTCTCTTCGATTTATTGGTTTTTTAAGTGGCTGGGAGAAGTCTTAAGCCTTGCACTTTCCCTACAATGGAAGGGAGTTCAACCATTTGGAGGAAATGTGTTAAGCTGATGGCAATGAATTGTAATGACATTTGCATAAACTAATTTATGTACATTCATTCCAGGGCTAAAGTGGAGCCAAAACTTTAAAAAAGTAATCCAAATTGCTTATTAGATGTTTCTGAAGCACAGATAACTTTGACTATGCAGGCCATTTGTCAGTGAGTTTAGTTTGTGTGTTTTATTTGTATTGAGCCAGACTAAAAGAATTTGGTTTTGACGAGGAATTTATTTCCTAATGCAAGAATTCAAATCGTGTCACCCTACTGACCATCAGACATTAATGTCATGTTTACTCAACATTCAGTTTCAGTGGGGGACTATACCAAAAAATAAAAGACAAAAAGAAGACAAAGGAGTCTTCTGGCCTTTCCAGCATGTGAACTCTATCTTCCACTCTGATATTCCAATAAAGCAACAGCGGATGTTTAAACAGAGATTTCAATCCCAAACACTTCTTGCCTGTTTGTTTAATTACATTTCTGGAAGGTTACAGCTCTCCAGCAAATCTGGGCTCTGTTTTCATAGGCTTCTCGAATTCTCTGCTTACTTTGACCCTGCAGCTTCGATTCAGTTCAATAATTCGATAGAGAGCAAACCAGCCAGCCCTGCTGAAGCCAGTGCCAGCTCTGCTCCTCAATTCACCAGGGACAGAGTGGTACAACAAGATTTTTCCTCTTTATTTTCACATTCTGGGCTTTGTGACACAGCTCCCAGCAGTTCTGACACACACGTCCTGGTGTCTGGAAGGTGCTGCTCATCACTCAAAGTGCAATATAGAACAAGAACATCCTTTGTGCTTTTCTCTGCTCTCATTCAGAGTGGGGCACATCATGGAAAAATCCCCCCCAGCACCTGAGCAGTTTCTTGGCATGCAATAATTCAGAGGGCTGATGTGCAAAAATAGCCAAAAGTGACTTGGAGGAAAAAAAAAGTTAAAGTCAGCAATCTTCACATTTAGATTTTCGTTCAGGACATCAAATAGAAAAGGTTGCTATCATGTTATATGCACATACTTCATACTCACAATTATATCTGTAGTTCCCCATAAGTAACTTCACCAGCCATCCATATATTTTTCTTTCTTCTTCATTTTCCTGGGGCTTATTACTTTATCACCTCACTCTTGTCTAAAGTTTCTTACAGTTCCATGGGAAGGGAGACTCTTTTATGTTAAAAACACATATCTAAATCTTTGTAAATGTTGTATATGTTTCCTGCTGAGGTCTGAATAAGCTTTCTCAAATAGGGTCTATTAGCATTTTAATAGCATACTCACACTAGGAAGTCTTTTTGTTTCACCAGCCAAATATGAAAATATTCTGTATTTGCAAAACAGTGATTTGATGCCAGTTACCCATCAGAAATGATCCCCATCACATGGAAAGTCAGGCCATCATAAACATCATGACATTACATAAACATTAACAAGAAATAAATAGCTATCAAATGATATACAAACCTCTGCTTACAGATCCATACCCTGATGACTCTAAATAGTTTCACAGTTTTGCACTCTGTGCTTATATTTGAATCACAAACGTTGGTAAATGTTGATGTCTCAATAGTTATAATGCAATTTAACACCTCACTGTAGGAGCATACACACATATTCAAAGGCAGATGAATTTTTTTTTTAAATCTCCTGGGCAAATATTCTCCCCCACATTGCCTTACTGTCAAATATTTTATACCTGTGAGATGACTTTGATTCCCTTTGCCTACACATGGAAAGATCATGTGTAGGGAAAGGTCCTACAGGGAAGTGGCTGTATCTGATTCCTTCTGGAAATGGATGCGAAAAGGGAAATTCTTTGGCAGTGCAGATGCACTTGCCTCATTTATCACCATCAGGGCAGCCTTGTCTTTTGCCCAAAGTGCTCCAGCCCTGCCTGCAGTGCAGACAGCTGAGGAAGAGAGTGGCATCTTTGCCTCAGGAGACAAAGCAGGACTCAGTGTTGGGTTTTTTGCTACAGTCCTTGGCAGAAATCTTAAAGGTTGTGTTTGTTTCTTTGGAGAGTCTTTGTTCCAGAATCTATCCAATGAATAAATTCTTCTGTTTGCAGTCTGAGCAAGATAAGCAAATGAGGAAGAGCTAGAAATCCCTTTTGCTTCCCTGTGATCTGATGGCACAAAGCCCTACGCTTTATTTATGATTTAGAAGATGAATCAAAACTTTGTTTTCCTGTGGCTCTAATTTGTATGAAAAGATATAATTTCTGTAGAAAAATCCAAGTCCTGCTCTTGCACTCTGATTCCCCAAGCTCAGCTCTGCTGTAGGCTACACTCAACCTTGAATCGATAGCTGAAATAGAAAGGTCCTAAAAACCATCAAAGTAACAAGTTATATTTTGCAAAAATGACAAATAACTTTGTCCTCACAGAACATGGAAACAACTTTACAAGCAAAGCAATAAAGAAAAAAAAAAAAAAGCATTGTTATTGCTTGAGTATATTATAACCCTCATTTGAAAAGAATCTCAGTCTGGTTTCAAATCACTCTGTGCATATGTTACAGAAAGTCTAGAGACATTTTGTTCCTTATTAATGAAGCATGAAGAAAATGGTACTGCATATATTTTGTTAGAAGTTTTGGCATCCTTATACATGCTGTACATTAAGCCTTCCCTAATTAGATTTTTGTAAGTTAAAAGTCTCAAGGAGGGCAAGCACACATGACTATTTCTATAGTCACATTGGTTTTCTCCCCCAAAATACTCTGTGTTATTTGGCACACCTCATCCTAAGATGACCTTTCTGGCAGCTGAATGGAGACAGGAGAAGAACAAATTGATCTTTTAGCTTACAAATACAGAAAGAATATTGGAAAGCATGAATGTTCTGGTGCTAAAAAATGTGGTTTTTTTCTTGGCAGTATTTATTAAAGTGTAGGACCTCTTAGAGAAGGCAGATGTGGGCAGTGATGGCAGTGGTCAGTGAAGATGCTCAGGGAGCTTTCCTCCAGCCTCCTGTGAGCCCACAGGAGCTGTGGCTGCCCCACGCCTGGCAGTGCCCAGGGTCAGGCTGGGCAGGGCTCAGAGCAGCCTGGAGATCTCTCCTTTGCTCAAAGTGCCCACGAGAAAAATGCTGAGGGTTTGACCTGAAGGCAGAAACCTAACTCAAGAGCAAGCTGGTGGCTTTGCCCTTGAAGAAGTCAGTACATTTCTGTTGTAACCCCTAATGTTTTTGCTTGTTTTGGGGGGTTTTTTGTGATGTAATACAAAAATAATGGGAGTTTTGATAAACGAGGGTCAGACCCACTGTTACAGCCAGCAGTTCTAATTCGGCAAAAAGAAAACTGGTAGTTCCAGACCTGGTTTCATGGCTTTAGAAACATTTGAGGGTGAAAAGGTCTAATTCAATGTGCTCGAGAAGGAGAAGCTTTCCCACTGCACAGGGAGCAGGGACAGAGAGCAGAGCCCTGCAGGGCAGAGCTGCAGCCCCAGGGCTGGAGCAGCAGCACCGGGGGCTGGCACAGGCAGGGCTCACAAAGGGTGGAGGCACGGAAAGGAGACAGGGCCACTGAGAAAGCACAAATGAAGGATGCTGAGCCCAGGGATCCCTGCTCAGCAGCAGAGCTGGGGCCCTGGCCAAGCTCTGCCACTGCCCTGCTGTCCCCTCAGTTGGGGACAGGGACACTTTGGAGTTGCCGTGTATGCTTTGTGTGCCTTTCTGTTTAATGTAATCCCCAGAAGCTTCTGCTTGTGTTTATAACTCAAACTGTAATGAAAAAGGAAATTAAAGCCTTTCTAATTTAACAAAAGAATGAAAATTGCATTCAGAAAGAGTGGGGGGAAAAGGCGCTTTCACTCTTTTGGGATTTGAGAAAATTAGTCCTGCAGTATTTTTTTTCCTGAAGAAAAGGAATATTAGATATATTAACTTCATTCTTTTGTCCTTTCCTCTCAATGTTCTAAATTCTTTGTATTTAGAAAGAGAAATGCTGCAATCCAGCCATTAAACTGATACCTTACTTCTCATTTTATAGTATTTTAATGCAGTCTTAATTCTGCAGACTATTTTCTCAATAAGCAAAGCTGGGTACTTATAGATAAAATTATTTGTGCTATAAAAAGCAACAGAACTAACACCCAATTGACTTGTATGAAAAACCTTCAGATGTGTGATAGGTGGAAGTGTGCATGTGTGTATATTTTTGTATAGAATCTATGTTTTAACATTCTAATTAAGTTACTATTTAGTATTGGTAGCTGCAAACTTTTCTTTCAAACGTGTTGGCTGATAAAACTATTCCCTAAAAAGGTTCAGAACCCTGAGTGTTGGGGTGGTTAAGTATAAAAAGGAATTTTAGGACTGTGGGTTTGAAAAATGGTCATTCCTCTTTGTTGTGTGTTTTTTAGCTCCTTCATTCAGGCAGATTTTAACATTTATTATATAGAGAATATGGGATTACAACACTTGGCTTTGCAGGAGTGAGATGAAAGAGTTCCTGGAGCATCTAGGCTGAGGCATCTCTGTGTGCAATGGTCCTGGGGAGCTAAACCTGCATGGAAAGGGAGTGGGAAAAGCAATGGTTATCCCCACTCAGCTGCCAACAAGCAGAGACACTGGCAAATTAAAGGACTTGCCCAAAAGCTGAAGCTCAAAGCTGGTTTTCCTAGGGCCAGAACTGATGTCTCTGCTGCAGGGCTGAGCAGCCATCAGGAGCAGCACAGTGTGCAAACAATTCTTGCATTTGCTTCCTCAGGCAGCTGAGAAACCTTTCTCCCCCATACCCCAATGTGCTTTATTTTCTTGGGCTGAGGTCTCTGGAAGGTGAGGAGTGAGGAAGGGCACTTAAGCAGTTTCATCAGCCCTTGGTAGAGAGGTTAAGAGGGCGAGGAGAATGAATGACCTTGACAAGGCAACAAAACCCTCTTCAGGGTGAGCACAGAGATGGTGACATGTCCTGGAGTCAGAGCTTTGTGTGGATGCCTTCAACATGATGGGTGCTGAGAGAGATCATACTGCCTGTGGGTGCCTCCAGTGATTGAGGGGCTGTTACTTGAGGAGAGCTGGTCACTAAATAAAAAGGACACGACCTGCTAGAGAAGAGCTTGGCTGTTTGATGTGACAGTGGAGTGGCCTGAGGCAGGAAACAGCCAGGGCACTGGGCTGGGGGTTGTTGCAAGCCCTGTCACCTAAAAGGTATTGAGCCAAATCAGCATGTCTTGGAGATAATACACCAGACTTGATAGACCACTATTTTTACAAGGCAGTTTTCAGGAAACAGTTCCCAGTGATAGGAAAGAGATGAAAAGTATCATAGAAATTTAGTGCATATAATCAAAACTTTTATTTCCTCATTGTGGAGCTCTGAATTTATGACCAGAGCTGTCAGGAGGAGAATGGCTGCTCTGCACATGAAGTGACCTTTGCAAACCTGGCTTTGAGAGTTTGCCTTTGGAAAGTATGGAAGAAATTCCTCTTTTCCTCTCCTTGGAAGGAGGGATGGCGTTCTCAGATCAGTAATATTTTGCCAGTAATATTTTCCCTTCCTTGCTGCCAGATTAGCATCCAGCAACTTGTTTTTCTCCAGCCTGTCTCACCACAGGAGTGGCTGGGCATTGAGGGACCAGATGGTGGGACTGACATCCCGTGGTGGCAAGAGCAGGACTGTCACCAGTCCTCTGGTCACTGCCTCTGGCACTTAGAGAGGTTTGGCTTCCTGCAATTTGTGTTGCTTTCTGTAGGGCTAAAGTCACACATGACAGAAAGCTACAGCCAGGCAGATCAGTGTGCTCCCCTAAACACAAGTTCTGAGTGGGCAGAAATTATACTCAGATTTGTGCTGGATTAAACAAAAAAATTTCAGCTAGAAGAAAACGTGAATGAGTGATGGTTCTGTTCCAAACAAAGCCCTTGAAACTTTCCTTTTGAGGAAATAATGAGAGGAAAGTAAAACAACATCAATTTTAAAAATCTCCCCCCAAAAAATAAGCTTCATTTTGGGTTCAATATGAAAAATCTTGTGGAAAAGTTTGATTTGCTTTAAGTCAGTCCAAAATCTAAAGTGGACCTCTCCTACTGCCTTGGTCCAACAACTGCATCAAGAAGCCATCCAGTGACACTGTTCAACTCTTAGTGAAATTTTCTCCCTTAGTTCCTTCTAAGTCCACTTGTTCACATGTAAAATATGCAAAAATTGCTAAAGTGGACATCTAGGTCTGATTTAAAGGGTTATAAACCAGGTAAGACCCTCATGACAGTGTCTGTAACTGCTGGGTCTTCCCTTCACGCTTCCAGGGCTGTTTGCAGGCTTTGGCCATTTCACTTCTGCCCTCTGCCCTTAGCAAAAACCCATGGAGGTATAAAAGAACAGGATTGCCTGGCACTGTCCTGATTTCAAGAGCAAGATTCCAGATTAAAGCCAACTTCTCCAATATGCCCAGCTTTGAGAAGTCAAAAGCAGATGGAACTTTTAAGAGACATGTCTGAAAATTAGGCTTGCGATTCAAAATCTGGGAATGAGACCCTTGGTCCATATGAACCAAGTGAGAATTTTTCCAGATTTCCTCAGGTTTAGGCTCCTGCTCTTGTTTTTGCATTTATGCTTTGCTCTTTTCCACAGCCTAATAATCCATCAGGCTCTGAGGCTTTTTATGCACAAGCTTAAATTTGAGAGTATTTGTTCTCCAGCTGAAATAATTTTGTTCTGATGGCAGAAACCTGTCTTTTGAGAAAAGAAGAATGAACAAAGAAAGAAAAATGCTTTTTATGACTTGAAACATTTTAGTACTTAGGCTTTTTTTTTAGAGCAGCTTCTTAGATGTGCCTATCCACATAGTATGACAGTTCTTCAGTAATACATTTAAACCAAATATTTCACCTACATTTGGTAATGGAATTGTGTCAAGTTCTTGCACCTTTTGTGAAAACAGACAGCTGGCCTCAGTGAAGAACTTCTGTTAATTCACAAGAGAGGAAATGGTTAATAAGTTCACTTTTTCTAAATATCAAAGGATGCACACTTGACAACTAGAACCTTACTCCACTGCTGTCAGAGCTACTTCTTCTTTTAAACAATGCCAGTGAAGGTCTGGACTCATTATTCCTGAATTTCCTCAACCACAGTTGTGTAAATCACCCACCTCTTTTTCTCCCAGTGAAACTGCATTGTTGTTCACTGGCTGAGGATCCTGGCACACCATTGTGGTGGGCAGCAAATACACAGTGCTGTCCTTCTGCTTCTACCCAGCCAGCAAAGAGGGACAACACTGGGGTGTCTCCAGTGGCTGTGCAGGGATGCAGTGTGCTCAGGGCTTTCTCCTTTGGGCTGGCAGTGGATCTCTTTCCTCCTGGCTTTGCAGGGAGCTCCTGTCCTTGCTGTGCTGTGCAAGGTGGTGACAGAAACGTCTGCAGAGACAAGGTTTGGACAGGGCAATCTCTAAAAGGCATCCTGAGCCAGAGCAGGCAGCTGAGGTGAGCTGCTGTGCATCCTCTTCTTTCAGTCTCTGCTTTGAAATGCTTGTAGTTTCTGTGCAGAACTTAAAAGAGACAATAACACCACCAACAAAAAAAAAAAAAAAAACCAAAAAGCCAACCAACCAACCAAAAAAAACACCCCTCACAAAATGTGGAAATAGTTCCATCTGTATTTAAAAACGTGTCACATTAAGCCCAGGGAGAAAGCCCAGGGAACATGCCAGAGTGTGGCTGAGCTGCAGGATGGCAGCTGAATGCTGAGAGCAGGGCACAGCACAGCTGGTTGTACCTGAATCGTGGTGGGAATTGCATGTGGAGACAGGAGTATGTGCTCTGAGTGAAAATGCACCTGCAGGAGTGAACCCATCTGAACAGAGCTGTTAACTTACAAACAAATGGAATATTGAGCTAACCTAAAAGTGACATAATAGAGAAACAGTCAGGGACCATACTGGTGTTCAGGTGGCTATTTTTAGCTTGTATTTACTAATTGCACAGGAGTAAGAAAAGTAGGTGTAATTACAAAGACAAATGTTCTTGGTAAGTGGAATAAGCTTTTTTCTGCATGGTGTCTCCTTCAGAGAAACTCATACATTCATTTCTAGTGTTTTTCTAAGAACAGAAGAGCAAGCTTACTAAATAGGTAGTAATTGGTATGAAGTGGGCAGCCAGTTAAATCTGAAAGCACTTGTACCCGCTTCTCTCTTCATTATATTTTTGTGTCATGTAGATGGCAGAAGTGCAGTAGCCTGACAATTTACTTGATTAAAAGTGACATTGTAAATATAGTCAAAGGCAATTTGTATTAGAAACTATTTTTGATAAGAAGGTTGTCCTCTAGCGTCATTAGCCTTTCTGAGATGAAAGACAATGAAACCCTAATTTCCATATAATTCTGCTTAGTATTTTTTAATAAGGCTTTGTATGTTATTCAGCCACGGGTTTTGATTTGCACAGATGGAACCAAGTGCTGGAACATTTTCAAAAAATGGAAGTATAAGGGTTGTATTTCAGGCTGGTTTCACTTTTCATTCCAACAGCAGTCATGCAGGCAGGGAGAAGTTAAGAGGAGGTCAAAAAATATTCATGAGCTATATAGTGCCCTGGGACCATGCTCAAGTCTCCCAATGACTTCTCTGTCTCCTGGCACAGCAGTTGTTGAACCAAGATGCAGAATTTATATTGCATTCCTCAAGGTTATGTTCTTATCAATATGTTTTTTCAAGGAAAAAAAAGCAGCAAACCAGAACACACCTCACACATCCCCCAAAATAACCCAAAATGGGTCAACCAAGAAAAAACTCACACACATGCTTCAGAGGCTCAGTTATTTCAGACAGTTTGGGTTCCCAATGTCATCATAAGGAACTAAAGATTAATCATATTTCATGTATTATTGTGGAGGCTGAAACAAATAATATCATCATCTCTGGAAGCTGTATTCGTGAAGCAGTGCAGCAAATATCTTTCTGTGGCTCTCTTATCAAATTTGGTGTTTATTAGTCCAAGGACAATTTCCCCCCCAACTTCAGCTCTTCTAATCAAATTGGGCAATTTTAAAACCAAGCTAATGGACCTCATTGCTGGGAGAGGCACTGCAAAATCCCTCCTTTTTCTTCTGTGTTGACTTGGCAGAGGTAAAAGATATAAAACTTTTTTCCTGCAAGGAATATCAGATAATTCTGTTCCAGTTTAAAAATCTGGAAATGCACAGAGTATAAATATATACTTAAGACTTTCAGCAAAGTAAGAACAATTTTCCATGGCATAGCAGGTTACTTACTCTGCCACAATTTATTGAATTGACTCATGTCATTTCTCCTTTCTCTACAGAACTAATCAGGGAAATTAATTTCTACAGTTCTACGACTAAAATACAAGGAAAAAAGCAACCAAATTAAGGAGATCCATCTCCATGTTTGAACAGAAAAGCCAATATAAAGGATGCTCAAGCAGCAGGTATACAAAGTAAGTGAGGACCACAACTTTAGTCATGCTTCCAATAGAGTTGTTGCCATTCCTTCAGCTGTTTCCTTTAAGTAGCACCTGCCTGTCAGGGCTCCTCTCACACACAGCCATAGGGCAGCTCTGTCTGTTCTCCCTGTTGGCTGTGTCAACTCTTCTCACCTGTGCAGCCACTCAAATCCAGCCCTTCACACAATTCCTGCAGAGGATTTGTGTGGGCAACTCCTCCAGTGCTCAGGAAAAATGTTGTGGTCTTTCATGAGGGTTGCAGCCCAGGGAAAATGTTTTGACTAGGGACATGGAGGGGAGGGCTCCAAACTGTTAATGAAAAATTAAACCAACTATTCCCAGAGTGCAGTACATCTATAGAAATAGTTTGGAAAGATTTCTGATTCCACAGATTTGTCCTCAGGTGTCATCCTCATTTCTTTTATTCCTCTAATCTTTCACTCTTTGTGAACCAAGCCAACAACTACAGCAATGAAACTGAGCCTGCAGCCCATCATCAGCACATGGATTCTTAGAAGAAAAAGTGAGACACAGAAACTCCTCCCTTGCCTTGTCCCTATCCTCTCCACGTGCTCCTCTCACACGGGAATTGTTCTGTGCAAGTGTCAGTGCCTGGAGGGGGAATCAGGCACAAACCTGTACAAATTTTGGTGTGGGTTTGGGAGGACATAGGGCAATGGCAAATTCAGCAAGGCAGGATTAAACCAAAAAATGAGGAAATGCAGATGGCACAGTGCAAGGGGAGCAATGCCTCATGTTTGCTATGCACTTAAAATGAGGGGGGAAATAAAAGTGTGACTGAGCAGCTGCTGCTGGATGACAAATACAAAATCCTGTGAGAACAGCAGTGCACACCTGCAGCATCACCACCTGCTGCAGCCAGGGAGGTGGAATTAAAACCTGAGAAGGAGGGGAAATAATTGCTTAGTATGCCCAGATTTCGAGGCACTGAGGAATGATAATATCCAAGCCATGTCTGTTGGGCAGAGACGAGGAGAGTCTGTTGGCAAGACAGCATCAGTTCCTCAATTACCATCCCAGGGGAGATGCCTCCATCCTTTTGGTTGAGCAGATCAGCCCCAAAATCTCATTGCCTATGATTGCTAAAAGCTGCGTGCTTCACAAGCCACCTCCTGAATTTCTGCCCTGTTTTTATCTTGGACTGGTTGATTGCTACCCCTGATATGAATATTGAAACTCTAATTCCAGTTGGGAATGCTGAAAGGTGGGTTAGGAGCCAGGCTGTGAGGGAAAAACTGTGAGCATCAAGGGGGTGCCAAAGTAACTAGGAGTGAGGGTGGTGATGCAAAGAAAAACAAAGAGGAAATTGAGGTTGTTCACACCAAGAAAAGCTGATTGACAGCAGAGGATGGCATGGGGTGAGTTGATAATGGAACACCACTGAGGGACTGGACTAATGGCTGAGCAAAGTGGCTCATTTTGGGATTGTCACAAACACGAGGGCATGGAAATCCTTATCAATTAATGATTATTCTGAGAAGTTGTGAGGGAAGATCATATGGAAAGATAATTGGTTAGACAGGGCTGCAGAAGAGGAAGAATTGCAGTGGAAAATGCTGAAAGTCATAAGTCACCTGAGCAGTAGAAGAAGAAATTAAATTAGGAAAGGAGAAAAGTTGGAGGGCAGGGGGCAAGAGGAGGGATCAGAGACATGGGAACAGCACAGTCAGGTGACCAACAGAAAAATAATATTTGGGAGCAAAATCAGTAGTGGGCAGGATAACTGAAGATGGAGGAAGGAAAAAATGGTAAATGCATGAATTAGCATGAAAATGTGGAATGTAGACAATGAAGGACGAAGCTTAAAAGATATAATAGGGCATTTTATCAAAAGAAGATGCACTTGGAAAATGACACAAACATTTCTTTTCAGAAGCCTTTTACCATATCCCCTTGGTTTTATTTTTTAAGAAAAACAACAAAGCAAAATGGAAAAAACCCAAAGCTTTTAAACAGTCCTGGCTGTTTAATAGAGTGGTTGGGACATTATGTTAAGAAAATGCCATGCCTTTTTGTAAGCTATTCGAAGAAACCTCAAAGGGACTTATGTTCCATGGAGACAGAATCTTGACAGTCCTCATGGAGCAGAAAAATTTTAAAAGAATGAATTTTAAGGGGAGAAGCTGCCCCAAATTTCTAAGGGTATTTCCAACTTGCAATGTAGTATCTACTTTAAGAAGAGCTGAAAAGGTTTATTCAAGGGTTATGAAAATTATGTTCCCTTTAAAGTTATTTATAGTTAAACACTCAAAAATCATTAGTCACTTTAAAAAATGTTGGCCACTTTTTTGTATACTACATTTTTCTATGAGTACTTATATATTATGCAAAATACACAGTGTCTCTGAGCCAAGGGCTTTTGGTATAAATTGAGTGGGTTCTAAACCAAAGCAGAATTATAAATAAATGTAATTTATTGCACATCTTACACTTTCTCTTTTCCCTTCCAACCCTCAGTCAGAAAGATCTAAGACACTGAGCATTGTGTGCTCCAGAGCTTGTCAGAGTAGAACTTTACTTCTGTGTGGAAAGATTTCTTGCATTTCCACAATTCCCAGTTTGTACTTGCAGAAAATGGTACCAGGCATCTGGATCTCTGATCTTTGTGGAGCCAGAAACTTTGAAGGCAGTGAATTACTTCCTATCTGCAGGAAAATCATGCCCATTCTCACTTCATGAATCTACAGCAGACAGCGAGCTCCTTCATGGCACTTCTGTTTACTCCATATATAAAAAGGCTCTGTTGATGTTTTAAGCTCCTGTTTGTGAAGCCAGAGCATAACAAAATCTTGCTTGTGAGCTCAGATCCTCCCTCTCAAAGGAGTGTGCCATTTGAACAGGAAACTCTGCCAAAGGAAAATGAGAGTTTCCCAAATGAGTACCTGTGGAGGGGGAAGTGCTGACCCCCTCCGTGAGCTCTGCAGACAAACCCTGTGGAAGTCACAGGGACACGAGGGTGCCTTGGGCTGATGGGGGGTTTTGTGGTTTGGGGTTTGTTTTGTTTTGTTTTGTTTTTTCTTTTTCTCTCAGCAAAACTGTCCTTCCATTTTACAGGGTGGGAAGTGGCACAGAGTAAACATTATCCAGTAGTACGAGGCATGAAATAAAATGAGGAGAAAAATCAAGAAGCACCATTTATAAAACAGACCAAGGGGAACATTTCACTGCGAGGTGAATCTGTACTTTTAGACCTCCTCAGCTATTAAATCACCCTCTTTCCTCTCATAATGAGGATTCCATTCTGAGAGTTAATGTACAGCTCATGCATACACCCAGATGGAAATGCAATACATTTTGATAACCATATGGTACAACATGAAAGATAGTCAAGTATAAAGATTATAACAACCCAGAAATTAATTTAGTGCTGAGCTTGATCTAGATCCCACTAAAACCCAGCATAAGCTTTTTCAATGACATTTGGGTCAGGTCTTTCAGGTCTTTCTGTGCTCTTTGTGTGTGACTTAAGATTATTTGTCAAAGGTCAGCATAGCTGAGCATTAATAATAGATAGCTTGAAGCATTCTCTCCCTTTAAATCTGCCCACAAACCACCTTTTTGGGATTTCAAGGGGATTTTCACTATTTTGCTCTCCCTAAAACAATCATTAGATAATGTTCAACTTGCAGACATAATTTGTGCTAGCAATAATGAATGGAAAAGTGTTCCTCCATGAATGACCAGGTGAGAGTGATGTGAAAATACAGCATTTAAATACAAGATAAAGTACAGCAGATTACAGACTGGTTATGATTCTAGGGCAGTCTCTATTCTTTGCAACCAGGAAAATAGCACAGGCTATCTAGAAAGCAGGTAATTTTTTCCCCAGGTTTTGGAATACCAGTCATTTTCAAAAGATTTTGGAGTCTTTCTAAGAGCAAGTTGTGGTGACAAAAACTCGGGCCTTTAAAAACAAAAGACAGGGCCATTGTACAAGTGAAAGCAATTGCTAATAAAGAGGCATTAGCTGAGTAAATATTACCACCCAGCTCCACTTAATTAAATGCTTTGCTAAACACATGCAAGTACTTTTATAGATACCCAATATGCAGGGAAATGCCAGCTGACTTACTGGATTCTCATTTAGGATTTCCTGTTTTCAGGGCATCTGAACAGAGCTGCTCTGTAGCACTTCCCTGGGATCTGCTGAACGTTCAGGGACCACAGTGTCACTAGCAAGCAGACACAGGAAAAGCACAGCAAGCCTTGAGCACAATGTGGGTTTGCTCCCCACAAGGCCCCCAGCAACACCTTCCATGGACTTTCCCAGATGGAATTCCTCTTGCTGTGTGTGGCACTGCCCTGAGGTCAGAGCCGTGGATGTCTGCCAGCTCTCCATCTCTAGCACAGCAGCTCCTGTTAATAGCCTGGATCTCTGTTAGCAGCCACCCCTCTGAGAGCTGCAGAGCTCTGGTCCTGCCGTGCAGGGCCTGGGGATCAGCACTGTGTGCCTTTTCCATGGAATACCTCCTGCACTTGGGCATCCTGGGTGCTTTGAGCTTGTCTCACCCTGCCTTCCCAGCCCCCTCCAAACAGCCTTCGTTCTAAAGCAGCTGCCTTGGACAGGAGCCAGGTTTTTGACTAAGAAAGATCAATTTAAATGGATGTTCATCAGAGTTTAATGATCCTTGTTAGCTCCACGCCAGGGGCAAGATCGTCTCCTGACACCTCTGCAGGTATTATCACTCTGCAGAGGTAAGAAGACAGCAGGAGAGATCCTCATCCAAAATGGAGCTCGCAGGCTGACACAGAGCCCCTGTTAATCACATCTCAGGCAGCTGCACGCAGACAGATTGCCACCCTGCACATATTTCTGAGGTGAGGTGCTCAGAAGGTCATTGCTTATTCTTATTGCTGAAGGGGATTCAGGTTGTATTATGGCTATTTATTGTTCTGAGGATTTCTGGGTTTTATTAGGGATGCTCGTAATCAACCTGCAATGTTATCTTCTAGCTCAATGAGTAGCACAGTTTGCTCAGGCTGCTTATTTCCAGAGAGCAGGCAGTGTACCTACCACCCAAAACACACAAACAAATTCATTCCCAGTAGGATCATAACCTGCAGTTCAGGGAGTCAATTTTTCTGCAGTAGCTTCAGTGTTCCGTGGAGTCTCATTAATGCACATTTTTTAAAATCTGCACAGATGCCTGAGCAGGCATTAGGAACCTCAGAAAATCCAACCTTTAGTTTTGCATTCGGTGTGACTTGACTTTTTGTAGTGTATGATAAGGTGGTGAGACTAATTGCTGTCAGAGCTGAATTCATTGGAGTTCTGCAAAACACAGATTTGTGTTAGTGTGGCCATGGAAATGTTATGCTCCATGTGCAAATGCTCATAGACTCAAACCTTATCAAATGTGTCACAGAACCAGTGCTCCTCTTGAACCTGTAAACTTTTCAAAGCTATTAACTTTTTCTAATTTACATATCTATACACTGGGGTCATGGTCCTTACTTCTTGCCTCTCTGCATCAGGATATGTTCAAAAGAGTAGAATATAGAAAGGGTCCATAAGATTTGAGCAGAAAAATTGCTTTCTTTGAAATGTCTGGGTTTGGGGTTTTTTTACATCTTTGTAAAAGAAGTATATGGGTATAACAGTCTCTCTTTTTTTAAATCAATAGTTGAAAGTGATTTGCTCTGATTAGGCTCTCAAGATTGCTCCAAGTTACAAGATTGTTGGGTTTAAAACAGCAGGTGAATTTTCTGTGCCGCTTAATCCCAGCAGAGTTCACATTTTGCTTTCTAATCCTAAAAGACCCTTTCTCCCTCTCAGATCTCTATCATTTGTGCTGCTGTGATGGTGATCTAAGTATTGAGTGAGTATTCAGTAGTTCCACCTTTGCAGGTGGTATCTCTTTAAAGTTAAATCAAGCCTTCATTCTTCTGAGGTGAAAACACTGAAATCCCCCATAATTAACAGTGGATGGGATTTTCCCCAATAATCTTAAGAGCTGAGAGGATCAGGGAGGTCTGTCCTGGTGCAGGGCTGTCCATCACAGCAGGTCAGTGTGATGGGCAGAGGGGAGAGCAGAAGTCCCCAGAGCAAACCACCCAGAGGAGGGCACAGAAAAGCAGAGAAGAGTCTCCCCTGGGCTTTGCAGATTCATGGTGGATATTCTCTCAGTCCTGGAAAAGTTTCAAGGTACTCAACAGTTTTTTACCCTGCCCTTCACCAGTCTCAGATGAAGCCTGTGGGCTCTGTGTGGTCCTTAATTCAAAGGGAAAGCAGTGCCAAGCCTTGCAGTGTGTGCAGTCCTCCAAGATGTGACAAGTGACAGGGTGCCATCACTGTCCTGAGGGATGACAGGGCTGTCCTTTGCATCCAGACTGCTCCAGGGGGTTTAATTTCTTCTGATAAATGAAAGGCATTAAGAAACGTCTCCTGCCCTTTGAAGATACACCAAGAAATTTCACTTAGCTTAAACACAATATAATAGGGTTGTTAATCCCGGAGTTTGCCTTAAAAATATGGGTTTTAAATGGTTTGAAAGTGCACTGCAGAAAAGTCATCAAAATGGCTTGGTAATAAACAGACATTTCTCATCATACACCAGGAGAGGCTTCATTTCTCAGTGGTTAAATAGTAGCATTAGAGATGAGCTACTCAGTGATTTTGTTTGCAGGGTAAATGAATGTCCAGATATATTCTTACTGAGGAAGAGCTATCTCACCATTACTGAAAAATAAATGCTAATGTTAGAGTCATAATCTGCTTTAACCAAATAATGCACAACAATTAAGTGTTAAATTATTGATGTTATAAAAGGCAAAACAGCCGCTAGGCACAGGAGTTTCCATGACTTCAACACTGAATAATGAAAACTTTCTCCCCATTTTTGTCAAGAGTGTTATTAAAATGTAATTTTTTTTTCCTTTGAACTTTGAAGTCTATTTAAGCAAGGCCATTGGGGAAAAGTTAATTAAATTGGGAAAACTAGCTGGCATATTTACCATTTCAGGGGCCATGCTGTATTTTTGCAGTGAGAGGTGAATTGGGTTTGCATTCAGAAGAGCAACCTGTCCAGAGTCAGCCCTGAACAGCAACAAACCACAGAGGCAAAATCTGAAAAACAACTACTGGCTAGTGAGGTTTACAGCTTTATTTCATCTTTAAGACTACTGAGCATCTTTGTGTGTTGATAAATAAGTATTAGAAGGCAACTTGAGGTTGTTTCTGTGGGACAGCATTCCCTGTACAAGGAAAAAGAGAAAGTTTGGGGTGCAGTAGCCTTTTAGTTTAGCACAGAGAAACAAAGCTGAAGAGCTGGAAGCAGACAGCACAAAGATTCAAACCAAATTAGATGCTTTAATTATGCAGCAAGTGCTGAGGAAAGGTGTGGACTCTCCATCCTCAGGTCTGTGACACAGAGCCCAGTCTGGGTGACCAGGTGGCCCTGAGGGGCTGTCACCAGGACGTGTGTGGGATGGCAGGGATGTGGGGCATCCAGGGAGGAATTGTGGTTTTAGGTTTATGGCACAAGCTGCAGTTTGTAGCAGCTCAAGAAGGTGGGATGTGGGGGGAAGCTGATGGCAGGGTCTCACCAGCTGCTTTTTCACAAACCTGCAAATGTGATGTTGCACATCCCCTAAGCCTTTAGCAGGATCAGATCATTGGTACTTCTGGATTTCAGGCAGCAAAAAATCTCAATACCTGGTGATATTGGGCACAGCCATAAACCCCTGACAAGAAATATGCAACATGTTGGGAACATTTGACAAGTTTAGTAACTGTACCACAACCTAAATGAGGGTTTTGTTTGTTGGAGACTTGTTTATTTTTTCTTTATATTTTTTTTACATGAGCCTGCTGAATTATTTAGGGGCTGAATTTTAAAATTAGAAGACATGGCATTAAAAAAGCGATGAATATTTTATGAGGGGTTCTGGGATTTTGTGGTATCAAAATACACGTGGCAGCCTTGGAGACTCCAGCATGGAGCCACAGTTGCATTCAGTCGCCCCTGTGTGACCCTCAGTGCCCATCAGAGCTGCAGCACAGAGCACAGGGCTCACTGCATCCCCCAGGGCAGAGGGAACCCCACGGCACCCCCTCACACTGGCTTTCAGCAGTTTTCCCTTTGGTGGTGAATAGGAACACAGTGTTTGGGATCAGTGCAGTTCCTGCATATTCTGTGAGTGATTTTGAGGTGAGGAATGTGGGGTTTGTTTTACATTAACAGGAGAGGTGAGGGGAGTTGCAAAATCCATTTGAGACTGCTCCATGGGATCAGCAAAGCTGCTGGGAAGTCCAGGATGCTGGAGGAGCAGGAGTCGTGCAGAGACCACAGGAATGAAAAGCACAGACTGGCAGGGATAGAATCTTAGGAGGTTTCTCTCCAAGGAGGAGCAGCAAGGATAAGATTCATGAGCTTTCCTCCAGGACACCATCAGGTATCCCAGAGGGATGTGTGTGAGCAGGATGCTGAACTCTGAGCTCTGTCTGTTCTTCAGTAGATCCCTTAGCAACCTTTCAGGTCAACCAAGACCTGCAGTAAGTACTGATGGCCACAGCCAGGCTTTCTCCAGGGTAATTTGTGTAATGTGTCTAAATGTATGGGAGATAATTTCTGGGGACTCTTCTTCTTATGAATTAGCAAGCCTTGCTGACACAAATCAGGAACTCAATAGAATATTCAGCCAGCACATTAAATCTCCCTCTAACGTGCAGCGTGCTGAGACACTCTTCATTATTAGCAGGAGTACGAGGAGCTGAAGAAATGCCAGCTGTCCCCTCTGATGGTGGCACAGGCAGGAATAATTGGAGCTGTGCTGCACGGCTGGTGTGGATGGAGCTGCTCTTCAAAGCTGCTCTCCCTGTAGGTGCTACACAGAAATCCTTGATAATTAAGCAGCTCTTGGTGACACTGCAACATTAACAATTCCTCAGGAATGCGTTCAGTGTGCTTGCAGGCACACAGGCCCCAGTATGGTCAGGATGGCTGTGCTGGGGATGCAGCCTGAGCTGGTAAAGCAGCACAGCCCCTCTGGGTTCAGAGAACCCACAGTCACAATCTGCCCTGTCTGCAATGTCAGAGCAAACCCTTGTCCTCAAACCTGAGAAGAAACGGCCCTTTGGGCTTTCCCCCAGTCTTTGACTACAGTAGTGGGGAAGAAAATATTTTTTGGCAAAGCCTAATTTTTGAAAGGGGCTAAACTTTCATGCCAGAATAGAAGTTGAAACTTTATCTCGTGAAGCTTACAAAAATCTGATGGTATTTATTTAATTCCTTGTTTCATTTTTATACACATCTACCTTTCCTGCTTTGTTTTCCAAAGCAGGAGACACTCAGCCTTTGTGCAAGGCTGATCTTGGTGGGATGTTCTGGCAAGAAGTTCTGGCAGTTCCCTGCTGTACTCACCACCACTCTCTGCTACTAACCAGGTACTGAGGGATGACTGCACATCTGGTTTTTGTTTTGTTTTTTTTCAGGAATAGATCTTCAAGAATTTTAAGACCTATCCTTACGAGAAGATCCATTTGCCTTAAGAAAAAAATGAAATAAAAAAAATTAAAAACTTGAAAGATGAAAGTTCTGCTCTGCAGATGTGATTCTGGAGGAGAAACATTTCTTGCTGAGAGATGACTTCACAAACTTACAAACTTACAGGCTTCGGGAGACACAGCCCCTCAAGCTCCTCCAAGAATGTGTTTATGAGAGCCAACCTGTTTACAATTACTTAACACCACAAATCAAAGCATCCTTTCATAGCATCACCAAACAATTCCCTGGACCATATCAGAAGAAGGAGTTAATTTTCTCTGACCAGATTATGCTGCAATTATAATGTACACCAGAGAATAATTTGTTCCTCCATTGCAATGCTGGAGATGTTTTCTCCCTTTCACAGCATCAATTTCTCCAGCTATTGGCAAATACTGTAACAAAGAGAAGGAAGTGGTTTCAAATGTGTCCATCGTACTGACATGGATTGTAATGAGCATGGAAAGTGGGCCAACATTAACTCTCATAGTGTCAGTAGCATAAGCCCAAGTGCCAAGCCATTTCAATTAATTATGTGCTAATAGTCTCTGGGCTGATGCAGTGTTCAGCATGCTCTGTGTGTACAACTTATCCTCATCAGTTCTATTTTTTCCTTTTTGAACAAAAATTAGCAGTAATCTCTCAATTCAGTGGAAGCCTTCTGTTGCAGTCCAAAAGTCAATGCAGCATTCAGGCTTCATATGCACGTTACCATTCCCTCAGGCCCTTGTGGAGGTGGAGTTTTTAGGAAAGTTAAACACCATCAGTGTCCTGTGTGCTGCTCTGGCACAGCAAAGTCACTCCAGAGCTGCTGTGGGCAAGGTTTACAGCTACTCTGGGGCACCAGGCAGCCAAAAAAGCAAAAGCACAACAGAAAATAGGATCCTAATAGCCAGAAAATCATCAGAAAAGCTTTTATTTAGGCAGATATGTTTTCTAGTTTGGGTTTTTTTTAATCACCTCTTTCCAAGGAGTGGCTCTTAGACTCTCAGGTTTGATTGATGGTTGATGATTCTCTGGTTGTGGAATGTCCCTCATTGCAGTTCATTGAGGAATGTCATCTCTGGACCCTTTTCACTATGACACCAAGTGTTTTAGAAAAACCTAGACTGCTCTGGAGAACTCTCAGTATGATTAAATATAGAATTGGAGGCAAAGCAAAATCTGCACGTGGTGCTGTGGCAAAGCCCCTGTAATTGCTGGGATCCTTCTGGTAGAAAGCTGCCTTGGAGGAAGGAGCTCACAATTCAAGGCTGATTTGGAAGGATTTGGGAATCTGCTCTCTGGCTTCTCTTTTAATTGCTGTTTAGCTGTAAACATTCCCTCAACCCAGAGTGGATGGCAAATATCAAAATCAGAGTAATTAAATGATTGCAAGTACTAATGAAGATCCTAAATAAGCAGACATCCGAAGCAGTCAGCTTCAGGACCACATCAAGTCTTCTTCATATCTATGAGACTGCAGCTTAAAAATGAGATGCACTTTTCTTCCAGCTCACCAAATTACAGATAATAATGGGATATTTAAATATCTCTTCTGTCCAGGCAGGAAAGCACTGCAATACTCAGTATGTAGTAATATAGTAAATGTACAATAGTCATGCTTATTTTGACTATTCTCTCTCCAATTAGTATTTATTTTCAAAAGACAGATGGTAACATTCTGTGCTGTAAGGTAATGTGTGCTATTAACACAGTGCAAGATCATATTCATATCCTTATCATGCAAGATCATGCACATACAGGCCAAGAATAAAGCCAAGCTTTGTTCTTCTGGTGAGCTTATCTTTGCCTGTGAAGAAAACAAAAAGGATTCCAGTCCAAAATCTGCGCTTCTAAACCACATATTCATTCCATATAAAACAAAATCTCTTTGATTTTTACTCCCACACCTACCCCAAAGACCTGGGTACCTGTGCTCTGGGTACACAACCCCCCAGAACTCATATTTTCTCACAAGCACCAGGACCTGTCCACAGAGGTATGGACAATGTGACCTCTAGAAACCATCACTGCCCCACTCCTCGATGGAGAACTGTGATTTTAGCCAAGGCTGCTCTCTTTGCTGCTTGAAATGAGGAGGAGTGGAGCAGGAGGACGACTGTGGAAGGTTCTAGTAGTAAATATCCAGAGACTACCATCCCTGTCAGAAGGGATGGATGTTTCAACAGCCAGTCAGCCAATTTCACGCTGAAATTAAAGTTGTCACTCATCAGGTGGCCTGCTTGGTAGATAAGTGATATTACAGCTTCACATACCCAACCTTTTCCCATTGGCCAGAGTTTGATGCAGAATCCTTGCTGGCATGCCATTGACACATAAAATGTAGCAATTATTGCTAGCATTTTTATTCTCAAGGTTTTTTGGCACATTGAGTTCAGCTTCCCATTTGCTACGTTTGATACATGTAAACAATCCAATTTTTCATCAGTTCTGCTCAAGAGCTCATCAGTGACTGCATATGGGTGTAATCAAGTAAGCATCGTTTACTAAATCCAAACCTTAGTTCTTCATTTCCATCAGCTCTCACTTCTTTTTATATTTCCTAGAACAGCTCCATATTTTTAAACAGTGTTAGTCAGGATTCTCTTTTGTTTGTTTGTTTTAATCTTACTGATATAATTTCAGTGGTTCTTTTTTTTCTTGCTTGAAGTGTAATTCTACTTTGCCCACATAATTTCCTTGCAGAGCCAGATGGACAGAAATGGTTCCATGCCATGCTTGAAGCCTTCCATCTTATTTACACAAGATAAATCATGTTGCTAAACAATTCTGGAGAACGTGTTCACTATATAATATTTACTGATTTTGTCAATCAAGTCATTCGTATCTTTCATCATTCTGCTGTTTTCTACACACATGTAGTGAAAAAGGGGAAAAAACCAAAGCTGTAGAGAAGATGATGACAGGAATCTTGTGAGATGGATGAATTTTCCTACCATTGTTTTGCCCTCAAGGTGACAAATAGAATTTTTTTTTTTAATTTTTTTTTTTGGTCACCCTTTTTTCCTCTTCTCCCTGAAGCACACAGAGCTGCCTTGGGGTAAGCAGAAAAGCTGCTGGTGCCAGTGCTGAGGAGCAGAGTACAACCCCTGCTGCTCTGTCAGGTCTCCCAGCTGACTTGTGAGCTCAAGATTCCGTGTGTCTAAATACTCCTGACGTGCATCTCTGGAAATACATGCATGGAAAAAATAAATTTATTTCAGGAGAGCACACCAGAGGTTTTGGGAAGATGTACTTGTAGCAAGTTATCTGCAGTGCATATTGGATATCTTTATTCAAGTACAGCTCTTCAAAGCAGTCTTTCAAGGGGGCAGAAATTCCCATTGTGGTGCTCAAAGACAGAGACTTCAAGGCAGAGGGAGTGAAAACCCTCCCAGTGCAGTCAGACATCTCAGCAGACACGAGCATTTCTCCCTCCTTCATGCTTGCCTGTTGCTGCCCTGCTATGCTAATCACCCTTCTGAAGGCTGACTGTACTTCTCATTTAGTTCAGTGGCAAAAAGCTTTCAGGACAAAGACAGAGGCTGATGTTTTTTACCCGTTTGCCTCCTTTGTCTTTCAGAGGTTTTTAGCTCAGCCTCTTCTGTTCTTTGTGTCATCACCACTCTCAAAGACTAAGAGAAGGACAACCTGGGCTGTGCAGCACTAAAAAAAACATCAATTTTCCTGCTCAGGCTTTTGGCCCAGCCCACCTGCCCAGGAGAGAGCCTGGACCCCAGAGCCTGAGCCTGGACAGGAGAAGATGTGCTGGGAAATTCCCAAGACTTTTCCTCTCTGTTACTGATATTTTTACCCATGCCTGGATCAGCTCTGTTCCTTAATTGAAATCATCCTGTCCTCAGCATGCTTAATCCTGTCCTTCGTGGGAGTCCTTTCTCCTCCCTGTGCTTTCTGCTTGCATGTTTGCAGCTGAGTGTCACTGTTATGGGACGTGGAACATGCTGCCTTCCAGCTTTTAATACCTCTTTCAACTGGAATATTAAATCTTTTCACCATAGGCCTTCCTATTTCTCCCATTTCCTGCATAAACACTGTGTGAAATGCTGGGAATTCCCTCATCTGGACCCAAGTGCTTTGTGATGAGTACTAAGAGATATCTTACAACTTAAAAATTATCTGTTCTATTGCAGTGGGAAAGACTTCTGCAGTTTTTCTCTTTTCTCCCTTGTCTGAGACAGTACCTCTCTATTTTTACTAATCTTGATTTGACAGTGCTGGAAATTCTTCTTTCAAAAGCAAATACAGAGTCCAAAAAAGAGCACCAGTTTCTCCTGTCTTGAAGGATCAGACTCTTCAGCTTCCCTTGGTGAGAGTTACTTTATTTGTTTTACCATAATTCCCTTTCATTTTTGCTGTTCACATTTTTCATTTGCAGGGCTATGATGCAGGAAAGCTGCTTCAAGGTTCACTACAGTAGCAGTCAGGAAATCATGTTCTCTCCACAACACTCAGAGTTTCCAGCTCCCAAAGGTCATCTGTAGGAAAGTCTGTGTGAGGAAGTACAAGAAAAGGTCTGGAAATGATTATCTAAATCCGTGTAACTGGTTCCTGGAGGCCACACAAGAATAGCCATCCCTGCTGGGTTTGAGATGCAGAAGGGAAGAGATCTCCTAGCTCAAGACTTTCCGAATTAAGCAAGAAGAGTGTTGTGTCAATTAGCAGAAGTACAAACTGAGCTTGTACTTTTCAAATTACTCATTTTCACCAGTCCTAAGGCTCTGATTCAGCAAAGCAATGCAGCTGAAATCACTCCTTCCCAGCAAGTCTCACCAGCCCAGCTACAGCTTGAACCCATGCCTTCACTTGCTAGCACAATTAAAGAAAATACCCTGATTCCTTTGACCATTTCTTAAAATAACTTCAAAGGGATTTTTTTATGGAGAATTTCTTGTGGGGAAATACTACAACCAAACAGCAACGTGTTTTAAGAGTCTCATCTCACAGGAGTGGCTGTGTTTGCTGCATTATGATCTTGGTAGAGCCTTTATTGTAATGCTCTAGAGGCCAGGTTGAAATCCCTGATTTGCATCTTAAATCCTTGCTTATAACCCAGTGACAAAGTATTTTTTCAGCAGTTTGCCAATGCAGTGATTTGTTACTTGGTTGTACAGATAGTTAATGTGAATAGTTAATACAATTTGAATGCTATATTAGGGAAAAAAATCATACAGTTTATAGAGCAATGTAGTGGAAAATCCTCTCATAGTAAGAAACTAACATGGCATTTGTAGTGTTGGATGAGCTAGTCATGTAAAAATGGTAATGTAAACATAGAAATCTGCCATTTTTAATGCTGTTTCTTTCCCAGACATTATTGATGCACCTGTTATCTTAGTCTGCAGTTATTTGTTTAATAACTATATATTAGGAACTTGTTGAAAAGGTACCTTTACCTTTATGGACTGTTTGGCTTGGATCCAGCACAGTGTAAAAATAGAGCTTTATCTGTTCATCCTATCTTATATCAATAGGCTAAGGCATTTTTTTCTCATCTCCACTCATTTTTAACTATGGAAAAATGATAATTAGTCAGAAGAGGTAGTGAACAGCACAGTGGAAGGTCCTTATGAGTAAACTGGAAAAAATGCGACCTTAAAAAAGCAAAAAGTAAAATAAAAAGTTGCTTAAACACCCTTCAAATAGTTTGTTTTTACAGCTACAAAAAGTGTGGGAAAATAGATTGATTGAGGCAAGCTGGACAATGGTTAAACAACATGAAAGTGTTCACACATTGTCACAGTGTGGGGTTCCTCTCTGAGGTTCAGGTGTGAGAGGGGGCACCCCACACAGACACGGTGACCAAGAGCCGAGCCAGCACCACTGTGGCACTCCTGCTCTCACCAGGTGCCATAAAAACCCAACCTCCTGCTGCTGCATGGCTCATTGTTCGTGGCCAGGCGTGTGAGAAGGAGAGAAGCTGTTTACTCAATAGAGTTAAAGTCTCTGATTGTTGTTACTGCTTTGTTCAGCCAAAATTACAGAGAATTGTTTCCCAGGACTGCTGTGTTTGATCACACTGATTGCTGGTGCTTTAACAACCATTGGTATTAACAATTACTCAAAGTTGCTGGCACTGTTTGAAAAACTTCTCTTGCCCCACACAATTTGCTGACAAAGAAAGCTGTTCTCCCCTAGATCTCTTGACCTGAAAAGCTCTCCTCTCTTTTTAAGTTTTCAATGTAAAATTTCAGATGCATGTAAGCAAATGTAAGCAAAAAGGGACCGTGATTTATTTGTTTTTTTTAAAACAAAGTTGCAATTCAAGTGAAGCACATTTTATGTACAAAATGAAATGTCTCAGTAGAGATGGACCTAGATTTCTTTTGTTGTTTTTCAGATAAAGTGAGTTGACATTGTAAAACCGCATCTTCACTTGGACAGGAAAACTGTATCCTTCCCAAGCCTGGCTATTATCTCAATACGATGATAAGGTTTTCTTGTCATTCCATTCTTTGAGAGACAAGTGTCAGCTCACTTTGACTCACCACTGAGTCACAGTACAAGTTCACTTCAAAGGCAACCTGCCCAGAGCCCCAGACACGAGGCTGTGAGTGAAGCACAGTGACCCCACCACGCTCAGTCAAACTGTGATTTTACAACAGCAATGACATGCCCGTGTTAGCTGGCAACAGATAATTCCTGAGTATCTGAGCTGTGGCTCTAAGATGTAATTTAAGGTTTGTTTTTTTTTAATAAGCAAAAAAAATATTAAACAAGGATGTTGGGTTCTATGATTTTAAACAGCTTGTTTAAAAATCCCAACACCTCACAAACATTTGAGCTGGCATTTCTCCCTGATTCTGATTAAGAGCTCAAATAACTCTTGAACAGGATTTTCCCAGGTCAAGTCTCAAGTGAATTCCCCCATTTATACCTCCTCAGTCTCCCTGACCCTTTGCCATCACCACCTCCACATCAACCCAGCACAGCCACACTCCTGCTACTGATGTGCTCCGTGTCTTGGGTGCAGTGATACAAAGGGAGCACAACCCCACTGACCCATGACTGTGTTTTCCAGATCTTCCTCTCTCACCAGGAACTGCCTGGTTTCACTGCTGAGAAATTGGATCAGATAAAAGTTCAATTGTTTTGCACTGAATTGCAGCGAAGCAGAGCTGTCAGTTTAATTAACTCCTAACTCGAAGCCTCTGATGAAGGTGCTTGGGAGCAGACAGTGGAAATAAAACAAATGATGGCAGGGTTGTTCCTATCAGGGCTGAGGTGTTCTTCACAAGGGAAGAGTGTACAGAGAACATCCCTGCAGCTCACTGAGCCTGGAACCAGCTCTGATACAGAGCACAGAGAGCAGGGGTATAAACTGGAAAAGGTCACACATGTTGGGCTGGACCAGGTACTGATTAGAAATTACTTTGTCCCATACTAAAGATCAGTTTAGGCTGGAACACAACATAAAGCTAATTTTTCAAAGTTTTTAGCGAATTTTGAGAACAGACACTGTGTTCTGGCTTGTTCAACTGTATCAGATTCCTAGAGGCATTTCCTGGATAACTAATCTCTCAAGTGGGCTTGAATCTGCAGAAGAGGAATCCACTAAACCCCCTGAATTCACAGTTGCATACCTATTGAACAAAGCCCGTGGGCTGTTTCAGCTCCTGCTCTAGCCTGGGAAGATGGGGCTGAAGGTGTGAATTTAATTTCTCTGACAATTTTGTCTCTGTCTCAGGCTCTTCATGGCTGATGCAAATCTGAACTATGTGCAGCACGATGGTGAGGGTGACAGCACTGGCATGGGTTGTCCGAGGAGGTTTTGGACTCTCCATCCTTGGAAATATTCAAAAGCCATCTGGCCACAGTCCTGGCCACTCACTCCAGGTGACTGCTTGGACCAGATGACCTCCACAGGTTCCTTCCATCCTCAACCATTCCAGACACTGGAGCAGCATCCTCTGCAGAACAGGCTCAGAAATCCCTGTTCACTCCTGTAACTGCTCTGTTCAGTCCCCATTTCCTGAAGTGGAAATGGTTTTAGGTGGAAAGTCTAGGAAATAAGTGACTATAATGCTGGCAAGTGGATGATTTGGGGAAGTACAAATAAATGTTGCTCCAAAGGAACAGAGAAGTCTTATTCTGCTTTCACCTCTCCTCATTTGCCCTGCAGAGAATCAATGGGGTGTATCCAGCCAACCTTTGGGGATGTTGGAAGAGGGTGAACACTTAAAAATTTGTATTTAATTAATTTTGCATCTTTTCTTCCCTTTGGCCACCTAAAATTCTACTGAGCAGAAGACAGCTTCCCTGGAAGTGAGTCATCATAGCAAACCCTTCTGTGAACAGCTTTTGGGCTGTAGTGTATGGTACAGATAATTTACAGCATCTGCTGTTCAAGACTGTAACAGTTTTTATTGGGCCTTTCTGTCTTGGGCAATACTATGATGCCTTTCCTGGAGGGACAGTAAATAAATCAGATGTTTACCATGTTGAATCAAACATTATGACTTTTAAAAACTTTGTTTTCTGAAAGTATTTGCTCTCTTTACTTGAAACATATTGTTCATGCCAACACATTTCCTAAGAAGCCTGCAAAAAAATCTCAAAGACAAAACAGATACAAAGGAGGAAACATATGTTTTGAAATGGGAGATGAGTTCTTCTGAAAACATTTGTATGTCTAAGTCTCCAAATATGAACAATTTTTTCATTTTATTGAGACAGACTTGCAGCCCAACTAGATTTGACATGAATAGTAGAAAGACCCTCAGAAATCTGGCACTACAGGAGAAACAACATGTTTGTATCCAAAACATCCAGAGGGGAATTATGCAAAGAGATTAGTCATCACTGGAGCAAAGCCTTAATTTCAAGAGCTGATTTACACTGGGCCACAGCACCGACTTCTCTTCCTGTGCCTGTTCCCTTGTGCAATAGGAAAAGGCTTTTGCCCTCCTGCAACTGATGCTGGCTGAGGCTTGACTCTGATCCAAACCATAACAAATATTTGTGCATTTGTGAATTGCAACAGCACAGACCTGACCTGAGGTTGGTCGTGAAATACCAGCCCAGGCTGGTAACCAGCAAGAAGACATCGAGCCCTGAGTCAGGAGCTGAGCTGGCCCCCCAGCTGTGACTTCAGCTGGCCACACTCATAGCAATATCTGCTTTGCTGGGTAAGAGTAAAATAAACACAGCCTGAACTCCTGCATGAACGGAGATGATTCAGGATTGCTTTGTCACAAACCTACTGTGAACTTTCAAATATTGACTGACAGCACCCATTTCTGGAACACAATAAAAGCTGTAATTATAAAACAGCTTGTGGTTGCAGAGAAAAGTCTAAAATCGTGATGTAGGGGTATATGGATGGCGGAGAAATTGAGAAATAATAAGAAAAAAATCAAATTAAAGGAACCACAGGCTATGTTAGTTTTAAAATATTCATGACTTTGAAAGAAATTTGGAAATGGCGAGATTCTTAAAGCAAAGATTACGGAGTCTGCTAGTTTGCCTTTCTGGCAGTTGGTGTTGACAACAAGCTCATAAAGTTGTTCATAATTTTAGAAAAATAAGCAAAGCATAATTTAGTATGTTCTGTAACTTCTATTGATTATTTCTGGGCTGGAAAACAAGCCATAAAGGAGTTAATGCCATTACTACAGAGGGAACTCCACTGTCTGTGCTTTCTGCTGCTGGAACCATTCCCTCGTCCCTTGATGGGACAGAGCTGCCTCATGCTGTGTCTGGAAAAGGAGAGTTCCCATTGGTATGGCCAAGCCCCCCAGTCTAACTCAGGGAATTCCCTTCTGCCTCATGGTGCTGGTGGATGGCAGGGTTTGGGCTTTGTGCTTTCCTTCCCCCTGCTCTGCCTGACCCAGGGAGCAGCGTGGGACCTGCAGGCATGGGTGGCATGGGAGCATCTCTGGGCACTCAGCCACACACAGGGGAGGGCAAAGCAAAACGAGGGGGTGTTCAACATCCTGGGCCGTGCAAGGGCTGGAAATGATAGCTCATTAAGGAGAGGGAAAGGGAGAAAATTGGCTTTCTGAGTCCCCCTCAGCAGGTTGCAAGGGGTTTGCTGTGGGTACAGACATGGTGGTCACTTGGGGAAGGCTCTGTGGAGGAAAGAGCTTGTCCCTGCAAGCTGGGAGGAACAACAACACACCAGGGCTAAAAGGCTGCAGGAGGAAAAGAGAAAGAAAGTGGCATATTAACAAAACAAAACTGAGAAAGGAATCTCAAAGAAGGAGGAAAGATGGCAGAGCTGTCAGTAGCCAGTCACCCAAAGATATCCATCTTATCTGTGCGAGTAGGAGGGGATCTGGTAACACTCCAGGTGATTAAAAGCATTGTCTGTGCACTCTGTCCTGTGTCCTCTAATGGGATGTATGAGAACCCTGCAACTCCACAGCTGGTGTTTGGGGCTGTCAGCCCAAGGAGCTTTCACTTCCCATTCATTGCAGCCCGAGTGAGCTGCCAGGGAGCCACAGAGCACAGAGCACTGCCACTCACACTGCTGTCACTCCTATTTTCTGCTCCATGAGCCACAGAGGAGCAACAGTGCAGGAGGAGAACATGAGAGCCAGGCTGTCTGGGAACCTCATCACAGCTGAGATCCACCCTCCTCTAAGGCAGCTGATGGAAGAGGTTATGGCTGGGTTGAGCTACACTGGTACCATTTGGATTTGGACAATTCACTCTTTTGGGCTTGTGAGTTTTAGTTTTATTAAGTAGCAAAAAAACCCAAAAAAACAAACAAAAAAAAAAAAAAAAAACAAAAAAAACCAAAAAAACCAACCAAACAAAAAAACCCACAAAAAAACCAAAAAAAACCCAAACAAACAAAAAAACAAAAACAAAAACAACCCCACAACCTTGATTTTTTGGCCATGCTGTACAAACACTTCTGAAGAGAGGTGCAGGGCTGGCAGATGCCTGCAGAGTGAGGGAGAGCTTCCCTCTCTCCATCTGCACGTACTCCAGATGGGACTGGGCTGCCACATGCCTTTCTTGCCTGCATTGCTGCAATTGGCCATTTTGCCTGGTTTTGGAAAACAGTAGGAGATTCCTTTCCCCTGACTAAATGAATAATTAGATCTATTTCAGTATTTACAACAGACTGCTAAACATTATTATTTCAAGAAAACCAGGAGAGCCACCTCATGTGGGGTGATGCCACCAGTGGGGAGTGAAGAGCCTGACTCAGGCCTGCACCAGGGACTTTCTCAGTCTGCTTCAGGGCACTTGATCAGTCTCTTAAATGTTGCTCTGAGTGCTCAAAGTTCAGACCCAACCTAAGGTCCTCCATTTGCAGAAGCATCTTGTTTCTGAACCTGCACTTTGGCCAGTCACTGTGTCCTGGCCATGCTGTGGGCAGCTGGGCAGAGCAGGTCAGCACCTGGTACCTTCTAGAAATCATTTTCCACCTGGCACCTCCCTGCTTCAGGGCTGTGCTGCAAACAGGGCAGTTCCTGTGGGAATTCCTGTGCATCTCTTGGCGTGATGCTGCTTTCTTTTGGCCCTGTGCTTCTGAGGTTTTACATTGCAGCACTGGGGCTCTGCTCCCACCTGTGAGACTGAGCCATGCCTGAGCTTACAGACCTGTCGCTGCAGTGTGACCTTTGGGCTGGGTTTTGAAGAGGCTTTATTGATTTGTCACTTAGGAGAGACGTGACAAACCACGGTTCTTGCTGGTCGAGGTCTGTGTGCGTGTGCAGCCTCAGCATTTATGGTGTCCTACCAAAGGGAGAAAGCTTGAGTTAAAGAAAGAGATGTGATTGTATTACTTTTTTCTTGGACAAAAACCATTTGAGACAAATTTGTGAAACAGTTTCATACAAGAAAGCTGGTCAGAACTTGGAAAAGAAAACAAAGTAATTTAGTCCTTTTTTTTTTCCCAGTCCAAAATACCTCATTTTTAAATCTGTCCGTGATATTTTTATCTTTTTTTTTTTTTCTGGATCAAACAAACCAAAACTGTTTCAGCTTGAGGCAAAGCAAGAAATCTTTGATTAACCCCAAATGATGGTGTTTTGTTGTTCAGTATTTCATTTTCCTGAGGCCAGCAACAAAATCATTTGGCATCAATCAAAAAAAAAAAAAAAAAAGAAAAAAAAGCTTTCAATTCTTTGCTCATTTGTGGTCTGATAGATCCTCCCTGTTTTCCTACCAGTTTGGTCTGTCATGCTGTGGGACCTCCACATTTTCAGGGTTTGTGCCTGCAAGGCTACAACTGCTCCAGTGCTAGGGAAGCCAGCTTTTCCAAATGCCTGAGGCACCCCCTTCCTGCCCTGATTCCAACACCCACCTTGTTCTGACCATAGTGCCCCATGCCCCCCTCATCCAGCATGAAGGAATCACACCCCAATCCAATAAGAATATTTCACTTCCCATTGCTGCAGGGCACAGTAATAAAAACAAAAACACTTCTGAGGAGGAATTTATTCAATTGTTATTTAGAATTGTAGTAAAAAAAATAATGATGAAAACAAATACTAATAGCCAGACAAGGCCAGTGCCAGGGGCTGGCAAAATCAGTGCCACTGCCAGGAGCAGCAGAAGAGCTGTGAGCCAGCTGTTCTGTGTCCTGGTTAGCAGATGTCTCCTTTGCCTGTGGAAAAGCCCTGAAAAGCTCACACTGCTGCTTCAGAGAGAAAGAGAAAAGGCTGGGGGGCACCAGTGGCTGCCAGAAATAAAATCCCTCTCAGCCCTCTCACCTTAGGGGGGTCAGAAAATGTTGTATGAAGCCTTTGAGCTGCTTCCCCTCATGCAAATTTACACCCGGGAGTTTTATCAACTCCCCTGATAATCCCTAAATCTGAGAACCATAAAACAGGGCACACCTCAGACTTGCATCTCTGAGCATTTTGCAAGTATATTGGAGGTTTTTAATAATTCCCTTTAACATAGGAAATCAGGTGAAGAAAGAGTTCTTTGTCCGACCCAAATGAATCTACCAGGCAAAGGTGACTGCAACATTAATCTTCATTTATAGAGCCATGAGAGCATCTAGGAATCAATAGCAGTGTCCATATTCCCATCCTATAGGTAAGAAATAGGATAGTCCATCAAAGTGTTTCTTTATTTACAGCAAGCTAGAAGTATTCCCTATTTTTGGGTGTTGTTTTCAGGATGGGGAGAAGGGGAAAGAGTTCATTTATAATAAATCATGACGTGGTCAGTGCAGAAGTACCTGGTCAACACTCAAAGGCTGTAACCCAAGTATGAAACCTGGGCCAGGTTCTTCTTTTTTCTTCTTCCCCCCCCCAGAACACAACAAAATCCCAAGAGATGTCAGACATGGGCAGGGCAAACAGCTGATCTCTATTTGCATTTTGGGTGTAGCTCTCAGTGGGTGGGTTTTTCAAAAAGCTCTGAAATTGCAAAGGAACACAAGTGCAGAAAGCTCCTGGGAGCTGTGCTAAACCACTTCCCTCAGCTGGATTGACTTAACAAGATCAAATACATGTGAGCAGGATGAGAACTCACAGGTTAAACTGCTGCTCAGGAAATTCAGGTTAAACATTAGGAAAAACTTTCTAACAGTGAGAACAGTTGTGTATTAATAGAAATGGCCGTGGGAGGTTGTGTACCCAGTGCCACTGGAGGCTGTTGAGAACAGGTAAGAAAAACATCTGTCAAGAATGATGTAGGCAGAGTTGGTCCTGGCTTGGGGAAGAATTATGAATTAAATGAAGCCCCAAGTTCCCTTTCAGCCCAATTTTCTCTGCTTCTGCAGTGTTGCATAGTAGTGGTTGACAGATAAATTATAATATCACAATTTTTTCTTTTCTAAAGTATATATTTTGAGTTCTCTCTTCAGTGCAGCACAAATACAGGTTTCAGTCCATAAGCAAATAAATCTCAGAATTATTTAACAGGCAAGCAAGAGCAGCACCCTTCCCCCCCTCCCTCT
The DNA here is from genome assembly GCF_052056855.1 of Sturnus vulgaris. Taxonomy (NCBI): domain Eukaryota; kingdom Metazoa; phylum Chordata; class Aves; order Passeriformes; family Sturnidae; genus Sturnus; species Sturnus vulgaris. Next base: position 6,253,099 of record NC_142258.1, read on the forward strand.
TTATTTTAAGGGAATGAATTTTCAATGGGGAAAAAAGAGGGAAAAAATGAGGTCCCAAAGAAGATGCCTCAACTTGGGGATGGTGATTGTTATGTGAAGAAAATAAATCTAGAGTGTATTAAAAGTTCATAACTTTGGGAGAAAAGAGAGGGAAAGAAGAGAAGGAAAAGTACAGATATCATTGGAACAAAACTCTAGAAAAGGAGAAAATCCTAAACAAATTAAATTATACATCTAACGAGCACAAACAGACATCTTCTTTCAAAAGAGATTTAACCCAATTCTTCAAAGAAACAAAACCCAGCAGTAATTAGTAAGTGCTTTTATCTCTATGGATTACAGTATCCAATAAAGCTGAATTCCTAGAGGTGATGTTCCTCCTCCCCAAAATATGAATCATTAGAAGATGTTGTGCAAGGCTTTTCCTGCCTCAGCCCAATAGGATGCCACCAAAGTCGGACAGCTTGGGCTGTGCTTATTCTGCATATCAAAAAATCAGCTGTGGCCAGATCTCAAATGCAGAAATGAGAAAAAGAAACTCGGGAAACTGGGACTTTTCCTTTGATGTTCTATGAGTTATGAATCAGGCCTTAAAATCCTGCTGGTCTCCAGTGTTTTGACACAATACTAAAGTTTTGTAACTTCTTCAGCAGAGTGAAGCTGGAGGGCAACAAGAGAAGGAAATGTGGCAAGCAATAAAATTTATATTCTATTCCTTTGCGTGGGTGCAAGTGCCCCAGCCACATAAAGTGAAAACAGGCCCTTGTTTATAAAGTGCACATTGTGCTATGGCCCAGACAGGTAATTCCATGTGGCTCCAGAGTGCAGACCTGGATTGCACATCTCTTGAAAATGCAAGTCCAGTGCTCTCAGGCAAAGGAGGATGCAGTTCCCTGTCATAACCCCAAGGCCTGGGAAAAGCTCTTATTTGCTCTTTGTGGAAACTTCATGCCAGGACTAACCCACAAGTGACTTCTGCTTGCCACTGAGCAGCTTTTTTTATGACATGAATAAATACACCATAAATCCCTGATGGAAAACTCATCATGTCTCACACAGAGACATGCTCAGGCAACAAGTATTTCAGTGTGTATTTGACTTTTCTTTCTGTCTTTGAAGTTGCCAGAGCATCCCCTAATCCTGTAAGTGAGATGGGAGGCTGGTGGTGCAGGAGGGATTTGCCTCCAAGTGTGTCCATGGCTTTACCAGGCAGAGATGAGGGCAATGAGGGTGGGAAAACCCAGCCCAGGCAAAGCTTGTGCTCTCTGCCATCCCTTGAAAAAAAAGAACAGAAAAATGAATCATCACAGAAATATAGGTCAGGGTGGAAAAACACAATTCAGGAAGGTTTTCAAACCACTTCAAAAAAGATGAAGATCAATTCCTGTTCTACTGCCTTTTGACTTTTTAGCCAGGAGATGTGTGACTGGTAACCCAAAATCTGCATGCTGAGCTGAATGGATGTTAAGCACTCAGTTAAAGAGTGGAAGACCTTGCCAAAATTTTTCTCCAGCCAATTCTTTCAGCCCAAACATTCTCATTATTTTTCTATGGATTTAGACATTTCCCAGTGGGTAGCTTCTCTTCCTTTAGTTCCCATGTTTCAGGAGACAAAGTTAATCTGTCTCAGCAGAGGTGCCGAGGCTCTGCACTGTCAGCAGGGTTCACATCAGTGCCATTAATCATCTGCTGGTTGCTGTCCTTTCATTTCCTTTGGCTAACTCGTGTTCTCAGCTGTCCCCCTGTGCTTTGAGGCACAGATCTCTCTGCCTGACCTGCATGGGCAGCAGAGAGAGGCAGCTCCAGGCTCTGGTGGGGAGGGAGACCTGCTGGTCCTGGGGGGGTTTAGCTGTGCCTGGATGTGTGGCAGCTCCAGCCATCACAAACTCCTCACCAGGAAATGAGATCCTGCCATTCTGGGCCTCTGCAGCACAGGACCTTGCCAGCAGTGGGATGACATTTCAGGACTGGAAAGTTGTCCCTTGCCCAAGCTGACAGATGTGTCCCCATGGCTGCTGTGCTGTGTTGCAGCCTCTCAATGCCTCCAGCTGAGGAGCTCGCTGTTCCTGTAAAGCCCAGGATCATGCATATCATATCATGCATATCAGAGTAAGACAGCACGTTTATTTTGTTCACCACAGTTACAACACAGTTTCTCTGTAGTCTTTCCATACATCTTCCTGTTCGTATTTCTATTTTTCCTTATTATTGAAATGAATTCTTGAGCTGAAATGAGATAAAGTCATCTTGAACAAGCTTATTATTCTTATTAATATTGAAATAAGTCCCTGTCATTAGTAACACAGGTAATTATTTGCAATATTGCCACTTGCTGTTCATATACTTCTTGTGTGCACAGTTCTTTCCAGGCAGGTAAAAACTATTGTTATTCTATTGTGATAAAATTCACAAACTCAGCAACTATGATCACTGTCCTCTGCTTAAAGATGAAATAGCATTGGTGTGAAACAATATCCTCTTCCAAGCCAAAATGAAGCATCGTGCCCCTTGCCAAACCAAAGGCTTGTGTAAAGCAAGCTATGAATCCAAGAGTCCTGGAAGCACACACTTGATCACAGAGGGTTTGGGAAGATACAGGAGAGAGAAGGGATGCTTAGAGAAGCATGGGTTTGTCTCCATCAGAACTGCAGACGTGTCACAGAACAGCTCACCCACCACAGTGAGCACAGCCTGAGCCCTGGGCCTCCATCCCACCTTTGGTCTGCCAGCACTGCTCCTTTCTCTCCTGCTCTTTTCAGAAGGTTTGGCCCCATCAGGCACTATCACAGGTGACAGCAGCCTGAGGAGAGGTGGGCTGAGGATGTCCTGGCAGCAACTTGAGCAGCAAAATGGGAAGCATAACTACAAACACCTCACAGCACATGTGAAATAATACTCTGTGTATTGTAGGTGCATCTCTACAGGGAGGCAGCTTCCAGCCAGAGGAGCCCATGCACATAAAAGTTATATTTTTTCACTGTCATGGACTATTTGAGCCATTATTAGGGTTCATTCTGTGCCCTGGGTTGGGCATGGAGGCAGCCAGGACAACCACAGCACTTGGTCCTGCAATTAGTGTGTCTGGTATTTTCTCAAGTGCCTGGGATTTTGAATATTATTTATTTATATTGCTACTTTATTTAATCATTGTGGTATCACTCTGATACATTTATCGACCAAAGCAGCACTACTTGTGCAACAGAAAAAAAGCTAGGTCTCATTTAACTTTGTCTGAAAAGTAAAATGGGTAAATCAAAAATGTGTACAGAATGAAGGCCATGAAGGCAGTGTTGAGGTTTAGTGGCAGGATGTGTCTGTCTGTTGTAGCTACTTTAACTACGCTTCAAAATTAAAAAGTAGAGAGCCTAAAAATAGATTTCTAAAAGCCTTTTCTTATTCCTAGGCCAACTTCAGAGAGGCAGGAATTTTGCCTGGACTGCAGGTAGTGCCATGTTCCTGAGGGGTACCAGAGCTCCCTTCTGGGCACAAAACCGACCCCAGAAGCTCAGACCAAGCTGGGTTAAGCCTCCCCAAGTCCAGCATTTCTCCAAACCAAGCTGCAGTCCTGGTGAGTGGTCACTTCCTGGGCAAGGAGATGCTGAGCAGTGGGACCAGGGGCTGCCTCTCTTTTCCACATTTCTGTCAGCTGCAGAAGGAGTGACTGCTGCAGCACAGATAATGCTCAGTGGCTGCTGCTGCTGCTCTCCCCTAATTACCAGGAACATTGCTTTAAGAAGTTACAACTTCCTGGAGTGATGTGAAAAACGAACCGTTTAGAGCACAGGTGAATAATGGGCAATTGCAGGCTGGAGCATCTTTAATCACTTTCAATTTTAAGTACATTTTTGAAGAGCGTGGCTCATTATTACCTGGCAGATCATGATGGAGTTCTACATTTCTGGTAGCCTGGATTACAAATGAAAACAAGAATTTAGCCTACAGGGGGTGTTGGTTGGCAATTTCTTCCCCCAGAATGACCAGTGGCCAACACGTTCTCAGCCAAGATGATATTTCTGCCTGAAACTTTGGAAGGGAAGAAGCCACACCACCTGCCTGGAGTGGAGAGGAGGGATGAACCTCACTCCAGCCACAGGCAGATGCCATCACCCTGCACTGCTGTTTCCTGGGAGGAATATCTGAAGCAGCAGGACATGCACAGTCATGAGTACTGCACTCCAACTGGCCCAAAATGTCTGAAACTGTGTTATTATCCCCATTCTTACTGTGCCTCTGAAAATACCCTAAATGTATCACCAGCATGTTGATGGAAACTGTCTTCCTCCCAATTAAGATATTTTCAAATACATTTTCCAATTGTATGCTCAAGACATTTCTTGCCAGCAAATGGAGTTATCTTCTCCCTGCTCTTGTGGCAGTGGGAGCCTGGAGGGGAAGGGCAGGCACTGGCCCTGGCAGGGCACAGGGATGTGCATCTCACCTCCCATATCCCATATATCCAGGCATTATAAACTGCAGTGGCATTGTGGGGAGCAAAGGGAGGGATAGCAGCCCAAGAACTGGACAAATTAGATGGTTTTAAATAGGATTTATACTTCTGGAAGAAAAAGACAGTGTTAAAGTTCTCCCTGCACCATCAGGAACCTGGCCACATATATGATTGGCATTTGCACTGCTAATGAGACCATCTCTATTATAATGAGCTCATTACTATTTTTATTACTATTGTATTTTGTATGCTTCACAAATCATGCAGGGAGCTGCTTTTTTCTTCTACTTTCTCTTTCTACCTTGGAAACTCTCAGGGCAATCCCAGTGGCTGCAGAGCACAGGAGGATGAATTAACCCCTGTGGAGAGACTGAGAGGGAGTGGCTGCTCCTAGCTGGTCATAGCAGGAGAGGGAGGGAGAGAAAGGAGGGGATTGAGTCGTGGTTGGAAACTAATTCAGTGAGGAGTTCCCATGCTGTGCTGAAACCCGGTGACAAGACATTTTTATGAATGTATCTCCTATTCAGGAATGTCTGCACAAAATTAGTCTGCTCCTAAGGGAACACTTGGCATATAGATTATGCTCTTTGTCAACGTCTTCTTCCAAATATCTATTTGGATCAGATTTTGTTTCTCTGCTATTTTGCAGTATTTTGCTTTAATAAATTTTGGGTATACTAAAACAAAGACATTTTGGCTTTGTAGCAATGTTCAAGTTTCCAGTGTTGCTCAACTGGTCTGATTCACGTCCCTTGAGATGCCCCTTTCCTTTTTCAAGTTCCAAACATATGTTCAGTAGGACAGACCCCAGAGACAGGTCTCGCTGGCTTCCAAGGATTCTGTTGGCTTGGATTACTTTGGCTTCAGCTCCTTACCATTAGCAATTCCAGTTGGCTCTTCAGTAGCCACTGCCTCAGCTCTAACTCTCAGTGAATGGCCAACACCCTGGAAATCCTAAATGCCTACATTTCAGGCTACTTGGCTTCAACAGTACCCCACGAGATGCAAATCAGAGAGAGAGAGAATTAAAAGGGGCAACTCTGCCCCTTTGGAAACTTCCAGAAACCCCTGGAAGTAAAAATGAATCATCACTGCAAATCAGCTGCTGGAGAATCACATTGCTGAATCGTATGGCTGCCACCAATAGGTGTGAGCACACCAGCTCCTGAGGGAGCAGAGAAAACATCAGGATGCACAGATGTGGAGGGGGTTTAGCACTCTGTGCTAAAGGCTGTAATTCCACTGATTCCACAAAGAGAGGACAAGCCCATGGATTTGCATCACCTTGGATGTCATTGACCAGGATGGTTTAACCTCACCAGACAGGTGAGAGGCATCCAGGTGGGAATGGCCATCTGCCAGACTGCATTCCTCATCTACTTAGCATACCTTTGCCCTGGCCACCAGCAAGGAAGAAGATTGTGCTTGGATTTTTCTGTTCATGACGACTCCATACCTAATTTTTTTTCTTACCTATACAATTCAGACAAATTCTGCAGTCATGCATGAAGTCCAAGAGTCAGTCAAGAAAATTAATTTCCATCATAGGACAAAAAAAAACGTAAATGTGTGAGTACATCTGCCTGCTGTTGGAGCTACCAAGCTGCATTTTGAATTTCAGGTCTGTTATTTTGTTAGTTTGACGTTGTAGCTCTCTGACAAGCTCCTTCTGTCTCACTCATTTCCTCTCTGTCCTCTGGCTGCTGAGACATCATCACTCTTTCAAGCCCAGGGTTAGGGCTGGCCTGCTTTTAATACTCTGTAGACTTTGGTGGCATCTGGCAGTAGTACTGCCAGCTGTTGCAGAGAAGATAAAGAAGAAAGGAAGACATCAACATTAAAAAAGGCATAAAACCAGTCAACTGGGTGTGTTCAAAGACTCAGTTTCACAAATTTATATTGAAGAAAAATTTGGATAACAACTTTTGTCCTTTCAGATGAAACTTCTCCCACCTTGTTTGAATAGCTCACCAAGGGCAGAGGAGAAAGGAGTAATAAATGTGTAGAAAGACAGAAAACATGCTGCATCTCCTTCAGGAATTTAGTAATTACTTAAGTGAACCAAAAGTCTGTTTTTCTCAGAATCTTAGAAATGCCTCCATGTTGTTCTTTTGTGAGCTTTGTACTGCACTGATATTTTATGTTTAATGACATGTGGAGTGAAATAGGAAAATTAACAATAATTTTGCTTCTAGCAAGATTATCTACAGAGTCTGCCTTTTTGGCTGGATGTAGCAAGTGTCTTTTCTGCAGGTGGCTGTGGGTGCCTTGGGGTTTGAGACAAACTGCTCTGGGATTTGAGATCCTGCTGCACAAACCAGCAGGAGTCAGCTGAGACTGGTCCCTCCCTTAGAACATTGCACAAAGGGAAAGGAAAGAGAGGGATGCAAGCTGGGGCCCTTTAAATTGGCCCCAAACAACCACATCCCAAGGAAATTCCTCCAAAAGGAATGCAAGTCACCATCCATCAGTCTCTCCATGGAGCTGAACAATTTTCCTGCCATGGCACATGGGGTGAGCTTTTTGTCCTTCAGCTCCTTGGCCACAGGAATTCTGCAGTCCTCAACAGACAAGGTCTTAACTTCACATTTTATTCATTCATTACCCTTCCTCTACCTCCTCAATCCACAAGAGCCAGGAAAGCCTTGTGGAATGTGACTAACATTTAAAACCTAGCTGGGTGTTTCACACGCTTCCTCCTGGCTGTGAGCAGGATTTCAGTTCAATTAAGAATAGACTCCCTCCCACTGACTTGGTTCCACAACCTAATTCAAGTTTTAACCCTGTAATGCTGATGCTGTGTATTTTCTGGATGATTTGGGGGTTTTGTGGTAATGTATTTCTTAAAAAAAAAATAGATTTAATCTATAGATCCAAACTAGGATTACTGAAGAAGGTCACACATGCACCCCCCCAAACCTGCTCATCCTCACAGCCTCTCATTTAATTTGAACATCAGCAAAGCCTGAATTTTAATATTATTTGTTATATTTAGGGCAGATGACCTACAAAGTCAGAATAAGAGATTAGAAATTCATCTTTTAAGGCATTATGCAGAAACATAGAAAAAAAATGACCTTGGCTTAAGTACTCCAAGACCACTTGCATGTAATTTAAAAATCAGGACAAGAATCTGAGGAGAAGAAAATGAAATAATGCTAGCAAAGATCTTTGGGGTTTAATTATTCTTTTTCCCCTGTATGAGAGCTTCTGTACACAGAAACCTTGAGACAGTGGCTGGCTCCTTTGTGAATTCAGGTGTTTGTACCAAACAAGATTACTCAGGAGCAATAAGAATGACCCCAGCTGTTGTATGCTGCTAGAAACCTTTCAAATGGATAAGGACATAGTCAGTAATTACAAGGGAGGAAGACCACATGGCTTAAAGTGACCAGTTAGGAATCAATTCCTGCAGTGAAAATTTCTGTCCTTGTTTTATGGCATGTGTGGAAAAATGAAAAGCGTGTGTATAAAAATCAACATTTTTGTAAAAGAAAAAAATGAAAGTTCATTCAAAAATTAATAATGTGGTCAGCATGGTATGAAATCCCACTGTTTTAAAATAATACCTAATTTAATTGCATCAATCTTCTCAAATTATTAAGAATGTGAGAATAATCAGTTTTCCTTTCATTGCCGACCTTTTTGTGTGCATTCTGAAAACATTTTTTATCTGGTTTGCTCCCACAGCTTCAGCTTTAAAGGTCATGTTTTATCAAGATATCGTTTTGTGATGACTTTTTTATTATTCTCAGTGGCACTAACAGCATGCAGTGGCTGATCTTTCTTCAGAAACAGTAAAGGAAGTAAGTGATTTATCCATATAACCTAAAAATAAAGGATATTCCTCTTGCATTTTAATTTAGCACTAATTAGCTGAGAGTTTTTGAATATGTATTTAGAACACAAGGAACAGCTCTGGCCTTCTGTGTTGATTTTGTTACCGAGTTTCAGGAAATTAAAGAACGCAACCTCAGAAAAGGAGGAAAGCTGAATGCTATAAATGCTGCAGCAACTGAAACTGTGATTTTAGAATTCAGTGATACAGAGAATGACACTGACACATTTCTGAGGAATCAGAGCCCAGACTGCTCCTCGAGAGCTGCACACCTGAAAAGACAACACAGAAAGCAAATATAAAAATACTGCAACGTTCTGGATTAGGGGAAACAAATCACCCCTTGAGAAGAGGAAGGCAGCACTTCCTCCTGCTCCCATCCACGTGAACTGGAGGTTCCCCACCATCCATGGAACTGCTGCTGCAGGCAGGGCACAGTTTGCAGTGTTCAAAAGGACATTGGTGTCAGGTCTTCTGTGGAAGTAGTGACAGATCCCAGGTTTCTCAGCAGTGCTTTCAGCTGTGAAAGTAATTTTCCTTCTTTAAATGCACCTGCAACAGCCCTGTCCCTGCCCATAGCCAGTTTTTCTCACCCATTAGCACACTGGAGCAAGGCTGAAAAGAGAGGACAGTGTCCTGGGGCACATGCACTGGATGTTTGCTGTCCTCTTGCCATCAACGAGGCAAATTTGGGAATAAATGCTGTGGAGCACTGGAAAAGTTATCAAAGCACTGGTATGGAAACTGTGCTGCCATCACAGATCCCCTGTCGGGCCCAGGTTGTGAAGCAGGGATGGCAGGACTGAACAGAGACTCTGGAATTCTTGAGTCAGTTCACAGTGCCAGCAAGGGCCCTGTGATTCACAGGGGGAAAAATGCAGCCTGTCTCCATTCAGTTCCCCATGCATAAACCACACAAAACTCTCTGGAGTGACCTCTCATTATTTTGTTTTGTTTTGTTAAGGAAGATTTCCCCTTGCTCGAGCCTTTATTATGACTGCAGTAAGAAATAGTTTACTCCAGAGCAATTCATAGACCCAGGTGCTTGTGTTCCTTTGTTCTTAAGATACTTTGAGCATTTTACTTTTCTTCAAAGGGCTGTTTCTTCTTTGAGATGAAGCCATTTGCTTCATGTTTTGGAGTATTTCATAATCTCTGTTTTCCCCCCAGAAAATCTCTTTTTGTAAATGAAACATAGGCCTGGATCAATAGCCTTCTCCTTGCTGCAGGGTAGCATAATAACTGGAAGATGTTTTTATAATTGTTTTGAGGACATGGGGATTGTTTCATTATGCAAGGGAAATGTGTTGTTAAGTCATATGATGATATGAGTTGAGGGGTGAGCTTTCTTTACTTATGGCAAAATGTCAATATTCCTAAAGCATCTTACAGTCAGCAGTTTCAGAGGGCAGGTTATTTGCAAAATAGCCTCACCACTATAATCCAGTGACACATAAATCTGCTGCTCCCTAACTTCCAGCACTGTCCTTTCCAAATCCAAAGTTAAATGGATTCTATTCCAAGAGCTGAATCGTCACCTAAACTGCAGTGCTTGAAAGATTTGCTGTTACTGAGGAAATTGGTCTCCTACATATTTCTATTGAATAATTTCCCAAGGACCTATCTTCAGTGTATGGTAATACCATATATTGCAGTGTTGTAGCTTCTGGATAGTCTAATGGACATGTAATCTTATTTTAGCAGAAACCCACATGCTCATAGACTTGTACAGGGCAGTAACTGGCTGTACAAATAGTCCCTCTGAAATCAACAGGAATCCTTGTCCAGGTATTGTTTCATATATTAAAGTATATTCACAGCTCATTAGCTCACACCAATGACTTCAGCAGAGTTACTTCTCAACTTCTATTACAGTAAAGCTCAAGCCCTTTTCTGGTGGGCAAAGGTTTTTACTTTGTGTAATAGGAAAATGTGAAAATTGCATTTGAACACTGTAACTTTCCAATGCATTTTAGGCCTCCTTCGGCCATGTTAATGAAATCCTGGTTGCTCAAAGGATCTTATTCACAGTTACTTAATTCTACAGTTATTTTTACTTTCAGTGACCCCCTTGGTACATATGACAATGTTCCTGCCTCTGCAAAGGGAGCTGTTGGTCATTTTTTGTGGATGATTTTGGATAGGAAGGAAAATACAGTAAATCATGCCTATTGCTTAATAGACCCATGTTATTTGCTTAGGCTGTGCCACCCATTCCACTTCCCTGAGCAAACTGGAAACCAGCAGCAGACACCATTTCCTGTGCTTGTTCTCTCACCAGCTTCCTTTTGATCTCCTGTAATTGCTTTTTTCCTTTCTAAAACTTCTGCAAATTTATGGGTAGAGGGTGCACTTTGCTGCTGCAGAACACGATCAAAACAGATATCTCAAAAAGACACAACTGCAACTTGTCACTGGGTTTCGTTTGTGGTGGAGGATGAGAAGTGGGGCAGTGACAAGTGCTGCCCTTGGCAGATGCAGTGAGGATCACCCTTCACTCTGATGTTCCCCTCACACTCAGCATGGGAGCTGTGAATTTGAGTGGCTTTTCCTCAGCAGCACTGTTGTGCTGTGCTGATGCCTTGGGTTTTAGCTTTTATATTTTTCAGATTCTCTGCTGCCTGGTGTGTATAACTCTGAAACTTCATATTAGGTGTTAGTAAGTTCTCTTCACAGGGTAGTGACAAAATAATCCCTTCCCAGCTAGAGAATCACAGACAACTGGTACCCAAAAAGCAGAAACAACAGCAAAGGGAAGGGGGCAAGCCAGGGGGCTGTGGTTGGATAATTAACCCCGATATGTAGATGAACCAAAACTTATAAAAGTGTAAAAACTCGTGACCAGCATCTGTCTTGGATTCATCCTGGGTGCAGCCCTGGCCAGACTCTTGTGCTGCCCAAGGTGTATCCATTTAAGGCCTTTCAATAAATATCTGTTTTGTTCATCTCACTCTGTCTAGTCTCTGTTCCAGATCAGCCTTTCTAGGCATCAGTTCCACACAGATGCCGTGTCCAAGACTTATCTCTTCACTCCTGCCATCCCTGGACAATCCACTGCTATCACAAAGGCTTTTCAGCACACATCTACAAACTCTGTCAGCCCAGCCCTGCCCTGTGACAAGCAAGGACACTCGTCCCCTATTGCCTGGGGTGTGATGCCCCAGGATCACCTTGGCCTGTCAAGGAGAGCTCTTTTCCAGCTGTTTCACTCCGATAAGAGAGGCCAGGGCCCTGCCTAGCAGTCTATTTGTATCTGCACTGCATGGACTCAAGCCCCTGTGTGTGCTCCTCTCTCACCCAGATAAAACAGCCTGTGATGAATGCCACAGAGAGCAGCGAAGAGAAGCACTCTGAAGAGGGTTTGGAGGACCTGATCAAATAGCTCTGGAGAGCACTTGAAGCAGCCTGTCAGGAAAACGTGGCTGTGCATGCGTTCCAGAGAGGGTTCTGAGCGCTCGCTGGGCTGTCTGCTGCTCCCGGGAGCAAACTGCTCTCTCCCACCGCCAGGGCTCTGCAGGAAAAAGATGCCAGAGAGGGTCAGGTGCCAAAATCAACCCCCAGTGCCTTTGTTCACGTTGCCAGACCCAGCTAAATAATGAACTGCATTCACTTAGTACAAGCCTCTCTCACCTCCTGTTGATTTGATGTAATAGATGTACTACAGATAAAATAGGTGCAAATTGTACTGCATTGTGAGCCGGTGGCACGGAGAACTTAACACAATGAAAGCAGTTTTAGCTTTGTGCAGATTCAAACCCACCTAAGGAAACTGGGTATAAATCTCCT